>NC_135963.1:52684789-53012289 GCF_053455715.1 Rhinoraja longicauda
GGTCGTCGCCCGGATGGATGGGTGAGCCAGCCCGTGGACCAGGTCGAACACCCTCCGGCGCCATGCGGCAGGGACGATGGGGTGCGGCTGACCTGCCGACACATCGCACAGTATCGTCGCTCCTCCGGGGCCGAGGGGGACATCCTCAAGGCGGAGGCCAGAGATGGCAGTCTGGTAGGCGGGCATCTCCCCGTCCGTTAGCTGAGCCTCCGCTAGGGCAGAATAATCAATGCCAGGCGCCACTTCTAAAACGGCATTGACAGCGGGGCGAGACAACGCGTCGGCCACCCGGTTTTCCTTCCCCTCGATGAAGCGAATGGAGGTGGTGTACTCGGATATATACGCCAACTGGCGCTGCTTTCGGGCGGACCATGTGTTTTCGGAAACCTTTGTCAAAGCGAACGTGAGCAGCTTATGGTCCGTGTACGTGGTGAACGGGCGGCCTTCCAGGAAATAGCGAAAGTGGCGCACCGCCAGGTAAAGAGCTAGGAGCTCACGGTCGAATGCGCTGTATTTCCTTTAGGCGTTGTTGAGGTGCCGGCTGAAGAAGGCCAGGGGGCGCCAACCCCCGTCCGTCAGTTGCTCCAGTACGGCACCAATCGCCGACTCTGAGGCTTCCACCGTAAGGGCTGTCGGGGCATCCTCCCGTGGGTGAACCAGCAGCACAGCCCGAGCCAGGGCCTCCTTCGCGCCGTCGAAGGTTGTTACCGCCTCGTCGGTCCACACGACGTCCTTACGCCTACCCGCCAGCTGCTCGTATAGTGGCCGCATGATGTGAGCCGCGGATGGCAGGAACCGTTGATAAAACGCCACCATGCCGACGAACTCCTGCAGGGCACACACCGAGGATGGACGGGGAAACCGGCGGATGGCGTCGACTTTGTCCGGCAGGGGAACCGCGCCTTGCGAAGTCACTCGGCTGAGAAAGTCATTCGCGGCCACGCCAAAGCGGCACTTGGCAAGGTTGATAGCCAACCCGTGCTCGCTGAGCCGCTGAAAGAGCTGCCGGAGGTGGGCATAGTGCTCCTGCCGCGAGCGGCTGGCTACCAACATGTCGTCGAGGTAAACGAACAGGAAATCCAGCCTGCGACACACGCCGTCCATCAATCGTTGGAATGCCTGCGCGGCGTTCTTGAGGCCGAACAGCATCCGTACGAACTCGTACAGTCCGAACGGTGTGAGGATTGCCGTCCTGGGCACATCCTCCGGGTGCACCGGGATCTGGTTGTAGCCCCGCACAAGATCCACTTTCGAGAATATCGTAGCTCTGGCCAAATGGGCGTTGAAGTCCTGGATGTGGGGCACGGGGTATCGGTCCGCGGCGGTAGCGACATTCAGCCGCCGATAATCCCCGCAAGGTCTCCAGCCACCGTTTGCCTTGGGGACCATGTGGAGTGGGGATGCCCATGGGCTGTTGGAAGGGCGGACGATCCCCAAAGGACTCCATCTTGCGGAACTCCTGCCGTGCCTGACGTAGCTTATCGGGCGGCAGTCGGCGTGCTCGTGCGTGGAGGGGTGTGCCAGTAGTCATTATATAATGGACCACCCCGTGCTTGGGGGTCGACGACCGGAATTGCGGGGTCATGATGTCTGGGAATTCCGCCAGAACCCGAGCGAAATGGGAGTCCACGGACGACAGCGGGCTCATTCAGACGCAACGCGATGGGCTCCATCGTGGCGGCGTGGACCAAGCGCTGCTGCCTGAAGTCCACCAGGAAAGAATGAGCCCGCAGAAAGTCGGCCCCGAGCAACGGCTGGGAGATGTCTGCGATCGTGAACTGCCACGTGAAATGCCACGTGAAATGACTGGCGCCGAAAACGATGTGAACCGTGCAGACGCCATAAGTCCGAATGTGGCTCTCGTTTGCAGCGGTGAGGATGGGTCCCCACTTCCCAGAACGAATGTCCAGCAGCGAAGGGAGCAGGACGCTCATCTCCGCCCTGGTATCCACGAGGAAGCGGCCCCCGGAGCGCCCATCCCAGGCGAATCTGGCCGGCCGCTGCGGGGACTATTGGCAGCCGGCCCCGTTCCCGGGAACGTGCACGGCTGGCGGCATTGTCGGCCTGCAGCACCCCAGCACTGGTGGTAATAACACCAGTGCCTCTTGCTGGTGCTGGCTGGAGCCTGCTGGTGTGGGATTGCAGGTGCATGTGCAGGTGCAGGACCCGCAACGGCCACGGGGGGCGATCTCGTAGGCTTCTGGCGTAGGGCCCAAGTGTCATCAAAGGAGGCGTCGGTGACCTGCAGGCGAATGTCTGCCGGCAGCAGGTGCAGGTAAGTATACTGAAACATCAGGCACGGCCTGTGCCCGTCGAGTACCGCGACCATCTCCTTCAGGAGGCTAGATGGGCTCCGGTCGCCTAGGCCCTGCATATGGAGGAGCCTTTCGGCCCGTTCCATTCTGGTCAGCCCGTAAGTTTGGAGCAGCAGCTCCTTCAGGGCTTTATACTTATCGTAGGTGTGGAGGTCCTCGAGGAACTCCGTGACCTCTTCGGCCGTGTCCTGGTCAAGGGCTCCCACCAGGTGGAAAAAACGGGTGTCATCTGCTGTGATGCCCCGCAGCTGGAACTGAGCCTCCGCTTGGTGAAACCAAACGCGAGGCCGGGTGGTCCAGAATGTCGGGCGCTTGATGGCTACCGCGTCAACAGCTGTGGCCTGGTCGGCCTGCAAGCCGGACGAACGGTCGGCTTTCCATCTTGCGTCCATTATTTAATCAATGGACTGTTCGGGGTCACCAATGTGGCGCGTCGAAAAAGGCCCGAAATAAAGGCGAGGAGCCGGGTATTTCGGGAGGTTTGATTTTATTACGGTTGTCAAGTCTGCTAGAATGCAATCGCGCCCAAAACCTTGTCCTTTATATCCGCAGCAAAGGGCCTCCTCCCCTGGGCCGGTCCATTCCCGTGCTGAGGGGTCGGTAGTGGTATGGCCCGACCCTTGGGAGCCGCCACAGAATGAATGATTTAAATTAAAATTCAACAAATTAAGGCTTTCTGTTTACTTGTGGCATCAGTAAAATCAATTTAACTCGGTTAAGAAGGAAGTGAAGTGTCTAAATTAGTTTGTACAATTTTATTGTACAACCTCCATTTTATGATATTTTGCATCTGTGAAACCGTAGTAAAGCTAAACAAGTGTGTGTCGTGGAGAAAGGGATGAGTATGCATTACAGTGAGACTTTTTTTCCTTAACTTGCCTTTTTTTGTTTAGACCAGCAAAGACCTGCTATTTGCCTTCTCGAGAGATTTCCTCAGTGGTGAAGGAGACATTTCCCGGCATCTTGGTTTCCTGGGGTTGACAGTCAGTCATTGTCAGACACCGCTTCATGAATTTAGGTTTGAAGTCACCAATCTTGCTGTCGATCTTCGATGTGGTGTTCGTTTGGTGTAAGTATTTTTGGTCGTTCTGTGGAATTACGATGTTTCTGAGTATCATTTTTAAATTGGCTGTTTAATCAAAACAATTGAGTTGCAATAGTGTTATTATAATAAATTAATGGTAATTGGTATAAAAATTAAAAATGCAGTAAGACGTTTAGGTTGTGGCTTTTGAACCAAACACTGACAGCACAGGAACAGACCCTTCAGCCCACAATATCTGCGGAACATGACGCCAAAATAAACTAATCTCTTGTGCCCACGGGATCTTTATCCCTGCACTCTGTCCGTATTCAGGTGTCTATCTATAAGTCTCTTAAATACCACTATTGCATCTGCTTTCACCACCATCTTTGGGAACATATTCCAGACACCTCCCACCTTGTGTGGAAATATTTGCCCCACATATCTTCTTTAAACTGCCCCCCCCCCCCCCCCCTCACCGTAAAGCTTTCTTAATGCCCACCCAAATATAGTGCCCGAGTCACTGCCCAGTGTTCTGATTGTCATCTTTTTTTAAAAATGTAGTGGTACTATTGTTTGCTTGGTCGTTTCATAGAGCATTGAAAAGTTGATCGCGTGGCATGATCTTACTTGGATTAAGAAACATACAGATGGATGATCAGAAGTTTTGTTGTGGGAGGAGGCTAAAACAGTGAATACATTTTAAGTTGATTATTTCGAAATAAACATTGGGTTATTGCAGACGAGAATATATTCATTCAGCAATGGAGGAAATATTGTAACTTATGATCTCCTGTGGTATGTTGACCAAAAATTTGGATTTAGTTTCTTTTGAAGTGATGAGGCTAAGTTCATATGAAAGAAAATCTTTACATTAGAACTGCTGGAAGAAAGTTTCCATTGAAAAGAATTTCTCATTGACATGCACTTTTCAAATATTTTGTCTGGTGACCCGTTACAGGCGAGCAATGGAGCTTCTTACTGCAAACTTGCACCTGTCAAAGCAGCTAAGGGTCCCAGCAATCAGTCGACTACAGAAACTGCATAATGTAGCTGTTGCACTGGATGTCCTTAAAACTCGAGTTGATCTGAAAGATGAACGGGGTAAGACCTTTTTTTATTAACTTCAGTCGAAAGATTTTTTTAATTTTAAATTTTTTAATGGGTTTTGAATACAACTGTTTCTATATGTGCACCAGGTAATGATATAGATTCTAGAGATATAGTGGATGGAAATCGGGAAAAGACGTTAGCACTGTTGTGGCGAATCATCTTTACCTTTCAGGTACAGTATAGACTGGTAATCTAATTGAACTGAAAACAGTTGACCTTCATTTATACTATTTTTCTGATCATTAAAGGAAGTGTGTGGGTAGGTTTGAAATTAAATATTCAAGCACGTATTGAGAAATGGGCCTTTTTTTTAGTTTGCAGTTATTTGAAGTTCCCCTGTCAAAGTTAAATGGTAATATCTGGGTCTGCACCTTTGTACAGGAAGGTATATGTGCTAAGAAATGAATGGAGCATACAAATAAGGTCTTCTAGCACCTCACTATTAGAACCAAGGATAGAAAAATACACTGTTCAGTATCACTGATGATATGACTAACAAGCTAAAAGATAGACCAGTTTAAGTGTTGTGCATCGAGTGCCAACATTTTAGTTTTGACTGTGTTGTTTTGATCTACTCAGGTGGAAATTTTGCTAAATGAAGATCAGTTGCGAGAAGAAATTGAATTTCTGAAAAAAGCTTTGGCCACATCACGGAAACTGGCTGCTCTGCATTCTCTGGCTGTTGTGCCCCATCCAAAGAAAGATCAAGACTTCAGCTGCATGCCTGAAAAATATAGTCCACGGGTCACTTTGTTGATGAATTGGATAAATGCTGTAGGCGCATATTATGATGTGAAAGTACGTAAAGTTGTTAAACATTGATCTAATTCTGCTTTCTGTCTTTTATGTGGGTTGTCTGTTGTTGCACTGATTCTTTGTGCTGATGCTGAATTTTGGCTTCACAAAATGTTGGAGTAACCCAGCGGGTCAGGCAGCATCTCAAGAGAGAAGGAATGGGTGACATTTCGGGTCGAGACCCTTCTTCAGACTGAATTTTGGCTGGCTTTCCAGGCAGCCTGCTTGTGTGCATACGCATATTTTCCAATTAATTCCCTGACTCAAATTTTATTTTTAAGATGTGCAAATGTGATCCATGAAAAACATAGTGTTATGACTGATTTTATTTTCGGATAATGTTGAACTGTTAGGAACGCAGTTTCATGACTCAACTTTCTAAGTCTCACATAAGGCCACTACAGTTTAATGCTTTTGAATATTTTTACTAGATACAGTTGATTATTCCTTTAAATTTAATCTTGGCTAGATTGAGGTTACTAAAAGTTCTATGAATTTGCATGTAAACACCTTGAATTAAAAATAATCTGTCACAATGAAATCAGTGATTTAAAACTTGGTTCAATTGATGTATAACTTGAGATATGATGTGGCAAATTTTCAAGTTGTTACCATCTTAAGTAATATTTACTTTGTTTAAAATTTTATTTCATACACGATCAGCTTTATCGAAAGACCAAATGTGAAATGTAAAATATTATCTTTTTTGCCTACCATGTAAAATATGAATTTTACCAGTTTTATATTGACTGAAGGGAAAGAACACAGGACCACAGAATTTGACTTGAAGGGAAACTGGCAGGGCAAAAAATGTTCAGATCCTAGAACAATGCATGTTATTAACTGTACAGGACAATATCATAGATCTACTTTTCCAATGTCAATAAATTAGAAATGGTGTTCCGACTGATGACTTCATGACATGGCAGAAATCTTGTTTCTGCTGCTATAATTATACGGATAAGCAACGCCATGATAATACCTTGCAATTGAATGTAATGCCATGAATATGTATATTGATATGAAAAATAATTGATGGCCATTGGATGGTGTAAAGGATTGATACCTGTAGTACAAGGATTTAAGATTGACAATGAAGCCTGACAAGGCAAATACACTTTATTTATGTAGTGATTATGTAGTGATTATGTAGTGCACACTTTATATCTAACGTGGTAGGTAGATTCAAAAGTTGCATTGCAAATTTACTGATCCAAGAACAATACATGTTATTGATTGTACAGGGCAGTGCCATAAATCTAAAAATCATTCTGGTATTGACAAAGTGATTTGAATAAGAATATTCTGATATGTGGTCAGCTCGTATATTGCCAAATGGCTATTCTAAAGAGTCTTATCTGAGGAATACAGGAATAACTTCATTTCTAAAATTAAATTTGTATGCGGTTCATGTCCAATGCAGTTTTTTTTCTTCTTGTTTCAGGCTGAGAATTTCACTGTCCCTTTTTCTGATGGCAGAATTTTATGTTACCTAATCCATCATTACCATCCCAGCCTTTTGGCTGTGGGCAAAATCTGTCAGCGAACTACTCAGACCGTAGAATATGCAGAGCATGGGACAGTGGCAATTGATATATCAACTAGTGAATCTGAAAATTCTATTGATGCCATACCTGCAAACTGTAAGTATAATTAGAATCATGGCTGTTCTCCTTCAATGATATTTTGCAACTCTATTTCCTTGTCTCTCAATGTCCAGAAATATGTCTTTTAGTGATGTTCGCTACTCCAATCCACAGGAACAATTCCAGAATCTAGAACTTCGTAAATGATAACCACCACATTCAGTATCTCTGAAGTTCCCTCTTTCAAAACTCCACTGCCATAAACAATTTATGCTGAAACACCGTAACCGAAAAACACAATTTAAAAAAATTGCAGTTGGTATTAAAAAAAAATTAAGGAGAAAGGGGGAGAATAATGGCTGTGATCAGATATAATCAACAATGAGAAGGACATTTATGAACAGAAAATGGGCAGAAAGTAGGCTTGTGCAACGTAACAAAGATAAGTTTGAGAGTAGTCTAATAGGAATAATAGGTCCTTTGTGATTTGAAAAGTGTAAGTTCATCTGAGGTAGAGGAACATAAAGATTTCAGAATGTAAACACATTGCACCGGCAGCCTCTCCGTTTTTTGTTGTTGTGTTTTTTGTCATTGTTGATGTTAAATGTACGTTTTGTTTTATTTTTAATTCTGTGTATGTAGGGGGGTGGTGGGGGGGTTGGGGGAAACCTTTTTTTAAATCTCCTCAACGGAGATGCGACCTTTACCGTGTCGTATCTCCGTTCGCGCTACGGCCTAACATCGTGGAGTCGGCGGCCTCCAGCTGGGATCGACCTCGAAGACTCCGGTCGCAGGGCCTGGACTTACCATCTCGGAGGCTTCGGCCGTGGGCCCTGCAGACCGCAACATCGGGAGCTCGCAGGTCCCTGGCTGGCGACCGGCTTTTGGGAGCTCCAGCCGTAGCAACTTCGACCGCCCCGAAGCACGAGGCACGATCAACCCGCCCGCAGGCCCTTCATCACCCTGCGTGGCCCGGCCGCAGCACTTTACATCGCCCGGTGGGGGCTCAGGACTCTCATCACCCTGCGTGGCTCGGCCCTGGGAATTTACATCGCCCGGTGGGGGCTCAGGACTCTCATCGCCCTGCGTGGCTCGGCCGCGGCATTTTCCATCGCCCGGTGGGGGCTCAGGACTTTCATCGGCCTGCTCGGCTCGACCCTGGGACTTTCCATCGCCCGGTGGGGGCTTCAAGGGGTTGGGAGCCTCGATCGCCTCGTGGCGCCACGGGAGAAGAACGAGGAGGAGACAAGACTTTGCCTTCCATCACAGTGAGGGTATGCCTAGAGCAATCACTGTGATGGCTGTTTTGTGTAAAAAATTGTATCTGTGTGTCTTGTGTTCTTTAATGTCTACTGCCGGACCCTGACGTGAGAGGACGCTGGCGTTGATTATTCGCCGCTTTTCCGTCAGGATAGTTTGTCTGTTTGTCTGTTTGTTTCTATGTTAATTGTATTTGTAAAGCGCTTTGTGCATGTGTTAAGGCGCTATATAAAATAAATATATTATTATTATTATTATTATTGCTCCCTGAAGACTAATAAGGGCTTTTTATATTTTAAACAAAAATTAAACTGCTCTAACATTTATTTCTAGACTGATAGAAGTGGAAATGTTGTGAAGTTATGCGAACCGTATCCCTGATTGGAGCACCCCTGGCGATCTGCACATTATTCTTGTCTTAAAGTGAAATTTTGCTAATGTGAATGAAATACTAATGGTCACATTGCTTCAGTGGTTTGCTGCCTTAGATTTGCTGTTCAAATGATACAGAATTGTATATTGTCTTTATTTAGCATTGCCTTCAGCCAACATCTATGAAGAACTCTTGGAAAATGAAAAGAAGAATTTTAATTTAGTGACTACTGCTGTTGCAGACCTTGGAGGCATCCCAGCTATGATACGGCACGTGGATATGTCAAACACCATCCCAGATGAGAAGGTACAAGTTTCAGATCTCCAAGTGAATGCATTAAGAGTTTCGTAGCTTACTAATTCTGAGCAATGCAACGTTACACCTTATCTGGAAGTTTATTAGGGAAATCGTTAATAAACTGTGTGTTTTAAATGTTTTAATTCCATTTAATTTCTAGACCATGACTTCATTAATAATAGTAATAGAGCCTGTATTAAGCATTAAGCAACAGATGTTTGCTGCTTGAATTGAATGATTCAGTGTGACAGGATGGCTGTTCTATCATTGCTATATAAACTATTTCCCTGAAGTACATTTTAATTTTTACAGGTTGTTATCTCTTACGTCTCATTTCTTTGCGCTCGACTTCTCGATCTACGAAAAGAAGCCAGGGCTGCCAGAATCATACAGGCTGCTTGGAGGAAATATAAGCTAAACTGTGAGCTTCAGCTTTTGAAGGTAGTTTAGTTATCCAGCGCTATTCTGCTGCCCAAATTAGCCATTCTTAAGATTGTGGATAAATCTAACAGTTATTGCAATGTGTGATGCTTTTGGCTGGTCAACAATGAATATTTATACAACGATCAAATTATTCCACGAAAAACCACGTATGTATTTAAGACACATGAGTAGACTGATGAGATATACCTGCATCCTGATGAAATGTGGCAACAGTGTTCTCAGTAGTCCAGAGATAAATGCAGAACATTAGAAGTTCACAAAAAATAATATATTTTGGAGGCAAGAGCTTTTACATTCAATAATGTTTATGGAAGCCTGGATGATGAGTGTGATGTATTAAACTAACACTTTTAAGCCATTATCTTTACAAACATGTATCAATATTAATCTCTGCACACTTATCAACTGGGTGGCGATGGCAGCCTTGCCAAAGGTCTGTCTGCCCCTTTGTCTTTTTTGTTATTTTTTGGTGTGTTTGAAAAAGTATGTGTTAGTGTTCTCTGGTTTGTTTTATGTGGGGGGTCGGGGGAAACTTTTTTCAATCTCTTACCTTGCCGGAGATGCGAACCGGATCGTATCTCCGGTCGCTCTGCGGCCTAACATCATGGAGTTGGCGGCCTTGCTCCAGACTGACTTTGAGCCCCACCGTGAGGCCGTGGACTTACTTTGCCTGGGATCGACGCTTCAACCGCGGCCTGCGGATTTCAACATCGAGGAACTTACCGTCTCGGGTAGATGTCGGGAAGCTCCAAAGTCGCAAGAGGTTTGACTAGCCCCGACCAGGGTCCGATCGTCCGGTGCGGGGAGCTGAGATCCCCCCGATGCGGGAGCTTGATCGCCCCGACACGGAGGGGCCGACCGCCGGCTATGGGAACCTAGACCGCTCCGACAACGGAAGGCTCAAGGCCCCCGACTGCGGGAGCCCAAAGAAGGGAAGAGATTGAACTTTTTTTCGCCTTCCATCACAGTGAGGAATGTGGAGGAGTCACTGTGGTGGATGTTTATGTTAAAATATATTTTGTGTGTTTTGTTGCTTTTTATTGGTATGGCAAATCAAATCCCTCGTATGTTGCAAAACATACTTGGCTAATAAAGTATGATTATGATATGCTTTGTCATTGTAAATATTGCCAGAAATAATTTTGGAATTTGAAACGGAGAGGCAAGGTTCCCCTTTTTAAATTAAACAATTGTCTTGTATTTTAGGAGAAAGAGAAAGCTGCGTGCCTTATTCAGAGAGCTGTGCGTAGGTTTTTGCATCAGCAACAGCTCAAGAAAAGAAACAGTGCTGCTATTATTATACAAACTACCTGGCGCAGCCATGTGATGAGGCAGAAGACTAAAGCACTGGTGATGCTCAAGATTCAAGCAGTTCAGAATGAAGCAGCAACACTTCTTCAGGTTAGATCATTTTGCCTTAAAGCAATTCATGAATAAATATCAATTACAAAATCAATGACTCCCACAACTATCTCGACTATACTTCTTCCCACCCTGCTTCCTGCAAAGACTCTATCCCCTCCTCCCAATTCCCCCGTCTACGCCGCATCTGCATCCAAGATGAGATGTTCCATACGAGAACATCCGAGATGTCCTCATTCTTTAGGACACCAGAGTTCCCCCCTCCCATCATAAATGAGAACCTCACTTGTGTCTCCTCGGTACCCCGCAGCTCCGTCCTTGCTCCCCTGAGTCAGAGTCCCCCTTGTCCTTGCCTTCCACCCCATCAGCCGTTGCATACAACACATAATCTTCCGGAATTTTTGCCACCTCCAACGGGATCCCACCACAGGCCACATTTTCCCATCTCCACCCCTTTCCGCAGAGACCGTCCCCTCCGCAACTCCCTGGTTAATTCATCCCTTCCCACCCAAACCACCCCCTCCCCAGGTACCTTCCCCGCAACTGCAGAAGATGCAACACCTATCGTTATACCTCCTCCCTCGACTCTGTCCAGGGACCCGACAGTCCTTTCAGGTTAGGCAGAGGCTCACTTGCACCTCCTCCAACCTCGTCTACTGTATCCGTTGTTCAAGATGTGGACTCTTATACATCGGCGAAACCAAACACAGACTGGGTGATCGTTTTGCGGAACACCTTCGCTCAGCCCGCATGAACCAACCTGATCTCCCGGTTGCTGGAAACTTTAATTCTCCTTCCCATTCCTACACAGACCTTTCTGTCCTCTGCCTCCTCCATTGTCAGAGTGAGGCTAAACGCAAATTGGAGGAACAGCATCTCATTTTGATTGGGTAGCTTTTAACCCAGTGGTATGAATATTGATTTCTCTCCCTTCAGGTAGCCCGGCATTCTCTCTCTCTCTATCCCTCCTGCACCCATGTCGCACTAGCTTCTCATTTTTCTTGCTATTGAGGGCGTGCAGCGTAGGTTTACAAGGTTAATTCCCAGAATGGCGGGACTATCATATGTTGAAAGACTGGAGCGACTAGGCTTCTATACACTGGAATTTAGAAGGATGTGAGGAGATCTTATCGAAACGTATAAGATTATTAAGGGGTTGGACACGTTAGAGGCAGGAAACATGTTCCCAATGTTGGGGGAGTCCAGAACAAGGGGCCACAGTTTAAGAATAAGGGGTAGGCCATTTAGAACTGAGATGAGGAAAAACTTTTCCAGTCAGAGAGTTGTGAATCTGTGGAATTCTCTGCCTCAGAAGGCAGTGGAGGCCAATTCTCTGATTGCATTCAAGAGAGAACTGGATAGAGCTCTTAAGGATAGCGGAGTCAGGGGGTATGGGGAGAAGGCAGGATCGGGGTACTGATTGGGAATGATCAGCCATGATCACATTGAATGGCTCGAAGGGCCGAATGGCCTCCTCCTGCACCTACTGTCTATTGTCTTTCACCCTACAAACTGTTTACAATGGCCTGTTTCCTTTGTCATCGTTACTTTTTTGCGTATCTTTCATTCATTGTTCTTTATCTCTGCACATCATGGAGCTTAATTTTCTATCGATATTGGTGTAGCCTCTTTATTTTCATCGGCTTCAATCTTGATGATAACTTGATCATGTAATACCATAAGGTGCTTTTAGGAAATCAACCGCACCATCCTAATAGCATTTTTCTCATCAATTCATCAATAAACTTCAATACATTCAAAACTCCGCTGCCCGTCTACTCACACACACCTCGATCCGTGACCATATCACCCCCGTCCTTTATAAACTCCACTGGCTCCCCATCCCCCAGAGAATCCAGTACAAAATCCTCCTCATAACCTACAAAGCCCTCCATAACCTGGCCCCATCCTACCTGACCGACCTCCTCCACAGGCACACTCCCACCTGCACCCTCCGCTCTGCCGCTGCCAATCTCCTATCCCCCCCACATCCGGACTAAACTCAGATCCTGGGGGGACAGGGCTTTCTCCATCGCTGCTCCCACCCTATGGAACTCATTACCCCAAACCGTTAGAGACTCCCCCACACTCACCACATTCAAAACATCGCTTAAGTCTCACCTGTTCAGTACTACCTTCAACCACTGAAGGTCACCTCACCTACTGTCTCCTTTCTCTGTTCATTTATTTATTTACTTATTTATCTATTTATTAATTTCCCTATGTTCTCAAAATCTCTGTAAAGCGTCTTTGAGTATATGAAAAGCGCTATATAAATAAAATGTATTATTATTATTATTATTAATTCTCAACTATTTTGTCAAGTTAGTTAATAATTCCTGTTATCAATGTTTGGCCTGTCTAATATCTCAAATACATCTTCCGTGGCTGAGATTCCAATAACATTGGTATGTTTATGCTATTGTTGCCCCTATTGTAGACTGAGGTAAAGCACCAATTAGTTCCTCTACTGCCTTTTCCATTACCCTATGTCATTGAGTTGTACTGTTCTCAGTGACCTATCTTACCTCATAATTAACTAGTGAAGAGAAACAAGGAGCTGCAGGTGCTGGATCCTTGAGGGAAAAACACAAAGTACTATCCCTTGTCTCTTTCTACCAGCCACATCCACTCCATCAATCTGAAGAAAGGTTCCAACCTGACACTTTGTGTGTCCATTTCCCTCTGCAGATGCTGTCTCTGACACCGTTATTCTAGTTTGTATCGTAATCACATAGAATATTAGAGTGTCATTTAATTTTAAATGGTGGCATGTCTCCCTTAGTAATGATGCATAATGTTTTTATTTATGCCATGTTTCCTGTACTTAATTTACAGGCCTACTGGAGAGGATACGTTGGAAGAAGGTATTTTCAGAGAGCACGGCAATTTTGCATTTGCTTGCAAAGTCGCATAAGGATGAAAATTGCAGTTGCTTCTTACAAACGAACTTTATGGGCTACTGTTACCCTCCAGAGGCATTTCAGAGCACATCTACTGTGTTTATCTGAGCAAAGGAATTACTTAAGATTGAGGGCTTCAGCTATTACATTACAGTCTGCATTTAGAAGGTGGCAAGCTCACAAAATTGAAAAGCAGACCAAGGCAGCAGTGCTACTGCAGAAATACATAAGGGGTTTTCTCTCCTGCAATAGGCGTCAACGGTCCATAACCTTGTTGCAAGCACATGCTAAAGGATTTCTCATTAGAACTGAAATGCGCAGGAGGAAAAATGCTGCTATTACCCTAAAGAAGTACATAAAGGCTTATGTTACAGGAAAGCACGAATACAAATCTTATCAGAGACTCAAGTGGGCTGCTAGAGTAATTCAAACTTCTTATCGTTACTTAAAAGTCAGACAGCTTGATCGTCAAACTAAGTCAGCCATACTCATCCAATCAACATTTAGAATGTACAAGCAACGAAAAAGACTTCTTGCTGCCCGGAAAGCTGCTGTGCTCATGCAGACTTTAATAAGGATGCACTTGGCTCAAACTAGGTTTCTACAGTACCGGCAAGCAGCAGTTACCATTCAACGGCACTTCAGAGCTAAACGACAGGGGCAGAAAGAGATGCAGCACTATCTGAAACTTCGGCAAGTAGCTATAAAAATCCAAGCATCTTTTCGGGAACGGCAGACACTAAAAGAAGCCAGAAGGAAACAAGCTGCTGTCACAATACAATCTTGGTACCGAATGCACAGAGGGAAACAAAAATATCTATATGCCAAAAAAAGTTGCATTAAAATCCAATCATGGTTTAGATGCAGCATGACTCAACGAGCCTTTCTTTCCAAGAAAACTGCAGCATTTACTATCCAAAAATATTATAGAGCTTGCAGAGAAAGTAAAGCTCAGCGTGAGAAATATGTATCAATGCTCAAGGCAGCAATAACTATACAGGCTTACGTTCGCGGTATGAGCATTCGTCAGCTTGTCAGAAAAGTGAAGGCTGCTCGAGTTATTCAGTCATATTGGAAAATGAGAAGAGAGCGATTGAAGTTTTTGCACTATAGACAATGTATTATTACCCTACAGGCCCATGTGAGAAGGTCATGTGCTCAGAAGAGATACCACTCAGTGAAAATAGCAACCTGGTCATTGCAGGCCCATTTTAGAGCTATTTTAGCTCAGAAAAAAGCACAAGCTGAGTATCGGGCAGTGAGGTCTGCAGCTATTGTCTTACAGTCTGCATTCAAGCGGTTACAAATGAGAAGACAAATTTGCCTGTTGCGGTCAGCTGTGAAGATCCAGTCTGCATTCCGTGCATATATTTCACGAAAGAAATACATGCAAATTAAAAATGTGGCTATCAAAATTCAGGCCTCTGTAAAAATGATCCAAGCACGAAATTATTACAGATCCCTTAAAAAGGCTACAACATGTATCCAGAGACGTTACCGGGCTAACAAGCTATGTTTCGAAAAGCGAAGCGAATATCTGAGAAAAAAGGAAGCTTGTATACATCTTCAGTCTGCTATTAGGCAGCACCTAGCTAAAAAGCATTTGTATTTGTGTCGACAAGCTGCAATTAAAATTCAATCAGTGTTCAGAATGCATAGACTAAGAAGCCAATACCTTAGGATTCATCTTGCTGCAGTCATAATTGAAAGAAGATTCCATGCCTACCAGGAAGGAGCTTATCAAAGGCAGAAGTTCCTGAGAACCAAAGGAGCAGTAATATGTTTGCAGGCAGCATATAAAGGTTATAGTGTACGCAAACAGATAAATCTTCAACATAAAGCAGCTAGCAAAATCCAAGCAGTTTTTAGAGGGCATGCTGTAAGAGTAAAGTACTTGGCAATGCAAAATGCTGCTATTGCAATCCAGAATTGGTACAGAAGTTACAAAGTTGGTCAACAGCAGCGGTTTAAGTACCTTGAGATTAAGGCATCAGTGATTATTCTTCAAGCAGTGTTCCGTGGATTATCTGCAAGGAAGAAATTACAAGTGCAACACAAAGCCGCAGTGGCCATTCAAACGGCCTTCCGAAGGTTCAGGGCACAGACCCAGTTTGGTATGTTAAAAGGTGCTGTGGGAACTGTTCAAATTCATTTTAAAGCAAAGTTGTTGGGAAGGAAAGAACGTTGTGCATACCTGACAATGCGCCAATCAGCAATAACAATCCAAGCAGCTTATAAAGGTATGGTTGCAAGGAAAGAGTTTAGAAGGCAACGGAAGGCTTGTATTGTAATACAAGCGTCTTTCAGAATGCACAAAATGTGTGTAGAATTTCAAACTCAGAGACGGGCAGCACTGATCATACAAGAGCAATTCAGAGCTCACGTTCAAAGCAAATGTCAACGGCAAAAATATCTAAATATGAAGGCGGCTGCAGTGTCATTGCAAGCTGTGTTTCGTGCCGTGAAAGCCCGGAAAAAGCTGGACGAAATGCACAAAGCAGCAACAATTATACAAAGTGCAACTAAATCTTTCCTGGCTAAGAGGCGCTACAACACTCTTAAAACTGCTTCAATCATTCTGCAAAGGCAGTTTAGAGCTTTGCTACTGACCAGACAGCAGCGAGAAATCTATCTGTGTATTCGCAAGGCAACGCTATCTATTCAAACAGCCTTCAGGGGTATGAAGGTACGGAGAGAGATCCGGGACATACAGAAGGCAGCAACTGTGATACAAGCAGCATTTAGAATGCACAGAGTGTACCTTCCATACAGGGCAATGAGATTGGCAGCAATAATAATACAAACCCATTACAGGGCACACCTTCAAATGAAAATTGATCGCCAGAACTACGTGAAGGTCCGCAGCAGTGTTTTGCTGCTTCAGGCTGCCTACCGAGGAATGGTTGTTCGAAAGCATCTGCAGTGCATGCACAAATCTGCCAGGGTCATACAGACTTTTTATCAAATGCATAAGCAGCGCCAGTATTTCAAGAAACTGCGCTGGGCGGCAACTGCTATGCAGCAACGATACCGAGCTTGCCAGGTAAGAGATGTCCATGTGAGACAGTACAATAGTTTGAAAAAAGCAGCGGTTTGTATTCAAGCTGCTTTCCGTGGCACGAAGACAAGGCAGCAACTCCAAAGAAATCACTTAGCTGTAACAGTAATCCAGAGAAGATTCCGAGCTTTTGTTGACCGGAAAAAATACCTGTTGCTTAGAACTGCAGCTTTAGTAATCCAACAGCGGTACAGGGCACATGTACTGGCCAGGAGTCAAATGCAAATATACGTAACGATCCAGAGGGCAACACTATCTATTCAAGCTGCCTTCAGAGGTATGAAGGTACGGAGAGAGATCTGGGACAAACAGAAGGCAGCAACTGTAATACAAGCAGCATTTAGAATGCACAGAGTGTACCTTCCATACAGGGCAATGAGATTGGCAGCAATAATAATACAAACCCATTACAGGGCACACCTTCAAATGAAAACTGATCGCCAGAACTACGTGAAGGTCCGCAGCAGTGTTTTGCTGCTTCAGGCTGCCTACCGAGGAATGGTTGTTCGAAAGCATCTGCAGTGCATGCACAAATCTGCCAGGGTCATACAGACTTATTATCAAATGCATAAGCAGCGTCAGTATTTCAAGAAACTGCGCTGGGCGGCAACTGCGGTACAGCAACGATACCGAGCTTGTCAGATAAGAGATGTCCATGTGAGACAGTATCATACTCTGAAAAGAGCCACAGTTTGTATTCAAGCTGCTTTCCGTGGAACGAAGGCAAGGCAGCAACTCCAAATAACTCACGTAGCTGCAACAGTTATCCAGAGACGATTCCGAGCTTTTGTTGACCGGAAAAAATACCTGTTGCTTAGTGCTGCAGCTTTAGTAATCCAACAGCGGTACAGGGCACATGTACTGGCCAGGAGTCAAATGCAAATGTACATTATGATCCAGAGGGCAACGCTATCTATTCAAACAGCCTTCAGGGGTATGAAGGTACGGAGAGAGATCCGGGACAGACAGAAGGCAGCAACTGTGATACAAGCAGCATTTAGAATGCACAGAGTGTACCTTCCATACAGGGCAATGAGATTGGCAGCAATAATAATACAAACCCATTATAGGGCACACCTTCAAATGAAAACTGATCGCAATAATTACGTGAAGATCCGCAGCAGTGTTTTGCTGCTTCAGGCTGCCTACCGAGGAATGGTTGTTCGAAAGCATTTGCAGTGCATGCACAAATCTGCCAGGGTCATACAGAGTTATTATCAAATGCATAAGCAGCACCAGTATTTCAAGAAACTGCGCTGGGCGGCAACTGTTGTACAGCAACGATACCGAGCTTGTCAGATAAGAGATGTCCATGTGAGACAGTATCATACTCTGAAAAGAGCCACAGTTTGTATTCAAGCTGCTTTCCGCGGAACGAAGGCAAGGCAGCAACTCCAAATAACTCACGTAGCTGCAACAGTTATCCAGAGACGATTCCGAGCTTTTGTTGACCGGAAAAAATACCTGTTGCTTAGAACTGCAGCTTTAGTAATCCAACAGCGGTACAGGGCACATGTACTGGCCAGGAGTCAAATGCAAATGTACATTATGATCCAGAGGGCAACGCTATCTATTCAAACAGCCTTCAGGGGTATGAAGGTACGGAGAGAGATCCGGGACAGACAGAAGGCAGCAACTGTGATACAAGCAGCATTTAGAATGCACAGAGTCAACCTTCCATACAGGGCAATGAGATTGGCAGCAATAATAATACAAAGCCATTATGGGGCACACCTTCAAATGAAAACTGATCGCAATAATTACGTGAAGATCCGCAGCAGTGTTTTGCTGCTTCAGGCTGCCTACCGAGGAATGGTTGTTCGAAAGCATTTGCAGTGCATGCACAAATCTGCCAGGGTCATACAGACTTATTATCAAATGCATAAGCAGCACCAGTATTTCAAGAAACTGCGCTGGGCGGCAACTGTTGTACAGCAACGATACCGAGCTTGTCAGATAAGAGATGCCCATGTGAGACAGTACAATAGTTTGAGAAAAGCAGCGGTTTGTATTCAAGCTGCTTTCCGTGGCACGAAGACAAGGCAGCAACTCCAAAGAAATCACCTAGGTGCAACAGTAATCCAGAGAAGATTCCGAGCTTTTGTTGACCGGAAAAAATACCTGTTGCTTAGAACTGCAGCTTTAGTAATCCAACAGCGGTACAGGGCACATGTACTGGCCAGGAGTCAAATGCAAATATACGTAACGATCCAGAGGGCAACGCTATCTATTCAAGCTGCCTTCAGAGGTATGAAGGTACGGAGAGAGATCCGGAACAGACAGAAGGCAGCAACTGTGATTCAAGCAGCATTTAGAATGCACAGAGTGTACCTTCCATACAGGGCAATGAGATTGGCAGCAACTATAATACAAACCCATTACAGGGCACACCTTCAAATGAAAACTGATCGCCAGAACTACGTGAAGGTCCGCAGCAGTGTTTTGCTTCTTCAGGCTGCCTACCGAGGAATGGTTGTTCAAAAGCATTTGCAGTGCATGCACAAATCTGCCAGGGTCATACAGACTTATTATCAAATGCATAAGCAACGCCAGTATTTCAAGAAATTGCGCTGGGCGGCAACTGCGGTACAGCAACGATACCAAGCTTGTCAGATAAGAGATGCCCACGTGAGACAGTATCATACTCTGAAAAGAGCCACAGTTTGTATTCAAGCTGCTTTCCGCGGAACGAAGGCAAGGCAGCAACTCCAAATAACTCACGTAGCTGCAACAGTTATCCAGAGAAGATTCCGAGCTTTTGTTGACCGGAAAAAATACCTGTTGCTTAGAACTGCAGCTTTAGTAATCCAACAGCGGTACAGGGCACATGCACTGGCCAGAAGTCAAATGCAAATGTACATTATGATCCAGAGGGCAACGCTATCTATTCAAACAGCCTTCAGGGGTATGAAGGTACGGAGAGAGATCCGGGACAGACAGAAGGCAGCAACTGTAATACAAGCAGCATTTAGAATGCACAGAGTGTACCTTCCATACAGGGCAATGAGATTGGCAGCAATAAGAATACAAACCCATTACAGGGCACACCTTCAAATGAAAACTGATCGCAATAATTACGTGAAGGTCCGCAGCAGTGTTTTGCTGCTTCAGGCTGCCTACCGAGGAATGGTTGTTCGAAAGCATTTGCTGTGCATGCACAAATCTGCCAGGGTCATACAGACTTATTATCAAATGCATAAGCAGCGCCAGTATTTCAAGAAACTGCGCTGGGCGGCAACTGTTGTACAGCAACGATACCGAGCTTGTCAGATAAGAGATGCCCACGTGAGACATTATAATAGTTTGAGAAAAGCAGCGGTTTGTATTCAGGCCCTCTACCGTGGGGTAAAAGCCAGAGGATTGGTTGAAAAAATCAAGGCAGCACGCCATATTAATTTCTTCTTAAGGATGTGCATTGCAAGAAAACATTTCTTGAATCAAAAGGCGGCTATAATCACTCTGCAAGCTTCATTCCGTGGATTCCGATCAAGGGTACGCTACAGAGCTATGCGATTAGCAGCCATTTTGATTCAGAGATGGTACAAAGCTTGCAAAATAGGGCATTCCCAGTTTGTGCAATATCAGTCAATGAGGTGTGCGACCATCACCATTCAGGCTGCCTACAAGGGTATGGTGGTTAGGCAGTGGGTTAAGCAAAAGCGGGCTGCTGTAAAAGTGCAGTCAGTACTCTGTATGATTTGGTATAGGAAAGAGTTCCTCAAACTGAAATATGCAGCAATTGTCGTGCAGTCTCACTACCGTGCTTATGAAGCAAGAAAACTATACAGAGCATATATCGAAGCCACTGTTGTATTGCAAAGACAATATAGATCCTACATCTTAATGAAGAACCAGAGATGTGCTTACTTAACATTCCGTCAGACAGTCATCAGCCTTCAAGCCAGAATGCGTGGATTAATTGTACGAAGAAGCTATAAAAAACTTCATCGGGGTATCACTAAAATTCAGGTAACATTTTTTGTAGTAAATTTAGACTAGAATATGTACAGTATAACCTATTGTAATTTTAAGGTTTGAATAATAAAAAAAGAATAAAAAACGACAATTGGGCCGTCACAACGTTACTGTTGCTGCTTTACAGCGCTAGAGACCTAGGTTTGATCCTTACGACAGGTGCTCACTCTATGGAGTTTGCATGTTCTCCCTGTGACTAGGTTTTTTCCGGGTGCTCCAATTTCCTCCAACGTTCCAAAGATATGCAGGTTAATTGACTTTTGCAAATTATCCCTGGTGTGTAGGATGGAACAGGTCTACGGGGTTCGTTGGTCAGTACGGATTCGGTAGGCCAAAAGGCCTGTTTCCATGCTGTATCTCTAATCTGGACTAATACACTGCTAATTCATTTATTTTTAAGATGTTACACAGAATGATATGTTTTTCAGTGTGCCCACACTGCAAGAAAGAGAGTGTAGTAACTGGGGCTCCAATAAGTTGAAAATAGGTCCAGCTAATAATTGAGCCAAATGCTGATCATCTGGGATTCCTGAATAGTTGGCGAGCAGAGCATTGGAATGCTGCTGCACATTGCATTAAATTAATTGAGTGAAGTGATAAAGAGGAACAGTTTTTTTTCTCCCCAGGATGTTTAATGTTCTTAAAATGAGGGTGTAAGTCAGCATCTGTACAATTCCTTACCTTTTTGTAGATAACTAGCTCATCCAAAAGGGAGAAGACCTTGCATTGGAGGTGCATGGTGAAATTGATGACGAATGTTTAAAAAGTCGTTTTGTTAATATTGTTTTTACAGGCTTGTTATCGTGGGAGGAAACAGAGGCAAGTGTTTCTTTGCTACAAGGAAGCAGCATGTGTGATACAACAACACTACAGAGCTTATTGTGAAGGAAAGGTTGAACAAGAAAATTACTTCAAAATAAAACACGCTGCTGCCATAATACAGGTATGTCCTTAGAAATATTTCTGATTCCCTGTTAATGAAGTTATGGGTCTTCAGTTGTACCTTCAAAAAAAATTGCCCAAGCTCCCCCTTTCTTGATAAGTTTGTCCATTTTTTTCCAAAGATATCTCGTGACCGAGGTTTGTCAAATAATGTGCATATTTAACACTTGATTATAGGGTGAGTTCTAAGAGTTAATGATTTGCAAAATGTTCAAGATGTGACATTGTCTTAAATATTGACGTAAGGATTTGACCAATTGGCTTTCTCCTCTCTTAATTCGTAAAAAATGTTTTTTTGAATTTCATTCCACAAACACCTTTAATTCCTTTACACTATGTTCTGGTTTTTTTAAAGTTAGTAATTGTATTTGAGTTGAGGCCTTGCAGCATAATGTTTTGGCTTGTTACAAGCTTGCCAGGAGTCTTTACCAACAATGAAATGATTTTTTTCTTCCACACCTGTTTACTATGCAGCTTTTGCCAGCCTCAGGAAAACAAAACTACAATGAAGAACCTTATTAACCTTATTCAGCCTTGCTGAAGTCCATATAGACAATGTCAACAGCCTTACTGTTGACAATCTTTTTGGTTACATGAAAAAAACTGAATCTAATTCATATGACATGAACTTCGATGTACAAAACCATCCTGACTATCCTGAATCGGCCCCTGTCTATTCAAATGCATGTATATCTTATTCTTCAGAATCCTCCCCAGTAACCTACCTACCACATATGTTAGGTGCACTGATCTATAGTGCCTAGCCTTCTTAAATAGAGGTACAACATTATTAGCTGCCCTCCAGTCATCTAGCACCTCACCCGTGTCTAACGATTCATGTAACTCAGCTGGAGCTCCTGCAATTTCTTGTTTAGCATCCCAGTGTCCTTGGATATATCCGATCAGGCCTGGGAGATTTATCTACCTTCATATGCCTTACGAAGTCCAGCATCTCCCTGACTGTAATGCAGACTGTTCTGAGAGCATCTCTATTAACTGTACCAAGGTCTCTAGTCATATTTTTCCCCACTGTAAAAGCAGGAGAAATTGAGGACTCTGTCCAACTCCTGAGGCTCCACGCATATGTTTTCGTTCCAATCCACTATCTGAAGAATCTTAATTACAAGAGTTTTGTAATGTGTATGTGGTTCTTCTGTGGTTGGAATGTGTTAGTAATTTTTCTTAAAAATCTGTTCTCATCAATAGTTGCACTTATTATCAGCAAAATTGACCTTGCACATTTTTTTAAAATTTCAGGCTTCATACCGTCGATACCAAGTGAGACAACTAGTTAGGAAAACAACTGCTGCATCAAAAATTCAGGCCTGGTTTCAGGGACAAGTTTTACGCCGACAGTACAAGGCCTTTCTTGCTTCAGTTATTTTCATCCAAAGGCATTTCAGAGCAAAGCAGGATAGATCCAGGTAATCATCCAACAAGGGACATTGTGTGGGTTTCCTTTCTTTAACTTTTTTTAAGAGATGAGACGGATCGAATTTTCATTTTTCATGACCTTTAATGAGTGATAAGGTCATAAGTAATAGGAGCAGAATTTGGCCCATCAAGTCTACTCCGCCATTCAATCATGGCTGATCTATCTCTCTCTCTTAACCCCATTCTGCCTTCTCCCCATAACCTCTGACACCTGTACTAATTAAAAATCTATCTATCTCTGCCTTAAAAAATATCCATTGACTTGGCCTCCACAGCCTTCTGTGGCAAAGAATTCCACAGATTCACCACCCTCTGATTAAAGACATTTCTCATCTCCTTCCTAAAAGAACGTCCTTTAATTCTGAGGCTATGACCTCCAGTCCTAGACTCTCCCACTTGTGGAAACATCCTCTCCACATCCACTCTATCCAAGCCTTTCACTATTCTGTATGTGTCAATGAGTTCCCCCTCATTCTTCTAAAACCCAGTGAGTACAGGCCCAGTGCCGACAAATGCTCATCATAAGTTAACCTATTCATTCCTGGGATCATTCTTGTAAACCTCCACTGGACATCTCTCCAGAGCCAGCACATCCTTCCTCAGATATGGTGCCCAAAACTGCTCACAATTCCAAATGTGGCTGTACCAGTGCCTTATAGAGCCTCAACATTACATCCTTGTTTTTGTATACAAGCCCTCTTGAAATAAGTGCAAGCGTTGAGTTTGCTTTCTTTACTACCGATTCGACTTGCAGATTAACTGACCCCTGCAGAACTCTGCTTGTCACTGGCAGCCAACCAGAAAAAGGCCCCTTTATTGCCACTCTTTGTCTTTGCCATCCAGCCAACCTGCAATCCATGCTAGTATCTGTCCTTTCAGACCATGGGCTCTCATCTTCCTTAGCAGCCTCACGTGTGGCACCTTATTAAAGGCTTTCTGAAAATCAAAATAAACAATAATAATAATAATATATTCCTTTACTTGGCCCACACCGGGGAAATTTACAATGTTACAGCAGCAAAGCAAGAGATCATTCATTATAAATAAAAGTAAAGACAAGGATAAATTGTCATCAGTTTTCTGTGTATTCTTAACTGTTACTGTTGACTCGTCTGCTGGGAGCAGTGCTGGTTGTGCAGTCTCATAGCAGCGGGAAGGAAGGACCTCCTTTATCTCTCCTTCACGCACTTGGGGTGAAGGAGTCTGTCACTGAAGGAGCTACTCAGGGCAGTGACAGTGTCCTGCATGGGGTGGGAGTCGTTGTCCAGCAGCAGTGTTAACTTTGCCATCGTCCTCCTCTCTCCCACCACCTGCACTGAGTCGAAGGGGCAACCCTGGACAGAGCTGGCCTTCCTGACCAACTTGTCTTGTCTCTTCCCTTCCGCTGCTGAGATGCTGCTGCTCCAGCAGACTACTCCATAGAAAATGGCTGATGCAACCACCGTGTTGTAGAAGGTCCTTAGGAGTGCCCCCTGCACTCCAAATGACATGAGTCTCCTTAGCAGATAAAGTCTGCTCTGGCCCTTTTTTGTAGCGCATCGGTGTTTTCGGTCCAGTCCAATTTATTATTGAGGTAAAAAGAATCCACCCTCCTGATGTCCATTCCCTGGATGTTCACCGTCTGACACAACATCTGACTCTGTTGTCTGTCCTGCTATTTACTTCAAAGAATTCCAGCAAATTTGTCAAGCAAAACCTCCCCTTCACAAAGCCATGCTGACTTCAGCCTATTTTATCATTCACTTCTAAGTACTCCGTAACTGCATCCTTTATAATGGACTCTAAAATCTTAACCACCGAAGTCCGACTAACTGGCCTACAGTTCCCACGATTCTGCTTTGCTCCCTTCTTGTGCAGCGTGGTAATATTGGCAATTTTACTATCATCTGCGACCACTCCTGGCTCTAGTGATTCTTGAAATATCACTGTCGCTGCCTCTACAATCTCTGAAGCCACCTCTTTCAGGGTGCAGTCCATCTGGTCCAGGTGACTTGTCCACCTTCCCAAGCACCTTCTCCCTAGTAATAGCCACTCCACTAACTTCCACACCCTGACTCGAATTTCAGGCATGTTGCTGGTGTCTTCCACTGTGAAGACTGATGCAAAAAAATTATTCAACTCCTCTGCCATTACTTTAATCCCCATTATCACTTCTCCTGCATCCTTCTCTAGCTACTCAACTTCCACTCTAGCTTCTTTCTTACTCTTTATATAATTGAAGAAACTCTTGCTATCCTCTTATGTTATTGGCTAGCTTACCTTTGTATTTTATCTTTTCTCCCCGTATTCCCTTTTTTTGTTACCTTCTGTTGTTCTTTAAAAACTTCCAAATCCTCTGGATTTCCACAAATTTTTGCTATGTTATATGCCTTCTCTTAGTTTTATACTGTCTTTGACTTCCCTTGTCAGCCTTGGTCATCTCTTTCTCAACCTAGAATCTTTCTTCCTCTTTGGAATGAAAAGATCCTGCATCTTACGGATTATTCCCAGAATTTTCTGCCATTTCTGTTTGACTGTGACCCCTGCTAGGTCCCTTTCCAGTCAACCTTAGCCAGTGCATGCCTCTGTAGTTCTCTTTGCTCAGCTGCAATACTGACAAATCTGATTTCACCTTCTTCCCCCTCAAATTGCAGATTAAAACTTATCACGTTATGGTCGCTACCTCCTAATGGTTCCTTTACCTTTAGCTCCCTTACATATAAAATCCGGTTTGTTACATAACACTAAATCCAGAATTGCTTTTTCCCTGCTCCAGCTCCACTACAAGCTGCTCTAAGAATCCATCTCGGAGGCACTCTACAAATTCCCTTCTTGGGGTCCAGTACCAATGTAATTTTCCCAGTGTACCTGCATATTGAAATCTCCCATGACTTTACATGCCACTTTTATATCCCGATGTAGCTTGTACCCGCTATCCTGGCTAACGTTTGGGGGCATGTAAATAACTCCTATTAGAGTCTTTTCACCCGTATAATTTCTCAGCTCTATCCACAATAACTCTACATCTTCTGATTCCCTGTCACCCCTCGCTAAGGACTGAATTTCATTCCTAACCAACCAAGCTACCCCACGCCCTCTGCCCACCTTTCCGATAGAACGTATAGACCTGAATATTCAGCTCCCAGCTCTGACCACTTCATTGCTGCCAATTTCCAACCGTGCTACTGGTTCCTTATGCCACTTCCTTATGCTACGTGAATTGTCTATTGTCTATTGAATTCAAATATAATTCCTTCAATTTGGTGTTGACCACCTCTCACAACCATCCCGATTTTACCTGACCTTTCTCTCGTTTCCCTTTTTAAACTTTCTGTCCTGTTATTTCTGGAGACTTCCGGGACCTATTCTGCACTCTCTTTCCCATTAACTCCATGCATACGCTTCCACGTTGTTGACCCCAAAAGAACGTCCTTTTTTGTGTCTATCTTAAACCAGCATCTGCAGTTCCTTCCTACACAATTGAATGTGATCTAAACATAGCACAAAAAGTAAGGAAATTTGTGTTTGGTAGATTATTTCTTTGTTGTAACAATGCTTCTTGGCAATAAATCTTATACCGTTGGAAAGCCTGTTTATTTCCCTTTTAAATGGTGCCACATTTGTAAGGAACATGCATTTGTGGGATGAGCAGCAGAGCTGAGTATATGGGTTGCGCCCATGAAAAAATTGCCAAATCTTCTCTGCCAATGCCAAACAGCTTATTCTGCTGTTGCTATTGACTCTTGTTTTGAGCTTCTGGTACCCCCAGGTGCTGACAAGAATGGGATGCCATCCCACAACAGTGTGTGACCAGGCTGGTGACCAGCATGAGGAGGAGGTGCCAGGCTGTTATGGCTATGTATGGTTCTTCCACACGCTACTGTGGCTCCTGTTTATTAAATGAATAAATTGTTAAATTGCCAATATGTCTTGTTTCTTCAGACTTCAATCATCCAATCCACCAAACAACACCGAACAAGAGTCAATGGCAGAATAAGCTGTTTGGCATTGGCAGAGAAGATTTGGCAGATTTTTCATGGGCGCAACCCACATACTCAGCTCTGCTGCTCATCCCACAAATGCATGTTCCTTACAAATGTGGCACCATTTAAAAGGGAAATAAACAGGCTTTCCAACGGTATAAGATTTATTGCCAAGAAGCATTGTTACAACAAAGAAATAATCTACCAAACACAAATTTCCTTACTTTTTGTGCTATGTTTATATCCTCAATACTGAGATTTACAAATAGTTATCGAGTCTTAGTGATGCAGTGTGGAATCTGGCCCTTCGGCCCAACTTGCCCAACATGTCCCTGCCACACTAGTCCCACCTGCCTGCGCTTGGTCCTTACCCTCTAAACCTGTCCTATCCATGTACCTGTCTAATATTACTTTTTAACCAACCAGAAATACCCCTTTCCCTGATCAATATCTAGCCATAACAAAGCATCTCTTTGGTTCAATAAATTATTTAATGCCACGTCCCTTCATTGGTACTCAACAGGCTTGTTATTATTAGGAGCCAATTCCCTTTAGTAAGAAACTCTCCCGATATTCCTAAAGAGATTAATTGCGTTAGGATCAGGCCACTGGTCCTTTTGTCTTCGCAACCATAATGCGAAGGAGCCAACACGTCAGTAGAGTCCTCTTTGTGTTTCTCTGGAAATTCTTAGTTGTACTCCCAGGCTGTTAGCTCAGTTGCAGGAGCCTTGTTTAAGAGAACAGGAACTGTTTTACCACTTGCACCAACATTCCGTGCCATAAAAATATACACTTTCTGGCAATTTTTCTGAATTGGAAGGATACTAATTTGTGTTAGAGCGTGAGTAATGGGGAAGGATTCAGAAGTTACCACTGGTTTTAAAGAAATTAATTTGCAAATTAATATTGAGAACAAATCACCAGGGTATGTGGATAGACACAAAATGCTGGAGTAACTCAGTTGGTCAAGCTGCATCTCTGGAGAAAATGGATAAATGATGTCATCTATCCATTTTCAGATGTGTCTTGACCCGAAACATCACCTCCTGAGAATTCTCCAGAGATGCCTGACCCACTGAGTTACTCCAGCATTTGTGTCCATCTTTGGTATCGACTAGCATTTATAGTTCCTTTTTATTTCTAGTGTACGTGGGTTGTTTTGATTAAGTCGTTGAATGATAAGTCCTCTAAATGTTAAATGTATTTTGAATTAAATTAATAACATTTGTAAATTTTGCGGTTGTAGGTTTCTAAAAATGCAGGTTGCCACAATTGTTATTCAACGTAGATGGAAAGTGGCTGTGGCAGCAAGGAAATTGGAGCATGCAAAACGCAGGAGAGCCAAGGCAGCTGTCAGAATCCAGGCCTTTTACAAAGGATGTAAAGTCAGAAAACAAATGATCAGGGTAACTTATTTTTGATAGTGAACTATGGTAGTGGCTTTAAGCAATTTGCAACCTGTTGAAATAAAAACAAAATGCTCAACACTGGAGGTCAGAAAACGTGTGGAATGTGAAATAGTAGTCTGCCAAGCTGCTCAATAGTTGTAGAGTGCCCAGGTCAACTCATTCCTGATGCCTGCACCTATGCATTATGGTACAAAACTTCAGAGTGAACTGTGGGTATGATGTCAATGCATCTGACGCTTCAGCTTTGTTGGGACACTCAACACTGAGTCGAGGGATAGAACAGAAATGGTCTGAGGGGACAGGATGCACTTCTGTGTGACATTCTTCTCTTACATTCCCCACGTGTTTAAGCATGGAGACAAACCAGAGTCAGTTCCAGGGTCATGGAAGGAATGTATGTCAGCACTAGATTTCACTTGGATCATAAGAGCTGCAGGCCCAGAATGACAACAATTTACTCTGGTCCAGAGGAAATTGCTCTGAATATAATGCCCACTGAAGCCGCTGGCCAGAGTGCTGTCCCTAATCAAATCAAGTGGGTTTTTTGTATCACTCCATTCCCCTCCCTCTGTTCATTTTCTTCTCTGCCTTAACCCAATCCACACTCATACATGTGCTTTTCCTCTGCAGAAATCAGTGTATAATTTTAACTTCAGCAGAACGCTGCCGTTTCTGGTTTGTCTGCTATTGAATGATTTACACTAGATTGGAAACTAGGTTACGATGGGAGAGTTGCGGCGGATTTGAATAATTTCTTCAATAGACGCGGTCAATTTATATTAAAGGAAAAAGAATAATTGAAGTTCATTCCTTTACCTTAAAATTAAATGTTCATACATTGATTCGAGATGGAATAAAAGTAGCCGTATCCAATTTTGTTTGTTGTTTTGTGATTGGAATATTTTTATTGGTAACTTAAAACCATAAGTTATATTCTACACTTTAAGCAAATAGGGTTTTTTTCTTTTGGGGAGAGCAGCTTTGGGTTGTTTGTTGTATCTAGATTGACATGCATCTTCTCTCCGATTGCAAGACTCCTGTGCCACAGTGAAAACTCCCATCACCATTTAAAGCCTGCAGTTGAAGATCACTGCATGACCCCATGCTTTCTTCACCTCTTTGCCCTGCTTTGCAGTCCACTCTTCATCAGTTAATGCATTTGTGTAACTGCATAATTGCTTGTTTCTTTTCCATTCATTAAACTCTGCATAGAACTTGGAATTTTGCACCACTTTATTACGGCACTGATTTATTCACAAAATGCTGGAGTAACTCAGCAGGTCAGGCAGCATCTCGGGAGAGAAGGAATGGGTGACGTTTCGGGTCGAGACCCTTCTTCAGACTGATCTTACGGCACTGGTTTACCCCTCCCCTCATCTAGTAACTTAATTTCTTCAAAGAATCTTGTTATGCTTACAAAGCACGATCCATTGATCCAATATGTGATATTGAATGAAGCTTAATTAGTTGGAACAAATAGAACTGCCAAATCATTGTACTTTGAGTGCTTATCATCTTTTATTGGAATTGCAGAAACATGAAGCAGCTACTCGAATTCAACTTGCATTCGGAGCTTATACCCAAAGAAAGAAGTTTCTTCAGCAAAGAAAGGCTGCAATGGCTATACAGAGACAATATCGAGCATGGCATCTTGCACAAATTGAAAATGCGAAATACAATAAAGTTAGAAAGTCACTCATTTGCTTGCAGTCTGTTTGTCATGGGTGGTTGGTTCGCAAAAAGGTATAATTAGTAATGCTGTTACTCCAGCACTTTGTGCCTTTTTAACATTGACATTTTGTGGAAAGTTGTAACGAGTCTATCATTTAGAGTTCATATTTGGAAATATGAACTTTGTGATGACTGGAATGCTACAAAAGTGTATTTTGCTGTGGTATGGTCATGCCACGTTAAATAATAATCTTTTTACTTATCCTCATATACAGCTTGCTGAGAAAAAAGCAGCACAAAGGAGGCTTTGTTTCATTGCTGCTGCTTATCACAATATTTGCGTTGTTAAGATTCAGAAAGCATTCAGAGACTATATGACTCTTAAACGTGCAAAAGCCAAGATCAACTCAGTCATTTATATTCAGGTAATAAATAATGGAAAAGATGAACTCGCTGATCAACGTTTTTTAAGTCTCTGAAAATCTAGAGTTTGACATGTTAACAAAAGAGCTAATCTGGTCATGTTATAACAATATAAAATATTGTTTGGAGGAGTTACTCCAGCCTTGCCATTTACTACATATTTGCTTCAAAAGATTCAAGGGTCATTTTAACAATTGTAATCTGTACTGAAAAACGCATTTTTCACATCTACCTAACATTTCCATGAGATGTTCAAGAGACAATAAAATATGACAAATTCCTCCTTTATCACTGGTGCGTTCTAATTGTGGAAGGAGAGACTGAAAGGTAAAGGGAGAAATGAGTGTCCATCTAGGTCAGGCACAGAGAAAAGAGGAGGTGTAATAGCAGGACGGTGCTCATTTCTCTCTTTCCCTTTCCCCATTTCTCCTTTCCCACCCCATCATTCCCTTCCAGCAATATTCATTTCTCTGGCTTCCCAATTCATGTATTTCCCCCTCATCTCACACTTTTTGTCTTTTCATGCCTGGCCTTTGTCACCCATCTCCCAATCAAAAGTCTGCCCGCATCTGTATCCACCTATCACTTGCCAGGCTTTGTTCCGCCCCCCACCATGCCTCTAGCTTTCTACTTCTTACGACAATCAGTCTAAAGAAGGGTCCCAACCCAAAATGTGGCCTATTCATGTTCTATAGAGATGCTGCCTGAGCTGAGTTACTCCAGTCTTATGTCTTTGTGTAAACCAGCACCTGCAGTTCCTTGTGTCTGCAAAGCTTTCCACTTAGTTTGGAAATTAGTGATTCTATATACCCCTGCCTGAGCATAAACTGTTCATCCGGCAAAAGCAAAATGCATAAGGGGCAAAACATTGCCACAGCCAACAGCAGCTGCCTGACAACTACCGGCACCCAAGTTAAACCCTGACCTCCACTGTGTGTGGCGTTTGCATGTTCCCCCTGTGCGTGGATGTTCTCCAGGTGCTCTGGTTTCTGCCCATGTACACTAGGTCTGCGTGTTTGTATGTTCATTGATTACTGTAAATTGTCCCTGATACATAGGTGAATTATACAATCTGTGGGGGGGGGGGGGATGACTTGTGTTGCTATGCTGTGTGTTTTAGACAGCCCATGTTTTTTTTAAATTGTCTTTCAGGTCTATCTCTGACGGGATCACAAAGGTGTCTTCATTTCTGTGAAACAAATCAAATTGTCTTTTAAAATTGTTGTCTCCCCCTTACCTTGTAGAGATGGTTCCGGACTTGGCTCCAGCGCAGCCGATATATTAATGAACGTGAAAAGATCATTGTATCACAGCGGATTGTGAAAGCTTGGCTGTTGCGAAGGCATAGGGCAGCTGTTGTCATTCAAAAATCTGTCCGGAAGTTTCTTTATAAAATGCAGGCAAAGAGAACTTGCCGTGGAATTATCAGAATGCAGGTTGGTTTTTACAGTCATTGGAGCATTCATGGCGTTATTGTGAGAAGAAAAAATGTGCATTTCATTGTTTTGTGTGGGTGTTTGGAAAGGTGTGTTGCATACCAATTTAGTCTCATTTTTCTCATTTTTGCAGGCTGTATGGAAAGGATATTGGTTGCGAAAGAAAATGAGAAATCCTCAAATCATTGCGATCAGACACCGCATGCTACAGGCCAATCAGAACAGCCATGAGGATCAGAAATTGGGGAACAGAACGGCTGTGGCTGTGGATTCCATTCTTAAATATAAACATTTCTCCTCCATTCTTGCAGCCTTACAGCATTTAGGTTTGTTGATACTCATTTTCCACAAACTTTATATAAATCTAAAAGTTATTGAGCAGTTTCCAACAACATTTGAAATTCAGCATACTTCATAAAGTTTTTTGTTTCTCGTACATTTCCCAGGTATGATTCTACGTCCATCGGTTCAAATTGATTTCCACCAGTGGTTCTTATAATTCTCACATACTTACCCAAGTGTTCTGTTTCACTTGCCCTGCTTTAGGATTGGTGTCATTAAGCTGAAGAGTGCAGAGAGGATTTACAACAATGGTGGCAAGGCATGATATAGGGAGAGGTTGGGCAGGCTAGGACTCTATTCCTTGGAGCGCAGGAGATGGAGGGGTGATCTTATCCAGGTGTATAAAATCATGAGGGGAATGATAGGGTGAATGCGGTCTCTTTTACACGGGGTAGGAGAATCAAGAACCAGAGGGCATGTGTTTAGGGTGAGAGGGGAAAGATTTAATGGGAACCTGAGGGCCAACTTTTTCACTCAGATGCTGGTGAGTATATTGTACGAACTGCCAAAGGTAGTTGGTGCTGATACAAGAACAACATTTAAAAGACACTTGGATAGATAGATAAACGGATTGGAAAGGTTTAGAATGAGATGGATCAAATGCCAGCGAATGGGACTAGCTGAAATGGGTTATCTTGGTCGGCATGGATGAGTTGGGCTGAAGGGCCTGCTTCCTTGCAGCATGACTCCACAATGCACCTTTTTCTCTCCTGAGTACATTTTTCTCGTGTAAATGTCACACAGACGTTACCAGGTGGTGTGTTTTACTGCACGATTGTGACTGATATCTGGTTATATACGAATAAGAAATAGAAATTCATTCTCATTCAGACTCGTGGGGAAAATGAATCTGGATATATTGGTGAGTTATTTGCCAAAACGCAGGATAAAGAGTGCAGAACTGTTGTCCTTGTACCTCTTAAATGAACTCCCGATGCGCATATTTGATCGATGCAACAAATATTAGTGTTCAGATGAGGTTGATAAATGACAACCTTCATTTTTATCATTATCCTTTACACTATTTACCTCTCTTTCCTGTGTTTACTGCATAGTGTGTTGGTTTTGCAACATCAAATCACTTATTTTTATACAGACTTGTTCATTGTTTCTTTACCGTTGGTCTTTTTGACCCCGTGTATTTAAAAATTAGAATTTAAAAAAAACAATATTACAAGTGGGATATTTGGAATTAAACTAATTTTGAATTGTAAATCCTGCACTGGTTCTGCACTTTTGACAATGTTTTCAGAATACCGGCTGGTGTTCATTGTCGTTGACTATTCTTAACTATTCAGTTACTCTATGTAACTATTCAGTTACTCATTCTCATGGCATCGTCTACAGTGAACTGTCCAGATACTGCTCCATTTCTTGCTTCCAATTCTTATCGAAGATCTTTGTACGTTCCCTCTACTTTTATGGTTTCTTCTTTCATATGCTCTTATTCTTTGATCTGGTTCATTCTCTTCACAACGTGGTGATGATCAAAATCAACAAAGGCCATCACTTGTTACTGATCTATTATACTGGCTAATTGGCTTCTAAATACATTTGATATGCTTTACTTCTCATACACAGATTTCCCATGTGGCTCCAACTTCTAACTGTCCAAAGAGCCACTTTCCTATCCTTTGCATAAACTATGCTTCCAAAATTCATCTAAGTCCTGATTTTTCTTATCTATTGCCCCAGTGACATCATCTCTTGGCTTCACAAAATGCTGGAGTAACTCAGTGGCTCAGACCGCATCTCTGGAGAGAAGGATGGGTGACGTTTCAGGTCGAGACCCTTCAGACTGAAGTCTGAAGAAGGGTCTCGACCCGAAACGTCACCCATTCCTTCTCTCCAGAGATGCTGCCTGACCCGCTGAGTTACTCCAGCATTTTGTGATACTTTCGATTTGTACCAGCATCTTCAGTTATTTTCCTACTCATCTCTTGGTTTAATTGTCATGGGTTATATCTGACACCAAGTTGCAGCTGGAACCAGAATTTCCCTGCCTCCCACAGTGGATAAACAAAATACATTGTTCCTTCCCTCTCATTTGCTGCCCTTTAACTTTGGCCACTTCGTGCAGTTGCCCTATCCATTCTTTACAGAATCCCCTGTTTACAATAATATTACCCCTCATTCTTCTCAACTCCAGTAAGTATAAGTTCCAGCCAAAGATACTATAGGAGCTAGATAGACCACTCGACCCTAAAAACCAGTGCCAGATAAAAATCTGTGAATTGATAGATGAGATATATTCTGCATTTTTATGGTATCATCACACATACTGTTCCCCAAAACACTGATTACACTGTGAGAGGCATAGCGAACAGCGGGTTTTGCCTACTAAAATGGCAGACATTACGCTCTTTTACATATTACACTTCCGTATAGGCGATTTCAACGGAGTGGTCCATCTTGTTCCTCTCGTATCTTTGGTTCCAGCTATCTCTGCTTCAGTTCTTCATCCCAAGAATCCAACTAGTGAGCCTTATATGAATTGTCTCCAATGTAATCACTGTGGAGATTAAAACTCTTCATAGTCTTTAATACTCCATACCTTACAGTAAAGACCGTCTGAAGAAGGGTCTCGACCCGAAACGTCACGCATTCCCTCTCCTAGATGCTGCCTGACCTGCTGACTTACTCCAGCATTTTGTGATACAGTAAAGACCATTATTCCATTAGCCTTACTAATTACTAGCTGCATCTTCATGCCAGCTTTATGTTTCATGTGCTATGAATGCACATTCCCATGAACCACAACATTTTAGTTTAATTTATTGTCAAGTGTGCCAAAGTACAGTGAAAATTTTTTGTAGCTCCACTCAGTTTAAATAATTTGCTTTTCCATTCTTTCCAATGTGATCATCTTTGCATTTGCTCGCATTATATTTTAGCTGCCAGCTACATGCCATCTTGTTTAACCTATCTATATCTGAGTCTGAAGAAGGGTCTCGACCCGATTGGGCACCCATTCCTTCTCTCCAGTGATGCTGCCTGCCCCGCTGAGTTACTCCAGTATTTTGTGTCTGTCTTCTATCTATATTCCTTCGCAAGCTCATTGTGTCTACACCTATTTTTGTACCTTCAAGTTTAACTGTAGAACATTCAGTCTTTTAATTCAGGTAATCATTCAATATTATAACTAGTTGTGGCATCATCACTGATCAGCGACTGATTTGCCTCCGTTATTGACTGGAGTTATACTGGTTATTGATTGCCTCTATGGAGGTATTAATGGATGAGGGTTTCAAGAGCAAATAAGGCAATATCCTTGTCAATCTTCCCTGCACCCTTTCCAACTTTATGCCATCAATGAGTGCTGAATGTGGTGCAGAAATTGAGTTTATCAGTGTGTGTGTATATATAGATATATATATCAAAAAATTAAAAGTCATGACTTTGCAAGGTTATCATTCAGGTGAGAAATGCAAAGGGGAGCTCAAGCGTTTTCAGTACAAGGACAGGAAGAGATGCTGTAATGGTAATTTGGCAATGGCCATGAATAAGAACAGAATCAAACAACAATTGTCCAACTCGGCTCAACCTATACAAAAACATGAGGAGAATTATGTGACCAATTGTGGTGTAGTGAGATTGAGAATAATAAAAATTGACCATGTACCCCAATCAGTCACAGGAGATCTATTTTGATCAGGTACACTGCAGTACTATAACTGGCACCAAATAGCACAATGGATGTGGGTTTGGATGGCAACAACATTTCCTTAACTTCAGATGAAAGATGACATAATTTGTTATGGACTTGTCCATTTTCTTTGTTGCTAACAGCTATGGATTGCAGGTTTGAAAGGAAAGGATAGGCGGTATTTGAGAAAGCAAAGGCATTTATTGTTGGCTCGCATGTGTCCAGCAAAGAAAAGGGAGTATAACCAATTTAGTGGCGAGAATTAAAGGAGCACGAGAAAGGTCCTGCAACCAAAATAAGAAAACGGGCTTGTGATATTAGAAGAAAAACTGAAGAGAAAGTAAATAGCTTGTGTGAAAGGGCAGGGGGGGGGGGGGTCATTTTGGAGAGTTTGTTATTGTGTGTTGAGATGTGCAGTTTAATGTTAGTGGGAGGGAAGTCTGATCGCTAGAACTTAAAGATGGATTAACGTAGAGAAATCCAATTGACGCCTTTTTCTCACATGTTTTGTGATGTTCGGCCATATTAAAAAAATATTTTAAGTGGAAATTGGTCATCTCAGTCACTGATTTATTTACGAATTCTAATCTTAAAAGATTTTGACTGGTTTTGCCATTAATTTCATTTCAGAAGTTGCAACCAGGCTATCAGCAGTTTGTTGTGAAAATCTTGCTCAAAGTGGAGCAACACCAATTATTTTCACATTGATTAGAAGTTGTAACCGCAGTGTGCCCTGTATGGATGTCATTAAATATGCAGTTCAAGTTCTTTTCAATCTTTCAAAGGTACAGTATGAAGTCTCTCCCAATTGTTATTTTTGTTATTTATTCCTCATAAGCAGTTTGGTTCTTTATATATTTGATCTTTTCAGCTAAACATTATTATCAAATTCTCCTTTTGGTAATAGATACTTGTGCAACGCTATTTGACATTGTAAGACCCAAATGTTACACAATTTCCCTGGGTCATACCATTGATTTTCAGTTATCTGGAATTTACATGGATTTGCCAGAATTCAATTCATAATGTATGTGTATGAATTCATTAGACTGTGACCGTAAAGGAGTAGGTTTAACATAGTACTTAAAGTCATATCTGTGCTTTCCAACAACTGTATATTTTCAATTGCTCCGTGCACTGAAATTGTTTAACTGTAGGTAGTCTCTTCGTTTTGCAGTTAAGTATTTTTTTGAACGATTTGTTTACACATATCTTAAAATGAGAGAATAAATATTTGCGACCTGCATTTACTAACCTGTTGTAGGAGAGCTGCTGAAATAGGAATTGATAATTGGTTCATTTAGTTTGTCTTTTTATTCTCCTGTTTGCTGCATGGAGTTCAAGTCTTGTTGAGCTTGCACAAGTATGATAAATTGCAGGTATAATGAAAGTTCTGATGACCCCCAAAACTGTACATGCTGGAATCTTGAACAAAACACAGTGCTGGAGGAACTCTGGATGAAGAAGGGTTTCGACCCATGACTTTGTCTGTCTATTCCTCCACATGTTCTCGAACCCACTGAGTTCCTCCAGCACTGTGGGTTTTCTCAGGGTTCCAGCATCTCTAGTTTTTTTTGTCTCCATTTTATTGCACTACTATGAAATTTCAAAGTATGCCTACTTCAAAGAAGTTCTCCTCCTCTGGGATTTCCATGATAACCCCTCTCACGGGTCCCCAACAGTGATTCCTGCTGCTCTTTGACTATATTCTGAGCTGGACTTACTACTGCAACCACATGTCTTTCCCCAATATATGCCTTGACCATCTTGTCCCATGCGATTTCCAGTTGCTTGGCTTCCCCTTTGGCCAAACTTGGATCTAAGCTAAAAATCTTGTTTGTAGGTGGGCGGTATTCCATTATCAAGATAGAATCAGGATTGTACAGGTTGATTGAATGGTTATAGAAAAGTAGCTCTTCCTGAACCTGGTTGTGTGAGACTTCAGGCTTCTGCACATCCTGCCTGATGGTAGCAGCAAGAAGAGGTTATGGTGTGGATCCATGATGATAGATGCTGCTGCTTGAGGCGGCATCTTGTGCAGATGCTTTCAATTGAGGGGAGGATGGTTGGGTTCATCACTCACTGCGGCCCCTTGAGTTCCTTTGTGTAGGAATTACAATACAATATCAGATGCGGTCAGTCACGATACTTTCCACAGTGTACCTCTATATGTTTAAGAGTATTTGGTGACATGTTTAATCTCTTTAAACTTTTAAGAAAGCTGACTTGCCAGCATGCCGCCTCAGTGAATACGTTTGGATGCTTTGTCCAGCTTTTGTCTTTCGATATGTTAATACACAGTAAATTGCAGCTGCTGTCTCTCTCTGCCATCGACCCACTGAAACTGTTGTGAGCTCTCCCCTTTCTGAAGTTAATAATTAGTCCCTTGCTCTTGTTGATGCTGAGCTAGAAGTTGTTGTTTTGGCAGCATTCAACCTGGTATTCTATCTCTTCTGTATATTGACTCTTCACCTGTGATTTGGCCAGCCACAATGGTGCGCCTGGAGTCTTTGGTTTTGTCACGATAATCATTTTTCAATTAGTCTACAGTAGCCCATTCATATATGGCATGGGCAACAAGTGATAGCTCTAGGAAGCGTATTTCCAGCTTTCCCGAACCAGGCATTCCATATTTCCTGAGGGTGAGGCAGGTTAGCAGGGTGTACATAATCTATTGTGTTCTACCAATGCAGACCTTGCTCTTGCTGCTTGCAGCTTTGCTTTGTGAAATTGTTCATGGTATCGCATAATCTGCTCTTTCTCTTTTCTTTCATATAAATACCTTTTTGGTGGGAAAATTTATTATTGACTAGACCAAGTGGACCCGTTGAGCCCAAACCTGCATTGGTGCAGCACCCACTCCCCCCTTCCCCGCCTCCCTCCCTCCCCCTTCCTCTCCGCCCCCTCTCCATCCCCCTTATCCTCCCCCTCCCTCTCCCCCCACTCCATCCCCCTTATCCTCCCTCCCACCCTCTCCCTCCCTAAGAGATAGATTTAAACTTAAAAATGTGAATAACTTTACAAATTTAACACCAATTTCAATGAAACATCTTCCATTAGCACCAAAGGGACGACGGTGAATAAGGTGGGCCTAAAATTGTTGCGCTATCGTGTATCGTTTTGACTAGTTCAGGAACAAACAAACACACAAGAGTTTTATTTTATAGATAGTGAAGCATGTGGTTAATCAAAGTTGGCAAATGGTCGATTATTCTTTAAGATTTCCTCTCTGGAGGATGGATTTTCAACTTTTAATTCTAATTGACTAAAAATATATATTTATTTTGTTCTCCCTGCCCTTCAGTATGAGAAAACGGCTTCAGTGGTTTATGAAGTGGACAATTCTGTGGATACCTTACTCGATCTGTTGTACATGTACAGAGGGAAAGCGGGTGATAAGACGTCTGACAAATGTGGCAGCATTTTTACAAAGGCTTGCTGTTTACTTGCCATTCTGTCACAGGAGTCAACCAAAGCACTGGTGAGTATAGGTTTGCATTGCCAAAATGCTTCCCCTGTATTGATGAATATGTCATGGAAAAATGAGCATGATAGAACAATTAACTTCAAAGAATAGGCTGGAAAGCAAGTAGCAATTGGGAATGGTTGATGTGGTGAGGTTCAATTTCATTGCCTTTCCCCTTATTTTTCCATTTTGATTGCCGTCGCATCTGGATACGGAGCCAGCTAATCTCCAGTACATTGAAGTAACTAGTCCGACATCTGAATAATCTATAGGTAGACACAAAATGCTGGAGTAACTCAGCGGGTCAGGCAGCATCTCTGGAGAGAAGGAATTGGTGACGTTTTGGGTCGAGACCCTTCTTCAGGCTGATGTAATGGGAGGGGGCGGGACAGAGATAGAATGTAGTCAGAGACAGGAAGACTAGTGGGAGAACTGGGAAGGGGGAGGGGATAGAGAGGGAAAACAGGGACTATCTGAAGTTAGAGAAGTCAATGTTCATACCGCTAGGGTGTAAACTACCCAAGCAAAATATGAGGTGTTGTTTCTCCAATTTGCGCTGGACCTCACTGACAATGGGGAAGGCCCAGGGCAGAATGGTCAGATTGGGAATGGGAGGGGGAAGTTGAAGTGCTGAGCCACCGGGAGAAAAGTCTCGACCCGAAACGTCACCCATTCCTTTTCTCCTCTGAGTTACTCCAGCATTTTGTGTCTACCTTTGATTTTAACCAGCATCTGGTTTCTTTCCATATACCTCTGAATAATCGTTGGCAAGCTAGTCTATGCAAAGGATAAGATCCAATTCCATGTCATGCTTGATCTTAGAGGTGTCATTTTAGAAATATGCTCCAGTCTCACACTTTTATTTCTGTACATAATTTTGAAGTCACTTGTGGCATTCTTGATATGCCTCCAGCATATCACGCCTTCATAAATGAAATCACCACAAATTAGGTATCAAAAAGGCAACCTTTACGTAAAAGCTGAGAATTGATCACGTGCCGTGAGACATTCTAGAGCACTGGAGAGAAGGATATGTAAGAGTGAGGAGGGCTTGCTGCACAAACTGGCTTTTCCCCTCATGGTCATGTGCTTCAGTTTTGTGACATGAAGGAGACTTTCAGTCTACTCATTCAAGTTCATCCTGAAAGTTTCTTGACTGGGCTATGTGAGAGTAAATTTTCCAAGTTGGTGTGTCGTTAAATTTCATTTACGTTGTAATTAACTGGTGGTTAGTAAAGGTGACAGCACACGTTGACACAAGAAGTTCAGGTAACTGTAATGCTTTCTTGAAAACACACATTTACGTCTGTCGGGCCACTGATATACAAGAATTGGGTAATTTACCAACCACGTGTGACAGTTCGGATCTGACTTTGTGGTAAAGTGAATCATTTAAAAACCATAGCACTTAATCCCACTGCCATCTTAAGCCCCAAGATAAATCTGGTACCTTGTTGCTGCAAAGCAGTACTTAGGTTCAGTGAATATTAGTTGGATGAAAACTTAGCTTTAAAGGAGATCGAAATATCGCTTTTGTAAAAATAATGTTTCCACTGGCATCTCCACAAAAGGACTTCTGAAAGATTATATCTGATCTCTGGTTTTTGCCAAGGATACAGGAAGAGATGGTAGCGATATGGTGAAATTCTTTATTCATTAAAGATCATTAAAATTGCACTATACATAAGGACAATTATAACCATACCCAAGTGCCACGATTGCAGTGTTAGAATAGTAGATTGCACTGAGGCAGCACAGTGTTGGCACATTTTCAGCACCAACTTGTGCCCTTCAGGTTTTACCTTCTCCAAAATATTGTGTCTTATCATGACCTTAGAGGCCTGTTGACCTGGATGCAGCACTACATTGGAATTGCAGGGGTCGGCCTGGCAATGCTGTCTTACACTGCGGCTCTGTTGCCCCGTGCCGCTGCATGCTGCGAGGATCTGCGTGCTCGTCTGACCGCTGTGGGGTCTCCAGTGGAGGGTGATACACGCCATCCACTGCCTGCTGCACGCCACTAACACCGCGACCTGTGAATGCGTTGTGCCTTACTTCCTGCAGTCTCCATGCCCTGGTGTGTCTCACGCAGCCGACCTGTAAACCCCCAAAGTACCTCTGAACATGTCTGATGCAGGGCTATTGGCCGTTCACCAGCATCGATGCTCTCCTCCGTCATCTTCTATCACGTTTTAATATATTTATTTTAAGCAACCCAGATATTTTCCCACCATTAGTTTGTCATTCTCAAGAATTGTTCCAATTTATCCATGCAATATTAGGTTGATGTCCTTAAGGGAGAGTTGGTAACCATGTTATACTGTCTGGTTTGTATTTGCTTGTCTCAGTAGTAGCTTTGTTGGGACGGCTGGTTTTCGTGGAAGGCAGCACAGCCTGGGTGTTGGGTAAGACCCTGCCCGAAGCCATGTTGACCCCACCCAGCAGTTTATTGAGCAGCTCATTGTTGAGGATGGCGAGCTGCTGATGCTGGGGGTGATCTAGGTTGTCTTGTCGCGGGTCTTGCTGTCTGCCAGTTGTAAGATATGGGTGGTAAGATATTCACTCCCACTTGTTTAGCATCATGCCCATTGCAAAGGAGCCAGTGGGTACAACCGACAGGAAGCTGTGAGCCTGCCCAAAACATGATTGAATCTCTGCTTTGGTTAATGGTTACAAATATCAGTAATTTAAATAAATGTGAAACTAATGGTAGATTTTGCTTCTAGGAGGTCCGTAGCATGCCCAAAGCAGCAGATCGAATCAGAAATATTTACAAGCTAACGGTGAGGAAACATAAAATGGATGCAAACAGAATCAACATTAAGCAACGGATGCAAACCCCTCACAATGGCTGTTTATATATTCCAGCCACTCCAGTACGAACGAGAGCAGTTTCTAAGTAAGCATCCATTCATTCACTGTTTTGATTGTTCATTGCTGGCATTCTCTTGCATTGCCCACTTGTTTTTTAAAAAATTCTCCTGTCACTATTAAATGTTCATACTTTTCTGTATTACAGATTAAAACCAGACTGGGTCTTGAGGAGAGACAATGTGAAAGAAGTTGTGGATCCTTTAAAGGCAATTCAGTTAGTAGTGGATACACTCGGAATTTCTATTTAACATAAGAATAAGGAAAACGTTAGTTTTATTGCTGGATATATTCTTTTAAATGTGTATGCAAAAATAATCTTTGAAACGTTACCAATTTGTATTGCTTGTATATTGCGAAAATTGGATAAATATGGTTTGGTTATCCCAGAGACTTTTGTATACGTGTGATTTATCATGGTAAAATGTTATTGTCCATCTTTAATCGCATAAATATTGAAGATGGCATTATTTCAATGAGTTGTTTTTTAAGTTTAAGAACATTTTTAAATATTTCTTTGTACAGTTTGTTTACAAAGTGTGTCCTTTTTGCATCTTAAGGAAAAGAAATAAATGTTTACAATATTGCATCCAATGTGGTAAATAGAAATGTCTTGATGTTGTCCTCTTTCCTGGCTCTTGATAAATTATGGTTAATAGGTTAAAGTAGGGGATGGAAGCATCATACACAGGAACTTGTCACAGCCTATTACCCTGGTCTCCACCCAACCACAATACAGTTAATAGCTGTAAGTATTTAGCAAATAGTGTTTTATAGTCATAAGAGAATAATACACTCAACTCCTTTAGGTAGTTCATTTCTGAAAGTGGGCTTGGTGCTATTTCACTTGTGATTTGTTACATTAAAATATTTCACACAAAAAAATAACTATTTTATAGAGAGTCTTGCCTCTGGTTGGTGCTTTGTTTATCTCAGGAGGGATCCAGATGATCTTGTGAATGCAACAAAAAAAAATAGCATGCAGATGTATCAAGTAGTTAAAGAAAATAACTGCAGATGCTGGTACAAATCGAAGGTATTCATTCACAAAATGCTGGAGTAACTCAGCAGGTCAGGCAGCATCTCAGGAGTTCACAAAACCCATTCCTTCTCTCCTGAGATGCTGCCTGACCTGCTGAGTTACTCCAGCATTTTGTGAATAAATATCAAGTAGTTAAGGTAAATTACATATTGCCCATTATTACTTTGGAGGTAATAATGGGGTTTGGTTGGAGTTTGAAAACAGAAGTATTATAACAATTGTACATGGTGTTAGTAAGGTCAAAATCTGGAGTTTTCCTTATTTAAGAAAGGATTTTGTAGAATATGAGGTGGTCCAGATGAGATTTGCAAGGCTATTTCATGGGATGTGAGAGTTATCCTATAACAAAACTGTTAGAAAAATAATATTTGGATTCTGAAGTTTAAAAAAAAAGATTAATTTTATTGGCTCAGGATTTCAAAGTCTTATTATTTCAGGCTACTTCAAGTAAACCTGATTACCACACCAAGACTAGATCTCCATGTTGAAAATAACTTGGAGGAAGCACTGATATTCTGGAAACAGAATACTCATATCAATTGCAACACTCAAGGTGAAGCTTAGTATTTCTGCTACTGACAATATGTCAAAAAGTGTACATGTGTGAGACATTGCACTTGGCAGGTGGTAAGTAATTTCACGGAGAGTGGTGAGTACATGGAACGAACAGCCAGAGGAGGTAGTTGAGGCAAGCATTGTAATGACATTTGGACAAGTACGTGGGTAGGAAAGGTTTAGCCAAACAATGGCAGATGGGACTAGTGTAGATGGGGCATCTTCATTGGCATGGGGAAGTCAGGAAGGTTTCCATTGTCCATGACGTTATTACAAGCAACAATTCCTTCCCCTAAATGCACCATTTTCTGCATTTACAGAGTAATGAACAGCACAAACAGCAAGATGTGTATTTTTTGTATTTCTTTGGAGAGAATGTGCCTTCAATCTTTGGTTTAAACCAGCATCTGCAGTTCCTTCTTCCACAGAGAGACACAAGGAACTGCAAATGCTGGAATCATGAACCAAAAAAAGTGCTGGAGGATCTCAGCGGGTCAGGCCACATCCAAAATGGACAAGTAAATGGACAGACGTTTCAGGTCATCTGAAGGATCCCAAACCGCGCGTCGTCTGTCCACTTCATCCACAAATGCTGCCTGACTTGCTGAGTTCCTCCAGGATTTTAAATCTAACATGTACAGTGCTCTCCATAATGTTAGGGACAAAAACCCATTTATTTATTTGCATCTGTGTTCCACAATTTGAGATTTGTAATAGGAAATATTCTGTGGTTAAAATACATATTGTCAGATTTTATTAAAGGCCATTTTTATACATTTTAGTTTTACCATGTAGAAATTATAGCAGTGTGGCGCATCGAAAGAGGCCCGAAATAAAGGCGAGGTGCCGGGTATTTCGGGAGGTTTGGTTTTATTACAGTTATCAGACCGGTCAAGTCTGCTGGAATGACTTTGCGCCCAAAACCTCGTCCTTATATCCGTAGCAAAGGACCGCCCCGCCCCCCCTGGACCGGTCCATTCCCGTGCCGAGGGGTCGGTAGTGGTATGGCTCGACCCTTGGGAGCCGCCACAGGACCCCCCCCCCCAGAACCGGAGGCACGAAACGCACCGGTGGTCGTACAACCCGACCGGACCGGGTACGAAAATCGGTCGACAGAGGGGCCGGCAGAGGCACAGTTGGAGGGACAGGTGGTGGGACTCGCAAAGGGGGGGCGACCTCGTGGCCGTGTCCAAGTGGGCCGGCTTCAAGCGGTCGATTGACACAGCCTCCGGCCGGCCCCCCATGTCCAAGACAAAGGTTGTCAGTCCGTGCTCCAGCACCCGGTACGGGCCCTCATACGGCCTCTGGAGTGGCGTCCGGTGGGCGTCACGGTGCAGGAACACAAAGGCGCAGTCCCGGAGGGCCGATGGCACGTAAGGGCGGAATGTCCCATGGCGGGACATCGGCACCGGTGCGAGCTTGCCAACTCGCTCTCGAAGGCAAAACGTAATAGGAAAAATTCTATGTGGTTAAAATACATATTGTTAGATTTTATTAAAGGCCATTTTTATACATTTTAGTTTTACCATGTAGAAATTATAGCAGTGTTTATATATAGTCCCCCCATTTCAGGGCACCATCATGTTTGGGACACATGATTTCACAGGTGTTTGTAATTGTTCAGGTGTATTTAATTGCCTCCATAATGCAGGTATAAGAGAGCTTTCAGCACCTACACTTTCCTCCAGTCTTTCCATCACCTTTGGAAACTTTCATTGCTGTTTATCAACATAAGAGGGGGAGTGGAGGTGGGGGAGAGTAGGGGAGTAGGGTTGGGGGGGACATGGACCGTTGTGATTTGCTGTTGAAGACCACTGAAGCAAGCATGCCTTCAATTAAATTAGGTACGTGCAGTTTTTTGAATGAAACTCTTTCTTAACTTAGTCGTACATTTTATGACCATTGTTCCTTTATTCAATGCCAAGAGAATTGGGATGGGAACGGAAAAAGCAAAATAGAAAAAACAAAACAAAACATTTTTTTCTTTGTTGTAAAAAGTATTTCTGTTCAATAACCTTTCTATAATAGTAGAATATACTCATGATAGGCCTGACATTGGACATGCAGTCCAAGGACTACAGACTGTTGGAAATAATAGTTGTTTTTCACACGTGAATGTAGCGCAACGCGTATGTGCATTTGGCATGCGTACTTTTCTTTGCTGAAAAGTTGCATCACGCGCCATATTATGAATTTTGATGTAAAATTCTGATTTTTGGACATCAAAATTCAGAATTTTGGACATCAAAATTCAGAATTTGTAAAATCAAATGTTGGGAGGTTTGTAATTGAGCAAGTCTTTTATATGCTGAAGAAAAAACTGAAGGGAGCTAGCCCCCAAAACAAGCATAACCTAAAGATGGCTGCAATATAGGCCTGGCAGAGCATCACCAGAGAAGAAACACGGCAACTGGTGATGTCCATGAATTGCAGACTTTAAGCAGTCATTGCATGCAAAGGATAGGCACCAAAATACATGACGTTGCTGTGTCCCAAACATTATGGTGCCCTGAAATGGGGGGGACTATGTATAAACATTGCTGTAATTTCTACATCGTGAAACCAAAATGTGTAAAAATGGCCTTTCTTTAAATCTGACAATGTGCAGTCTAACTGCATGTAATATTTTTTCTATTACAAATCTCAAATTGTGGAGTACAGAGGCAAATAAATAATTGATGGGTCTTTGTCCCAAACATTATGGAGGGCACTGTATCTGCAATTTAACCTCCAAATCACTATATTCCTAACCTCTCCAATATTTTTTAATCCAGTTGACTAGTTCAACTCCAGTGAATGGTGGAATATGAGTATGAACACGAGTCTAACCTTATCTTTTGAAGCTTCAACATCTTTACAGGCTGATTCAAAGCGACAGACTACCAAAAGCAAAGAAAAAAATCTGTAGTTACTGAAGAACAAAAGTAAATACAAAAACTGGAAGCAATGTTCAGTAGGTTTGACAACATCTCTGGAAAGAGAAACTGAAATTTCAAGTCCAGGCCCCTTCAAACTGTTCATCTTTCTACAGATGTCAGACCAACATATTGTCAAGTGGGTCCAGTCATTGTAATTGGTGATGACCAATGAAGAAACAAATGGACAATTTCTTGGCAAATGCGTTACATTAATAAAGCACAGTACCAATCCGAGCAGCCAGGCAGCTTGCAAACACCTTCGGTGCAGATTTGATGATACTTTTACCAGCATCCCTCCTTTATCAAGGGATCTATCTGCGTTTCAGCGAATTTGATGAACTCCTTCCGAGAAAGGAATGAACTGTTGCCTTGGACCACAAAGGTTGAGTCTTGACCTCATTTATAGTGTTGAAGAGGTGTCTTCAGTACACGTAGTGCCTCTGCATAGAAATTTCCGATGCGGCCACAATATTGACCTAACAATTTGCACGTAAGCAAAGACGAGTCTAATCTGGTGAAACAGTGCCTCCTCAGCAGTGTAACGTCAGAGTAGATTAATGGGCCAGATGATGGAAGGAGATATCAATGGGGATATAGAGTGAATCTTAATCTACCCACTGTTGCAAAGTTTCTATTCTGCCAAAAAACAAGGTTAAAATACCAAATGCCAGAGAAAGTTATTATAACTATCTTTGACATCAAGGAGCCAGATGAAACTTACAAATGTGATAAGAAGGAAGCTCTGCAGAGATATCTTGAGCAAATGTAGGTTATAGAGTGATATACTATGGAAACAGGCCCTTCGGCCCAACATACCCAAACCAGCCAACGTGTCCTAACTACACTAGTCCCACATCCCTCCAAACCTGCCCTATCCATGTACCTGGCTAACTGTTTCTTAAACGTTACAATAGTGCCTGCCTCAACTACCTCCTCTGGTCGTTTGTTGCATGCACCCACCACCCCTATGCGTGAAAAAGTTACCTCTCAAATTCCTTTAAAATCTTTTTTCCTTCAACTTTAACCTATGTCCTCTGGTCCTTAATTTCCCCTGCTCTGGCAAGAGTCTGTGCAGCTGGCCGATCTAGACTTTATACACTCCATAAGATCACCCCTCGCCAGCCTGTTTGACCACCCAATCTATCTGCAACTCCACCTTCAAGGAACTATGTTCCTGCACTCCTACCACCCTCTGTACAATAGCATTCTCCAGAGCCCTACCGTTCACTGTATACGTCCTGCCCATGTTAGATTTCCCAAAATGCAACACCTTTCATTTCTCCATTCAATTCCATCAACCATTCCTCAGTCTATCTGGCCAACCAATCAAGATCCTGCTGTAATTATTCACAACCATCTTCTCTATCTGCAATGCCACCCACTTTTGTATCAATGTGCAAACTTGCTAATCTTGCACATTCTCATCCAAATCATTGATATGGATGACAAACAGTAACGGGCCCAACACCAAACCCTGAGGCACATCACTAATTTATAATATTCTTTTATTCATCCCACACTGGGGAAATTTACAGTGGTACAGCAGCAAAGTGGAGAGCAAGAGATCATTATAAATAAAAGATACATAAATTGTCATCAGTTTTCTGTGTGCTCTTAGCTGTTACTGTTGACTCGTCTGCTGGGAACAGTGCTGGTTGTGCAGTCTCACAGCAGCATGAAGGAAGGACCTATATCTCTCCTTCCACGCACTTGGGATGAAGGAGTCTGTTACTGAAGGATCTACTCAGTGACAGGGCTCTAGTCTGAGAAGCAACCATCGCCCTCTGCTTCCTTTCATGAAGCCAACTTGCTTTCCATTCAGCTATCCTTGGAATGTGGAACCTTGTCAAATGCTTTGCTGAAGTCCATGTATACCACATCTACAGCTCTGTCCTCATCGACCTTTTTGGTCACATTTTCAAACAGCTCAGATTCATGAGACATAATTTCCCATGTACAAAACCATGCTGACCATCCCTGATCAGCCTTTGTCCATCTAAATGCATGAATTTCCCATCGCTCAGAATACTCTAGTAATTTTCCAATTACAGATGTTAAGCTCACTGCCCTATAGTTCCCAGTATTTTCCCTGCAGCTCTTCTCGAAACGAGGCACAATATTTGCCACCCTCCATTCTTCTGGCACCTCTCTTGTATTTAATGATGTCTCCTAAATTTCAACCTGGGCTCCTGCAATTTCCTCTCTAGTTTCCTGCAATGTCGTTGGATATATCTGATCAGGCCCTGGAGATTTGTCTACCTTCATATATGATAATACCTTCAGCACCTCTTTGACCGTAATACTGACGCTCTCAAGACACTTCCATTGACTGCCCCAAGTTCCTCCGTCCTCCTGTCTTTCTCCTTGGTAAAAACAGAGGAGAAATACTCATTGAGGACCTTGCCCTTCTCCTGTGGCTCCACACAGAGTTGACCGTTTTGATTCCTGAGGGGTTCCACTCTCTCTCTGGTTACCTTTTTTCTTTATGTATTTATAGAATCTCTTGGGACTGTCCTTAATGCTATCTGTCAGAGCTACTGTATCTCCTGACCCCTCTTTGCCCTTCTGATTTCCTTTTTTAGTTTGCTCCTTTGTTCCCGAAACACTTCAAGGGATAAACTAGATCCCAGCTGCATATACCTGTCCCATGCATCCTTCTTAGTCTTGACCAATGCCTCAATTTACCTCTTCATCCAAGCTTCTTTACGTTTGCCTGCCTTGCCCTACACTTTAGCAGGGACTGCATATCCTGAGCTCTTATTAGCACACATTAGTGTGAGTGGGCGGATGCATGGCAGATGCAGTTTAATGTGGATAAGTGTGAGGTTATCCACTTTGGTGGTAAGAATAGGAAGGCAGAGTATTATCTGAATGGTGTCAAGTTAGGAACAGGGGACGTACAATGAGATCTGGGTGTCCTAGTGCATCAGTCGCTGAAAGGAAGCATGCAGGTATAGCAGGCAGTGAAGAAAGCCAATGGAATGTTGGCCTTCATAACAAGAGGAGTTGAGTATAGGAGCAAAGAGGTCCTGCAGTTGTACAGGGCCCTAGTGAGACCGCACCTGGAGTACTGTGTGCAGTTTTGACCTCCAAATTTGAGGAAGGATATTCTTGCTATTGAGGGCGTGCAGCGTCGGTTTACTAGGTTAATTCCCGGAATGGCGGGACTATCATCTGTTGAAAGACTGGAGCGACTAGGCTTGTATACACTGGAATTTAGAAGGATGAGAGGAGATCTTATCGAAACGTATAAGATTATTAAGGGGTTGGACACGTTAGAGGCAGGAAACATGTTCCCAATGTTGGGGGAGTCCAGAACAAGGGGCCACAGTTTAAGAATAAGGGGTAGGCCATTTAGAACAGAGATGAGGAAAAACTTTTTCAGTCAGAGAGTTGTGAATCTGTGGAATTCTCTGCCTCAGAAGGGAGTGGAGGCCAATTCTCTGAATACATTCAAGAGAGGGCTAGATAGAGCTCTTAAGGATAGCGGAGTCAGGGGGTATGGGGAGAAAGCAGGAGCGGGGTACTGATTGAGAATGATCAGCCATGATCACATTGAATGGTGGTGCTGGCACGAAGGGCCGAATGTCCTACTCCTGCACCTATTGTCTATACACCTTTTAAAAACATTCCTCTTGGCTGATCTTCCTTCCCCTCAAACAACCTGCTCCAATCAACTTGAGTGAGACCTTCTCTCATACCCTCAAAGTTGGCCTTGCCTAATTTAGCATTTTAACACGTGTCCTCTCTGTCGCTATCCATAACCATCTTAAATCTAATTGAACAGTGCTCACAGGTCCCAAAAGGCTCCTCCAAGAACACTTCATTCACTTGCCCGTCCCCATTTCCCAAGACTAGATCAAGTGTTGACATTTCACGTGTGGGAGCCTCTACATATTGCTGGAGAAAACTCTCCTGAACACTTGAGGAATTGCACCCCATCTAAACATTTCACACATGGATTTTCCGTCAATATTGGGAAAGTTAAAATCCTTTACTACAACCACCTTATTTGACCTGCAGCTATCTGCAATCTCCTGGCATATTTGTTCCTATTTCCGTTAACTATTCGTGGTCTGTAGCCCACGTCCAACAAGGTGATCATCCCTTTCTTGTTCCTTAGCTCCACCCATATAGCCTCACTAGACGAACTGTCCGTAATGTCACCTCTGACCACTAAACCGACATTCTCTTTAATCAATAACGCAACCCCCCCTGCTCTTTTACCCTCGACTCTGTCTCTCTTGAAGCACCAGTACCCTGGAACATTGAGCTGCCAGTCCTGCCCCTCTTTTAACCAGGCTTCAGTAATGGCTACAACGTCCCAGTCGCAAGTACCTATCCGTGTCCTAAACTCATCTGCCTTACCCGTCAGGCCCCTTGCATTAAAATCTGTGCACTTTAAACCAACCTAACCTTCTGCGCTCTCCACCTTTCTCCTGCCTATTGTGTCCTCTATACTTTCTCTCACCACCCTCCATACCAACTTCTAACCTCTCACCTGTCTCTGTCCTGTATGAGATCCCACCCCCCAGCCAAACTCACCCATGTCGCATTAGCGAGCCTGCCTGCCAAGTATTGGTCCCCTCCAGTTAAGGTGTTACCTGTCCCTTTTGTACGAATCACCCCTGCCCCAGACGTGATTCCAATGGTCTCGAAACCTGAATCCCTGCCCCCCTCCACCAACTCCCCAACCGCACATTTATCTCCCGTACCATGGCCTCACGAGCACGTGTCACTGGAAGCAATCCAGCGATCACTACCCTGGAGGTCCTACTTTTCAGCCTTTTACCTGATTCCTATATTCAGAACCCTCCTTTTTCTTACCTATGTAATTTGTGCCAGCATTCACAATGATTCTGGATGCTCGCTTTCCCCTTTGAGGATGTCATGCAGCTGCTCCAAGACGTCCTGTGCCCTGGCACCAGGGAGGCATCATACCATCCAAGATGTGACTGACTTGTTGAAAGTAAATGTGCTTTCATCAACAAAGCCTACAATATTTTTCAAACTTGCCATTCACCCTGTTTTCCTGTTCTATCAAATATCTTATATGCCCATCCTCTTGCTTTCTAATTGAAGTTACCTGTTTTTACAATGAATTTGTACCTCAACACATGAATTGTTGGATAACTGCAAAAGAAACACAGGAACATTTCGATCTCCTGATCTAAAGGGTTTTGTGTCAACATTCATCTCTGCACTTGTAAGCAGAGTTTAGAGTCCAATACCACATTTTTTATTTGATATCGTTCCTTTCTGGAATACGCTTACATTGTAAACATTTAACTAAGTTATCAGTGATTTCATCAGTTTGATTGTATAACTTTGTTATCTTTCACATAACATAGTATGGGAAACGGTTCTTCTATCCAAAATATGTGAATGTGCAATCGGTGTGTCAATATGAAATCGATTTTACAAAGAATTATTCATTAAATGCAAACTAACAGCAAAGTGTACGTTTCATTCATTTTGATCCTCCAGAGAGAAGAGTGAATTCCTAAAAAGTGAAATCAGCTGAATTATTCTGAAGAAATGAAACTTGCTTCAATCATTTCTGTATCCATCATTCTAAGTTGTGCAAAATGTCAAGGTGAGTACAGCATTAAGGGGCGTGGCTGTGTTCTGCAGCTGCGGCTCACCGGCAGTCTCTCCGTTTTTTGTTGTTTTTTTTTTTGTCAATGTCGTCGTTAAATGTACGTTTTATTTTATTTTTAATTCTGTGTATGTAGGGGGGTGGTGTGGGGGTTGGGGGAAACCTTTTTTTCAAATCTCAACGGAGATGCGACCTTTACCGTGTCGTATCTCCGTTCGCGCTACGGCCTAACACCGTGGAGTCGGCGGCCTCCAGCTGGGATCGACCTCAAAGACTCCGGTCGCAGGGCCTGGACTTACCATCTCGGAGGCTTCGGCCATGGGCCCTGCAGACCGCAACATCAGGAGTTCGCAGGTCCCTGGTTGGCGATGACCGGCTTTCGGGAGCTCCAGCCGTAGCAACTTCGACCGCCCCGAAGCGCGAGGTACGATCAACCCGCCCGCAGGCCCCTCATCGCCCTGCGTGGCTTGGCCGCAGCACTTTCCATCGCCCGGTGGGGGCTCAGGACTTTCATCGGCCTGCTCGGCTCGGCCCTGGGACTTCCCATCGCCCGGTGGGGGCTTCAAAAAGTTGGGAGCCTCGATCACCTCGTGGCACAACGGGAGAAGAACGAGGAGGAGATAAGACTTTGCCTTCCATCACAGTGAGGGTGTGCCTGGAGCAATCACTGATGGCTGTTTTATGTAAAAAAAAAATTAAAAAAATTATCTGTGTGTCTTGTGCTCTTTAATGTCCGCTGCCGGACCCTGACGTGAGAGGACGCTGGCGTTGAGTATTCGCCGCTTTTCCGTCAGGATAGTTTGTCTGTTTGTTTCTATGTTAATTGTTTTTGTAAAGCGCTTTGAGCATGTGATAAGGCGCTATATAAAATAAATGGATTATTATTATTATTATTAGCATTGGGAGAATATTTCATGAAACATCAGTTACTGTATTAAGTTATTTTAATGGCCTTTGCAGATGGCTTAAAGCTGTGCAGCAACAATCAGGTTCAGGAACAGCTGCCTTCCTGCAACTATCAGGGTCTTGAACCCATCTACGTGACCTTAATCCTATCACAACAAAATCTTGCATACCATGGACTTGTCTTTTTTTTCCCTAATTATGTCGTGCATGCTTGTCTTTGCACAGATTTTTATTTTTATTTTCGTGCAGATTTTGTGTAATTTATGTAGAGATTTAATGTAATTCATGTGTTGATCTGACTCTTTGTGCCTGTAATTCTGCTGCATGCAGGATTTTCCATTGTGCCTGCACCTTGCCGTACTTGTGCCTATGATAATAAACATGACTTTTTATTAGGTATACCTGTTTGGCAATGTCCGATAGTGATCAGATGAAGGTGAGTTTAGTTTAGTTTGCAGATACAGCACGGAAACAGGCCATTCGGCCCATCAAGTCCGCACCACCCAGCTATCCCAGCACATTAACACTACTCTACATACATGAGGGACAGTTTTACGTTAATACCAAGCCAATTAACCAACAAACCTATCTGTCTTTGGAGTGTGGAAGGAAGCTGAAAACATAGAAACATAGAAATATAGAAAATTGGTGCAGGAGGAGGCCATTCGGCCCTTCGAGCCAGCATTGCCATTCATTGTGATCATGGCTGATCGTCCCCAATCAATACCCCGTGCCTGCCTTCTCCCTATATCCCTTGATTCCACTAGTCCTTAGAGCTCTATCTAACTCTCTTAAATCCATCCAGTAATTTGGCTTCCAATGCCCTCTGTGGCAAAGAATTCCACAAATTCACAACTCTCTGGCTGAAATTATTTTTTCTCACCTCACTTTTAAATGGCTCCCCTTTATTCTAAGACTGTGGCCCCTGGTTCTGGACTCCCCCAACATTGGGAACATTTTTGCTGCATCTAGTTTGTCCAGTCCTTTTATAATTTTATATGTTTCTATAAGATCCCCTCTCATCCTTCTAAACTCCAGTGAATCCAAGCCTAGTCTTTTCAATCTTTCCTCATATGACAGGCCTGCCATCCCAGGGATCTAGGGGAAAACCCACGCAGGTCACAGGGAGAATGTACAAACTCTGTACAGTCAGCAGCTGTAGTCAGAATCAAACCTGGCTCTCTAGCGCTGTAAGGCAGTAGCTCTACCGCTACGCCACTGTGCCGCCCTTGAATCCATCCAAAGAGAAGCATCTATAATAATACTCAGACTGTTTTAATTTTCAAAATGGGTGATGTTACTAAATATTTGATCTGCCGCTTTAGCCAAATGAATCGGGCAATGAAATTGGAATGCATTAGCTCGTTTGTGTGCGCGTTTGGACAAACTCAGTCCTCAGTACTGATATCTGGTTTCACTGACTTGGTGTTAACAGTCTGCATAAAATAGTCTCAATTGTCTCTGAAAATAATCAGAGGCATCATTAATAATAAAATTGCTGGAACTTTTCCTGTTTTAAATGATGAGGGGTGAAGATTAACTTAATTTTATGAGGGGGGAAAGCAAGTTAGGGATTCTTAATTTGACAAAACACATCAATATAAATTTGACCAGAGGAATGAAGACCAAACTTAAAAGAAAATCTAGTTTTAAAAATGTTTTGCAACAATCTTGCAATAGAAATACTGGAGAATTTGAAATGCTGTTGGAAACTTGCCTGACTTAGCTGAATTGCCTGTTGGAAATGCTCAATGGGCTAAAATTCTTTCTTATCCTGGATATTTTTGTGCCTCCTTTTAAGAGTTTAAACTATTTGACAATTTATAAGCTACCAAGTCATAATTGCCCTCAGTGAATATGATGAAGGATAGGATTGAGTTGGAGGGGGGATTTGATGGGAATGTGGGGAGAAAAGGATACAGGGAAAGTCAGTGAGGAAATTCTGCTGATGAGCCAGCGTGGATGCAATGAGCCAAAAAGCCCTCTTTCTTTACTGTTAGGAATATAACCTCCTTCAAAGCATCCATCATCGTTCCTGTTCCAAAGAAACCAGTAACCTCCTGTTTAAATGACCACCGTCCTGTGGCACTGACATCAGTCATCATGAAGTGCTTCGAGCGACTAGTCAAAACTCACATCTGCTCCTCTCTCCCTGACACCTTGGACCCTCTTCAGTTTGCATATAGACCAAACAGGGCCACGGATGATGCCATCACCATGGCAATACATACTGCGCTCACCCACCTGGACAAAGTTACTATGGTGTTGCTGATACCTTCAGTTGAAAAGTACAACGTTTGCCTGCTACAGGTGCATTTACTGGGAACATACTGCTGGGGGCAGCTGGTGATTTGGTAGATGGCATGGTAGCAAATGTGAACAGGTGGAAGGGCAAAGAGGAAAGTATTGTAATTTGATGAAGCACCTTGATCAGCATGAGCAAGTTGGGCCGAATGGTCTGTTTCCCTGCTGCATGACGTTATGACATTTAATCTTTTTGGAAGAGTGTTTAACCAGCTCCCCGCAATGTTCAAAGCAAAAGTCGTCATCGGTCAAGGAGGTCATGATATTGATATCCTGCAGCCGAACTCCACATCTGTGTCCATTCCTTGGAAAAGTTCCTTCTGGCCGTTATACATCAAGGTGCATGGGAACAGGCCCTTCCGCCCACAATGCCTGTGAGAAACATGATGCCATGTTAAATTAATCTCCTCTGCCTGCACGCGATCCCTATCCCTTCATTCCCTGTATATCTAAAAGCCTCTTAAACGCTACTATCCACCACCTCCCTCGGCAGTGCATTCTAAGCACTCATGACCCTCTGTGTTGAAAAAAACTTGCCCTTCATATCTTCTTCAAACTTTGTCCTCTCACTTTAAGACTGCCCTCTCGTCTTTCACATTTCCACGATGGGAAATAGGTTCTGACTGTCTCTCATAATTTAATATACTTCTAACAGGTCTCCCCTCAGCCTCTGATGTGCCCGTGAAAACAATCCAAGTTTGTCCAACCTGCCCTTCTAGCTAATACCCTCTAATCCAGGCAGTGTTCCAGTATGGCCATGAAATATCAAATATTTAGCACATACATGTAAGATGCCTTGTAACTTGTCGCCTGCTGATTACTTGAGAAGTTACTGCCAAGCTCGGAAGATGAGAACTGATTTCTGATTTTGATAAAGTTTTACTACTTTATTTGGTTGTAGTGTAGATTATAGAATAAAGTTTTTCTCGTTACCCACCTTCTCTCTCCCTGTACCCTCGGTGTGATGACCTCACTGTAGGTCCTGTCCAGGAAGCTCGTGTTTTCCCAGATGGTCCTGAGGTCATCCAGCTGCTGTTCCAGTTCCCCAACGCGGTCCTTCACGACCTGCACCTGGACACAATTGCCACAGGTGCAGTGGTCAGAGGCACCAGCAGCAAAGATACTAGAGGAACAAGATAGACCACTCCACCCTAAAAACCGTAGTACGACAAGGCGCCATGTTAGCAGACAGAAACTTGCAGAAACATTTAAAAAGAAGAATAACAAAAGTCTGAATTGCTAGATGAGATATATTCTGCATTTTAATGGTATAATCACACATACTTTTCCCCCACAACACTGATTACACTGCAAGAGGCATAACCAATGGCGGGTTTTCCCTACTAAAATGGTTCCTTTGCGTACTACACTTCAGTATAGGCGATTTCAACGGAGTGGTCCATCTTGTCCCTCTAGTATCTTTGACCAGCAGAGTCCGTGACGTCCCACATCCTGCAAAAATGTTGACCTATTCCCTGTCATGCTTTATTCTACCTCTTCCCCTTTTCCAGCTTTCTTCTCCCCGCCATCAATCAGTCTGAAGGCGGGTCTCAACCTGAAATGTTACCTATCCATGTTCTTCAGAGATGCTGCCTAACCCACTGAGTTACTCCAACACTTTGCGTCTTTTTTAATGTTTAATTTAATTGTAGTAACTGTTATAAAGTCATGGAGTCACACAGAATGGAAACAGGCCCTTTGGGCCAATTAGTCCATGCCTACCTGTCTATGCTGACCCAGTTTGCCTTTGTTTGAAGATAGACACAAAATGTAACTCAGCAGGTCAGACAGCATCTCTGGAGAGAAGGAATGGGTGACGTTTCAGGTCGAGACCCTTCTTCAGACTGTTTGACCGCTATAGCTCAAAACCTTTCCTATCCATGTATCTTTCCAAATGTTTCTTAAATGTTGTTATTGTACCTGCCTCAACTACCTCCTGTGGCAGCTAGTTCCATGTACGCACCATCTTCTGAATGATTTTATACACCTCTATAAGATCACTTGTCAGCCTCCTGCGCTCCAAGGATTAAAGTCCTAGCCTGCCCAATCTTGATAGGAAGATGGCTGGCCAAAGGCCAGCAGTGCATGTGTCGTGCAGCATGTCACAGCTCAGGAGATGTTCCATAGTCTGGAGGTCCCATCCTCACTCACAGTCTGTCGCATCTTCAGTGTATCCCCACTTCAGCATGTTCCATTTGTTCCTCCCCGTGCCTGTCTGCAGTCTGTTCAGACTGCGCCAGGTTCTCCATGGTTGGTCGGAACCTGGTGGGAGTTTCTCAGAGGGATCGATTGCCATGTGAATGTCTTCCGGAGATTTCTCTAGTCTCTCTTCCCAGAGTTTGAGCCTTCTGGACGATGCACTGCAGTCCAGGGGATGGACAGAAGAGAGGAAACTTCTGCGTGATTTCAAACGCTGAGGTAGCAAAGGGTGGTGATGTAGGGGGTGTCTTTCATCCCCTGATTGTCTTTGCCGTTCTTTTTGACTGGCTGGGATATCCAGGGATATAGGGGCCAGAGCAGGAACGTTCTTGTCACGGTCTCTGTCAGATTCTACAAGTATCTGCGAATCCTGCTACCACACCACACACTGTATCCATTGTTTACTCCGGGTGATCCGGTTTCATTCCACATTCTAAAAACGTGCAGGTTTCTAGGTTAATTGACCTTTAAAATTGTTCACTATTTCATGTGTAGTGAATGGGTGGTCATTGGATGGTGTGGACTCAGTGGGCTCAAGTATCCATACCCTCTCACTAAACTAAACGACAGATCATGAGGGGAATAGATAAAATAGATTAAGGGACAGCACGGTGGCGCAGCGGTAGAGTTGCAGCCTTACAGCGCTAGAGAGCCAGGTTTGATCCTGACTACAGGTGCTGTCTGTACAAAGTTTGTACGTTCTCCCCGTGACCTGCGTGGTTTTTATTCGTGATCTTCGGTTTCCTCCCACACTCCAAAAATGTAACAGGTTTGTAGGTTAATTGGCTTGGTGTAAATGTAAAAATAATTGTCCCTAGTCTGTGTAGGGTTGTTAATGAGCATGCAAGGTCAGTGTGGACTTGATGGGCCAAAGGGCCTGTTTCTGCGCTGTATCTCTAAACTAAGCTAAAATAAAACTGAATGCAGAGTATACTCTTTTACCCAGAGTAGGGGAATGAAGAACCAGAGGACATAGGTTTAATGTGAGACACAAAATGCTGGAGTAACTCAACGGATCAGGCAGCATCCCTGTAGATCATCGATAGGTGACTCAAAATGTCACTTCTCCACGATCTCCAGTGATGCTGCCTGACCCAGTGACTTACTCCAGCATTTTACACCTTGTATTGGTAACTAGAATCTTAGTCGGGCCACTTACTGTTGATCTTCTTACAAGTATAGGAGTAAAAATCAGTGACATAAATGATAGAAAAGCTCTTTGTAGTACTTGTGCGGGAAATTAAAAAAGGCAGCAGAGTTGGTTTTAAATTAAACTAGACTGACGTGGATCTCTCCTGTGGGTCGGGCAACCCGCCCACAACTGACGATCCTGCGGGCCCGGCAACCCATGGTCCCGGTGCCAGACAGGGAATGTCCACCGGGGCCGTGGGCAAGCGAGGGGGGACAGGGAAAAGCCACTGACCTTGGCCCCGTGCCTCCAGCGCTGCAGCCAGAGCGAGCCGTGGACCCGAAGCCTCTCCTGCAGTTCAGCTACGAACGGCGGCGAGCGTCGGGGAACGGCGATGAATGGTAGCGAATAGCGGCATCGGCCATCTTGTTTGACCCTCTACTGCCGCCTCTGCCACCGCGCTGCAACATGGGAGGAAGGTCAGGCGCGGGGTATGCCGGGTCAGGCGCGGGGTATGCCGGGTCGGGCGCTGGTCCTCCCTCGGTGTGAGGCGGGGGAGCACATTTATTAAAGTTTATTAAGTAAATTGGTTTTAAAAAGTAACAAAAGATGATTTGTTGAGACCGCTAATGGGATACAACTAATGATGAGTAGGGTGGACCTAAAATTGTTGCGCTATCGTGTACCGTTTTCGCTGTATTTCCAGATGAAACTGGCACAAACAAACATAGAAACATAGAACATAGAAACATAGAAAATAGGTGCAGGAGTAGGCCATTCGGCCCTTCGAGCCTGCACCGCCATTCAATATGATCATGGCTGATCATCCAGCTCTGTAGCCTGTACCTGCCTTCTCTCCATACCCCCTAATCACTTTAGCAAAAAGGGCCACATCTAACTCCCTCTTAAATATAGCCAATGAACTGGCCTCAACTACCTTCTGTGGCAGAGAATTCCACAGACTCACCACTCTCTGTGTGAAGAAATGTTTTCTCATCTCGGTCCTAAAAGACTTCCCCCTTATCCTTAAGCTGTGACCCCTGGTTCTGGACTCCCCCAACATCGGGAACAATCTTCCCGCATCTAGCCTCTCCAACCCCTTAAGAATTTTATATGTTTCTATAAGATCCCCCCTCAGTCTTCTAAATTCCAGCGAGTACAAGCCCAGTCTATCAAGTCTTTCCTCATATGAAAGTCCCGCCATCCCAGGGATCAATCTGGTGAACCTTCTCTGTACTCCCTCTAAGGCAAGAACGTCTTTCCTCAGGTTAGGAGACCAAAACTGCACACAATACTCCAGGTGCGGTCTCACCAAGGCCCTGTACAACTGCAGCAGAACCTCCCTGCTCCTAAACTCAAATCCTCTTGCTATGAATGCCAACATACCATTCGCTTTCTTCACTGCCTGCTGCACCTGCATGCTTGCTTTCAATGACTGGTGCACCACGACACCCAGGTCACGTTGCATCTCCCCTTCTCCCAATCAGTCACCATTCAGGTAATACTCTGCTTTCCTGTTCTTGCCGCCAAAGTGGATAACCTCACATTTATCCACATTATATTGCATCTGCCATGCATTTGCCCACTCGCCTAATCTATCCAAGTCACTCTGCAGCCTCCTAGCATCCTCCTCGCAGCTAACACTGCCACCCAGCTTCGTGTCATCCGCAAACTTAGAGATGTTGCATTCAATTCCCTCGTCCAAATCAATGTATATACACTGTAAATAACTGGGGTCCCAGTACTGAGCCTTGCGGTACCCCACTAGTCACTGCCTGCCATTCCGAAAAGGACCCGTTTATTCCTACTATTTGCTTCCTGTCCGCCAACCAATTTTCTATCCACCTCAACAATGGGACAACATATGGGACAAACATACAGGGGAACAAACATACGGGACAAACATACGGGAACAACATACAGGACAAACATACAGGAACAAACATACGGGAACAAATAAGATGAGGGTTTTAGTAATATACTAGACTAAGTGGACCTGTTGGGCCCATTCCTCGTAGAGGAGGAACAGAGAAGGTGAGAGGATGTGACTGAGTGAGCCCTAACACAAAGCCTCTCCTGTATTGGTGTAGCACCCTCAATTCCGCCCCCCACTTAATCCCCCTTATCCCCCCTCCTCCCCCCACTGATCCACTCCATCACCCTACCCCACCCCCACTTGCCCCTCCCCTGCCCCCTCCCCACCACTATTCCCCCCCCGCCCCTCACCCCCAGTGCCCCCACCTCCCTCCCATCCCCCACCCCCACTCTCCCTGCCCACACCCAACTCTCCCCCCACCCACAATCTTCCCTCCTCTCCACCCTCACTCTCCCCACCCCTCCTTCCCCCACCTCCATTCTCTCCTCCCCCTTCCCCCCACTCCCTCCTCCCCGCCCCCACTCTCCCCCAACTTCCTCCCCTCCTAACCCCGCTCTCCCCCTCTTGCCCCCAGCCCCACTCTCTCCTCCCCCACTCCCCCTTCCCCCACCCTCCCCTCCACCCACTCGGCTCCCACGCCCACTCCCCTCCGTGGACCCTTTGGCGGCGTAAGCCACTTACCAGTGCCCGTGCATGCCTCGCTGACTGCCGGCGTGCGAGTCTCCCCCGGGGCCGGGTACGGACAAGGGGAGAGAGGCGAGGGTAGTGAGGCGAGGGGTGAGATGCAAGGGTGAGGGGCGAGGGGAGAGGGGCGAGAGGCGAGAGGAGAGGGAGCCACTGAGCCCGGGCGGGCGGCCCCGCTGCCGGCGGCCATCTTGTTTGGCGAGTGAGGAGGGAAGTGCAATTGAAGTCTTACGTGCCCCATTGTGATGTCATACGCTGAGCACTTTCAAGAAATGGGTTAGAAAGGAAATTTTAAAACCAAATTTATCTGAAATTTATCTGAAATGCAACCAAGATGTGGGTACTTTTTTACATTCTACATGGGCATGTCCGCAGGTAACTCCTTTTTGGAAAGACCTAAAAAGATTTTTGGAACAATTGTTGAATAAGACCATATCATTGGATTCAAGGTTGTTTTTATTGGGAGATATTAAAGGAATATTACCAAGGTTCATTTTAGATAAATATCAGGAAAGATTTCTCAAAATAGCAATAGCAATAGCAAAAAAATGTGAAGTGGTCACTTGGAAAGATCACAATGAAATAAGAATTGAAAGATGGTACGCAGAAATGCGGAGTTGTATCCCATTAGAAAAAGCTACTTATAATCTGAGAAATAGATATGATTTCTTTTTGAAAGTTTGGAACCCATTCATTTTAAAATTAGGATTAAGAATTGGAAATATATAAATTCAAGATTGTTTTGATACCCTTAATAAGAAATTAATAAGAAATTAGCCGGAAGTGTTTCCTTCATGACTCCTAGCCGGAAGTGTTTCCTTCATGACTCCAGCTTTCTTTCTTTCTTCCTTCCCTCCTTCCCTCCTTCCCTCCTTCCCACCCTTCCCTAGGACAATGGTGAGTAAAGTGGGCCAAAAATTGTCCCTTCCCTAGGACAATGGTGAGTAAAGTGGGCCAAAAATTGTGGCGCTATGGTATACCGTTTGTGCTGTGCGAAACCACAAAGTCATGGGACGGGACGGGACGGGACGGGACGGGACGGGACGGGACGGGACGGGACGGGACGGGACGGGACGGGACGGGACGGGACGGGACGGGACGGGACGGGACGGGACGGGACGGGACGGGACGGGACGGGACGGGACGGGACGGGACGGGACGGGACGGGACGGGACGGGACGGGACGGGACGGGACGGGACGGGACGGGACGGGACGGGACGGGACGGGACGGGACGGACAGACAGACAGACAGACAGACAGACAGACAGACAGACAGACAGACAGACAGACAGACAGACAGACAGACAGACAGACAGACAGACAGACAGACAGACAGACAGACAGACAGACAGACAGACAGACAGACAGACAGACAGACAGACAGACAGACAGACAGACAGACAGACAGACAGACAGACAGACAGACAGACAGACAGACAGACAGACAGACAGACAGACAGACAGACAGACAGACAGACAGACAGACAGACAGACAGACAGACAGACAGACAGACAGACAGACAGACAGACAGACAGACAGACAGACAGACAGACAGACAGACAGACAGACAGACAGACAGACAGACAGACAGACAGACAGACAGACAGACAGACAGACAGACAGACAGACAGACAGACAGACAGACAGACAGACAGACAGACAGACAGACAGACAGACAGACAGACAGACAGACAGACAGACAGACAGACAGACAGACAGACAGACAGACAGACAGACAGACAGACAGACAGACAGACAGACAGACAGACAGACAGACAGACAGACAGACAGACAGACAGACAGACAGACAGACAGACAGACAGACAGACAGACAGACAGACAGACAGACAGACAGACAGACAGACAGACAGACAGACAGACAGACAGACAGACAGACAGACAGACAGACAGACAGACAGACAGACAGACAGACAGACAGACAGACAGACAGACAGACAGACAGACAGACAGACAGACAGACAGACAGACAGACAGACAGACAGACAGACAGACAGACAGACAGACAGACAGACAGACAGACAGACAGACAGACAGACAGACAGACAGACAGACAGACAGACAGACAGACAGACAGACAGACAGACAGACAGACAGACAGACAGACAGACAGACAGACAGACAGACAGACAGACAGACAGACAGACAGACAGACAGACAGACAGACAGACAGACAGACAGACAGACAGACAGACAGACAGACAGACAGACAGACAGACAGACAGACAGACAGACAGACAGACAGACAGACAGACCAAACACTTGCACTCAGTCCACCAAGGTCGATTGGATCTTCCGGTTTCAAAACCATTTTAACTCCCCTTCCTGGTCCTATTTGGACCTTTCAGTCCTGGGCCTCCATTGCCAGAGTAGGCCACAGGCTTATAACCCAACGGTATGAACATTGAATTCTCCAATTTTAGGTGCCCTCTAACTAACACCCTCCCCCCCTCTACATCCCCACCCTTCCCTCCCCTGTACCGTACCTATTTCTCCCCTCCCCCCCCCACCTGGCTTCACAATTAATAACTCTTCATACCTAACTTACGCTTTCTGTTCTTATCGCTAAGATTTGATCCAACCATCTGGTTATCAAAAAAAAAACTCACCTATGTCGACCTATTCCCTATCATGCTTTATTCTACCTCTTCCCATTTTCTGGCTTTCTTCCCACCTTCAATCAGTCTGAAGAAGGGTCTGAACCTGAAATGTTACCTCCCCATGTTCTCCAGAGATGCTGCATCACCTGCTTCCCTCCCCTTCCACACATATTCCTTCCTCTGGCTTCACAATTCATACCTCTTTCTATCCTCGTCTCTTCCTACCATTACCTTTTATCTTTTCATCTTTCGCCATTGTTCAACCATCTGTTTATCAAAAATCCAATCACTCCCTAGAATTTGTCATGCCCCTTCGTTTCCTCCAGTTTTCACTTCCCTCCCCCCCCTCCACCCACCACAATCAGTCTGAGGAAGGGTCCCGAGCCGAAACGTCACCCATCCATGTTTCCAAGAGGTGCTGCCTGACCCCCTGAGTTACTCCAACACTTTGCGTCTTTTTTAATGTTTGTAAACCTGCCTACTGATTGTTGAAACAATCACTTTTTCAGATGATCCATGTCAACGTCCAGAAATCAACAATGCTGTATCCTTCCATAGAAGACAATACCGCCACGGGGAATCATTGCAGGTTAACTGTGCTCATGGGTTTAAATTGCAAGGAGATGCAACAATTCAGTGCAGAGATGCGGAATGGACTTTTGACCGATCTTTCCCAGCCTGTAATGGTAACTTCTTTGCAATATTACTTGAATCAAAGGAAAATAAAAGAAATGCGGCAATTATCACAATTACCAACATTTAATTGTCGTAACTGTTATAAAGTCATGGGGTCATACAGAATGGAAACAGACCCTTTGGGCCAATTAGTCCATGCCGACCAAGATGCCCTGTCTATGCTAACCCAGTTTGCCTTTGTTTGAAGATAGACACAAAATGCTGGAGTATTTCAGCGGGTCAGACAGCATCTCTGGAGAGAAGGAATGAGTGACGTTTCGGGTCGAGACCCTTCTTCAGACTGTTTGACCGCTATAGCTCGAAACCTTTCCTATCCATGTATCTATCCAAATGTTTCTTAAATGTTGTTATTGTACCTGCCTCAACTACCTCCTCTGGCAGCTAGTTCCATGTACGCACCACCTTCTGAATGAAAAGATGCCCCTCAGGTTCCTATTACATTTTTCCCTCCTCACCTTCGACCTATGTCCTCTGGTTGTTGATTCCCCTACTCTGAGTAAAAGACTCTGTGCATTTACTCTGTCTATCCCCTTCATGATTTTGTACACCTCTATAAGATCACTTGTCAGCCTCCTGTGCTCCAAGGAATAAAGTCCTAGCCTGCCCAATCTTGATAGGAAGATGGCTGGCCAAAGGCTAGAGATGAGTGGCATGGCAGCACAGTGGTAGAGTTGCTGTCTCTCAGCGCTAGAAACCCAGGTTCAATCCTGACAACGGGTGCTGTCTGTATGGAGTTTGTACGTTCTCCCCGTGACTGCGTGGGTTTTCCCCAGGTCCTCCTGTTTCCTCCCACACTCCAGAGACGTGCAAGTTTGTGGGATATTTGGCTTTGGTAAATATTGTAAATTTTCCCTCGCACGTAGGATAATGCTAGTGTGTGGGGTGATCGCTGGTCATCGCAGACTCAGTCGACTGAAGGGCCTGTTTCCGCCCCTTCTCGAAACTAAATTAAAGATGAAAAGACAGAGGGTGTGTCTTTCTCTCCCCCCCTCCTCCACCATCAGTCTGAGGAAAGGTCTAAAACATCACCTGTCCATGTTCTCCACACATGGTGCCTACCCCACTGACTTACTCCAGCAATTTGTCTCTTTTTTAACCACTTGCCTGGCTTTGTCCCAGCCACCACCTCTTTTTTCCAGCTTTCTCCACCACCCCCCCCCCCCCAACAATCCGTCTGAAGAATGGTTCTTCCCCGAAACATCACCTACTAATGTCTATGAGATGCTGCCGAACCTGCTGAGTTATCTGCTGCACTACTGTGAATATTTTCCAATCTTTCGGCTTTCATTTCAGTTTGTTGAACATCAGTCGGCTGCTACAGATATATTTACTGAGAACACACAATTGGAGGTTGCTCATGATCAGAATAAAAAGTGGAATAACAAATATGTTGGGGTGGGCAAGAAGGCTTTCGGCCCATTGGCTTCATCAGTCAGAATATTGAGTATAGAAAGTTTTGTAGGAAGGAACAGCAGATGCTAGTTTACACCGAAGATAGACACAAAGTGCTGGAGTAACTCAGCGGGACAGGCAGCATCTCCATGGGGAAGGTCACAATGTGGCATACAAACAGTAAAATTAATCAGGACAGTGAAACTAGTTGGAGAAATAGGCTGGGGGAGGGACTGAGAGAGGGAGAGCAAGGGTCATCTCCCCCTCAGCCGACAATGAAACATTCTACATTTCCTTGAGCATAATCTGCTTTGATCTGTCATTTTCACACCTTACATTCTCTTTGAAACTCTTCCGTATCTCGAGTTTCCCTCTCCCCTGACTCTCAGTCTGAAGAAGGGTCTCGACGTGAAACATCACCCATTCCTTCCCTCCAGAGATACTGCCTGTCGTGTTGAGTTACTCCAGTATTTTGTGTCTATCTATTAAGTTTAGAAGTTGGGAGGTCATGTCATAGTTATGTAAGTCCACGTTATGTGAGGCCACATTTAATGTACTGTGTTCAGTTTTGGTCACCATGTAAAAGGAACATGTTGTCAAGCTGGAAAGAGTGCAGAGAAGATTTACGAGGATGTTGCCAGGACTCGATGGCCTGAGGCTAACCTTACTAGGACTTTATTCCTTGGAGCGCAGGAGGATAACGGGTGATCTTTTAGAGATGCACAATATCACGAGGGGTATAGATAGGATGAATGCACAGAGTCTCTTGCCCAGCATAGGAGAATTGAGAACAAGAGGACATAGGTTTAAGGTGAGGACAGAAAGATTTAATAGGAAGCTGATGGGTAACGTTTTCACACAAAGATTGGTGGGTATATGGAACGAACCTCCGGAGAGGGTAGTTGAGGCAGGTACTATCATAACGTTTAAGAGACATTTGAAAAAGTACATGGATAGGACATTTTAGCGGGTTATGGGCCAAATGCAGGTGATTGGCATGAGTGTAGATGGGGCATGTTGGCTGTCGTGGGCAAGATGGGCCAAAGGGCCTGTTTTCATGCTGTATGTCTCTCTGACTCCCTATTACTCTATGTGAACAGGGGTGCAAAGAGGAAAGCATTGTCATTTGCTGAGTCCTTATGTTGTAGTGGTTTTCTGCGTATAAATACTTTAATGATCTCCAGGCTCTGAACAATTACTTTACAGAACTCGGATGTGTTGAACCACCAACAATAGATAATGGGGATTTTAATCCTAAAAAAACAAGATATGATCAGAATGAAGTGGTGAGTTACGCTTGCCTTGAAGGATATTATCTTTCCGGAGAAAGTTCCTTGCGATGTGGTTCCAATGGATGGCCGGACACACCAAAGTGCATCAGTAAGCAATGTTTTATTCTCCAGATACAATCCAGTATCCTTGGCCAAATTACAACTGAAAAACAATCGCATGTGCATTTCACAATTAATTTTTCATTAGCATATTTGCACAGCACCCCTCAATGTTCAAAGGTAAAGTAATCTTTCATGAGGATCATGATATTGATAGCAAGCATTGAACAGTACAGCACAAAAACAGGCCCTTCTTCCCACAATGTCTATGCCAAACATGATTCCAGGACCATCACTCATCTCCCTGCACATAACCCATATCCCTCCATTCCCTGCATATCCATGTGCCCATCCAAAAGTGTTTGAAATGCCACTATTGTATCTGCCTCCACCACCACCCCTGGCAGCACGTTCCAGGCCCCCACCACCCTCTGTGTACATGGCCATACTTCTTGCAGAGAATGGTGAACCTTGGAACTTTCTGCCCTGGACCGCTGTGGAGGCTTCATCATGGAAGGGATTTAAAGAGGAGGTGGATAGATTGTTGAAAGATTGGGAAATGCAGGAAACTGACACAGAAGCGAGACTGAAGGCTGGCCCGATCAGCCGTGATCATAATCTATGAGGAGCCAGGAGCTTACTCTTCCTCCACTCCTACCCCACACACGCAGTCCTGTGGAAGGAAAGTATTTCAGGAGCTCGACTCACAGCAACTTAAAGGCAACTGGGAATTGGCCACGAATGATGATCTGTTCTGGCTGCAGAAGCACACAATGTGCAAAGCAAATAAACAAAGCTTAGAAACAAAGAACAGCACATGCTGGTTTATACCGAAGGTAGACACGAAATGCTGGAGGAACTCAGCAGGTCAGGCAGCATCCCTGGAGAAAAAGGATAGGTTTTGTTTCGGGTCGGGACCCTTCTTCAGACTTCAACAAAGTTGGTGGATAACATTACTTTAAGTCATAATGTTTCCAGTACCATGTCAAATGAAACCTAACGTGATTATTTACTTCAAGAAAACTCTAAAAATCCAAATGTAGGTTAATATATTTTCATGGAGAAGAACTTCAAACAGTTTTCCTTTTTCCAGATATGCAAAGTAGATGCAGTGATCCACATCCAACGGTGGAACATGGAATTACCACCACTAAGGCCAGCTACAAAGTAAGCTATCAATGTCGTGATGGATATATTATGGAAGGATCAGAAGTGGTAATATGTGATGGTGGGAAGTGGTCACATCCACCAACTTGCAGTTTTCCTCCAGGTGAGATGAATGATGTGATGGTGACACTGTGGAGACATTGTGTGTGGTTAAAACACGAGAGCAGAGGGGCAGTGTAGAGTCTACCAGAGCTCCCTGCACTGGTGCAGAAATAAAGCAGACCACTCCAATATTGTTTAAAGTATCTGCCAAGATGCTGATTATTGAGATCTGACCATAAAGCAGGTCAACTGTTTCTCTCTGACCGCTCATTTGACTTGTCCTCAGGGTCGACACTTTTTTGCCATTGTTAATTTTGGGGACTTTGCAATGGATAAGAATAAACCTGATTAATTGATAACAGCCACGGTCTTCTGTCCATGATATATCTACTATTTAGCACGTACATGTAAGAAGCCTTGTAACTTGTCACCTGCTGATTACTTGAGAAGTTACTGCCAAGCTCATAAGATGAGAACTGATTTTTGAATTTGATAACGTTTTACTACTTTATTTAGTGGTAGTGTAGATTATAGAATAAAGTGTCCCGTGCACATCCTGTAGCATCCCGCGTGGAGATAGCAACCTGATTATGGGGGAGTGAGCAGTGGGATCACAAGGAAAGCTTCCCATCCAAACGCCAAAGGCCCAGTTTCAGATGAGACTTGAACCTCATGGTTGGTGCTCTGTGTGTCTGCTTGATATTGAATGGACAAGATCAAATGTTCGTCCTTTGTCTTTCTCTATGGATAGGCCTATCGCAGATTTTTATATTTTAAACATTTTATTCGGCTTTATACAACTCGTACTGTTAAGTTTATCTAAAATCCATCATATTTTTGACGGTGAGTAATACAATATGGGTAAGATTAATACATTCAGCACCAATAGACACTGCCCTGTTTTTCTACAGTAACTATTTTGATTATAATGTTTTAAAGAATTTTCAATGAAAGTCAGAACAAAGTAGTTTCATTAATTTATATTTTATTTTTTATAGAATTGCAATGTAACAAACCGAATTTAGAAAATGGGAAAGTGCAAACCCACAAGGAGATTTTCAAGGCTTTTGACCAATTGAACTACAGGTGCAATGATGGTTTTAAACCTGGAGGTGACCTAGTCACGACATGTGACCGATTCGGATGGAGTCCAGTACCATCATGTACACGTAAGCAGATTAGTTTATGTGACAGTAATGCTTGCTTACAGTATTAGTTATATGCGTTTGATTAATTGAAAGACGGAAACAGGCCCTTCGGCCCACCAAGGTCACGCTAACCATCGATCATCCTTACACACTAGTTCCATGTTTAGTTTTAGAGACACAGCGAGGAAACAGGCCCTTCGGCCTATCGAGTTCGCACCGACCAGCCATCCCTGCATATTAACACGATCCTACACACACTAGGGACAATTGTTTTTTTTACATTTACCAAGCCAATTAACCTACAATCCTGGAGTGTGGGAGTAAACCAAAGGTCTCGGAGAAAACCCACACAGGTCATGGGGAGAACGTACAAACTCCGTACAGACAGCACCCATGGTCGGGATTGAACCCTGATCTCCAGCGCTGCATTCGCTGTAAGGCAGCAACTCTACTGCTGCGCCACTGTGCCACCCTCTTGGGATGTTATCCCACTTTCTCATCCACTCCCCGTACACTAAGGACAAATTACAGAGGATAATTAACCTACAAACACGCATGTCTTTGGGATGAGGGAGGAAACCTGGAGTGCCTGGAGGAAATGTGCAAACTCAACACTGACAACGCCAGAGGTCAGGATCAAACCCAGGTCTCTGGTGCTGTGAGACAATGGTTCTAACAGCTGCACCACTGTGCCACACCAAATTATTTTAGATGTTGTTCTCATTGACCTGAGCAATTGTAATCTTCATTCAACAAGGTGATGATAACAAAAGCAAATGTTCAGTTACCAACTTTCAGTCACCAGTTCAAAACCGAACACTTCCTTTTCAGCAATAATCTGCAGGAAAGCAACGATAGAACATGGTGAATTTAAAGGCGAGAACCGGATGTATTCTCATCAGGAGTCAGTGGAATACACTTGTGATGTCAATTACGAACGCACGGGAGGTGGTAGAATTCACTGTACAGCTCAAGGCTGGCACCCAATTCCAGCCTGTCCAGGTAAATGGTTTGTCTTTATTAATGTATTGGAAATGAGTGGGATACTAACATAGGTAACTTGGCTTATCCCCATTCCATGAAATTCATTGTGTTATCAAATCCAATATTACATTCAATTAATTAAAAGAGAAATACTGTCCACTATTAACAATGAAATATTGTTTCCAATATGATGGAGGTTTGTTCAATGTAGGATGGTAACATCAGAATAGTTGTTACCATATGTAGGAAAGAACTGCAGATGCTGATTTAAATCGAAGGTAGTCACAAAATGCTGTCTGAAGAAGGGTCTTGACCTGAAACCTAAGTCATTCCTTCTCTCCAGAGATGCTGCCTGTCCCGCTGAGTTGTTACCATTATCCACACTGTTCCATTGCACAGCAATTCCTGTTTCCAGCAGTCAATATACTTTAATTTATTTTGGATTTTCCAATTGGCTAGAAAACTGATGTCAGGATGTTGTAATCTGTATGAAGGAACTGCAGATGCTGGTTTAAACGAAAGGTCAACTTAAAATGCTGGAGTAACTCAGCGGGACAGCTAGCATCTCTGGAGAAGGAATTGGCGACGTTTCGGGTCGAGACCCTTCTTCAGCCTGATGTTAGGGAGGAGGGAGATGCATGGATAAGGAAGTGTGAAGGTGTGAAAACATGACAAGGGGAATGGAGATCAAAGAAAATGTATAGATCATTGTTTAGCTGGGAGAAGGTAACAACAAAGCAAACAGAGGTAAAATGTAGTCAGAGACAGTGACTGATCGGAGAACTGGGAAGGGGGAGACCATTTCAGATTTCATCACTTCTGGCTGTCTGTCCTCCAAAGCCTTCAACCTTATGGTTCCCCAACCCTGCACGGCCTTGTTTTATCTTCTCCTCAATATCCACAAACAGAACTGCCCTGGCAGACCCAGTATTTCTGCTTGTTCCTGTCCCACTGAATTAATTTCCACATACCTCGACTCCATCCTATCCCCCCCTGGTTCAAAACCTCCCTACCTACGTCCAAGACACCTTACACGCCCTTCCGTCTCTTCAATTACTTCCGTTTTCCAGGCTCCCACTCCCCCATCTTTACTATGGATGTTCAGTCACTCTACAACTCCATCCACCACCTGGGAGGTCACAAAGCCCTCCATTTCTTCCTTGGCCCATTAAACTACAAACCCACACGTCTTTGGGATGTGGGAGGAAACCGGAGCACAGGCAGAACATGCAAACTCCATTCAGACAGCACCCGAGGCCAGGATCGTACCCCGGTCTCCAGCGCTGTGAGGCAGTGGCTCTACCAGCTATGCCACCTTTTGTTAATCCTTCACATTTCATAAAGAGAATGGAAGTACTGTTTACAATAGTGAGAGCATCATTCAATGGTCACGTCAAGTTTATGGTCAGGTGCACAAGCAGGTGGGGTGCAGGTGTAATGAAAACCTCGCTTGCAGCGGTATCTCAAGCGCACATACTCGGGCAAACACACATAAACAAATGATACATTAATAATACATAAATCACACTGTCCGAAATGAAAGGAGACTGCATAAAAACACGACAACGGTGCAAAAACATCATTAGAAAATAAATGAAGCCCATGAGACTGCGAGAGATGGACACTAGTGTCCCATTGTCAGGGTAGGATCAGGGTTGTGATTATTCAGAGATTTGTTCTGAGACTTGTTCAATGCCAACAATAACGTTTGAAAACATCATTTTACTGCTCGTAGAAATCACTTGTACCCGACCGGGAGGGAGAATACAACTTTCACCATATGAATGGAGGTACCGGCTTCAACAGGATGTTCAATACAGATGCGCAAGTCGTGGATCGCGTCATAGGTCAAGATGTACAGTAAATGGTTGGCACCCTGCCATAGTATGCCATAGTAAGTGTCTTCTATTTTTATTAGTCTCAGGGAGACCAGCAATTAAAACTGACAATTTATCTTTTATATCGTACAAACAAACTTTGACCGATATTTCCCAACTAGAATCTTAGTCGGGCCACTTACTGTTGATCTTCTTACAAGTATAGGAGTAATAATCAGTGACATAAATGATAGAAAAGCTCTTTGTAGTACTTGTGCGGGAAATTAAAAAAGGCAGCAGAGTTGATTTAAAATTATACTAGACTGACGTGGACTCGTTGGGTCCAGATCTCTCCTGTGGGTCGGGCAACCCGCCCACAACTGACGATCTTGCGGGCCCGGCAACCCATGGTCCCGGTGCCAGACAGGGAGTGTCCCCCGGGGCCGTGGGCAAGCGAGGGGGGACAGGGAAAAGCCACTGGCCTTGGCCCCGTGCGTCCAGCGCTGCAGCCAGAGCGAGCCGTGGACCCGAAGCCTCTCCTGCAGTTCGGCTACGAACGGCGGCGAGCGTCGGGGAACGGCGATGAAGGGTAGCGAATAGGGGCGTCGGCCATCTTGTTTGACCCTCTGCCGCCGCGCTGCACCATGGGAGGAAGGTCAGGCGCGGGGTACGCCGGGACGGGCACCGGTCCTCCAGGCGGTGTGAGGCGGGGGAGCACATTTATTAAAGTTTATTAAGTAAATTGGTTTTAAAAAGTAACAAAAGTTGATTTGTTGAGACCGCGGGGGAATGATGAGTAGGGTGGACCTAAAACTGTTGCGCTATCGTGTACCGTTTTCGCTGTATTTCCAGATGAAACTGGCACAAACAAACATACAGGGGAACAAACATACAGGACAAACATACGGGAACAAACATACGGGACAAACATACTGGAACAAACATGCGGGACAAACATACTGGAACAAACATACGGGAACAAACATACGGGAACAAATAAGATGAGGGTTTTAGTAATATACTAGACCAAGTGGACCTGTTGGGCCCATTCCTCGTAGAGGGGGAACAGAGAAGGGGAGAGGGTGTGACTGAGTGAGTCCTCCTTTATTGGTGTAGCACCCTCAATTCCGCCCCCCCACTTAAATCCACCCTCCTCCCCCCACTGATCCACTCCATCACCCTACCCCACCCCCACTTGCAGGTGACTCCTATAAATTCAAGATTGTTTTGATATCCTTAATAAGAAATCAGCCGGAGGTGTTTCCTTCATGACTCCAGCTCACATAATCATGACCCTAATGTGTAACTGGGTTGCAAGTTCATCCATGCAATGTCTAAGAAATTGCAAACAAAAAATTGTATGAATTGAATCAATTTCTGGGCACTTCCCAAGTGCATCAGTGCCAGTTGGGAATGAAGGTAAATTGGTACAAGACAGAGACAGAGAGATCAAGAAAGTGTAGCAAGATGTCAGAGAAGGTCCAAATGTATTTGATGTTTTTAAATCTTTTTGATCTTGTTTGAGCTTTTTTGAATAGTGTTTGATATGAATAATTTTAAACTATGTTCTCCTTTTGGGGTTTAATTGTGATCGCTCTCTTTTTATAAAATTATGATGTTCTGGTAATTTGGAAAAGGTTCTCAGTGTGTTAGAAACAGTGACAACACTTGGACTGGATGCAAGCCCATTTGGCAAGAGATGCCGCTGGGCCAGCTGTCAAAGTTGCCTCAGTATTTTTCCTGGGCGGGGCTCATTTACAGTCCTATCACAGTGCAAAGCCTTGTCGGTGTGCTGCACCTTGCATTTTCCAGCAAATGCTCAGTGGGGTTTGAATAATTTTTACCCAGGACATTGACATTAGCTAACCCAGGTATAAGTTTGTATATGATGTGTATATGACCAAACACTTGCACTCAGTCCACCAAGGTCGATTGGATCTTCCGGTTTCAAAACCATTTTAACTCCCCTTCCTGGTCCTATTTGGACCTTTCAGTCCTGGGCCTCCATTGCCAGAGTAGGCCACAGGCTTATAACCCAACGGTATGAACATTGAATTCTCCAATTTTAGGTGCCCTCTAACTAACACCCTCCCCCCCTCTACATCCCCACCCTTCCCTCCCCTGTACCGTACCTATTTCTCCCCTCCCCCCCCCACCTGGCTTCACAATTAATAACTCTTCATACCTAACTTACGCTTTCTGTTCTTATCGCTAGGATTTGATCCAACCATCTGGTTATCAAAAAAAAAACTCACCTATGTCGACCTATTCCCTATCATGCTTTATTCTACCTCTTCCCATTTTCTGGCTTTCTTCCCACCTTCAATCAGTCTGAAGAAGGGTCTGAACCTGAAATGTTACCTCCCCATGTTCTCCAGAGATGCTGCATCACCTGCTTCCCTCCCCTTCCACACATATTCCTTCCTCTGGCTTCACAATTCATACCTCTTTCTATCCTCGTCTCTTCCTACCATTACCTTTTATCTTTTCATCTTTCGCCATTGTTCAACCATCTGTTTATCAAAAATCCAATCACTCCCTAGAATTTGTCATGCCCCTTCGTTTCCTCCAGTTTTCACTTCCCTCCCCCCCCTCCACCCACCACAATCAGTCTGAGGAAGGGTCCCGAGCCGAAACGTCACCCATCCATGTTTCCAAGAGGTGCTGCCTGACCCCCTGAGTTACTCCAACACTTTGCGTCTTTTTTAATGTTTGTAAACCTGCCTACTGATTGTTGAAACAATCACTTTTTCAGATGATCCATGTCAACGTCCAGAAATCAACAATGCTGTATCCTTCCATAGAAGACAATACCGCCACGGGGAATCATTGCAGGTTAACTGTGCTCATGGGTTTAAATTGCAAGGAGATGCAACAATTCAGTGCAGAGATGCGGAATGGACTTTTGACCGATCTTTCCCAGCCTGTAATGGTAACTTCTTTGCAATATTACTTGAATCAAAGGAAAATAAAAGAAATGCGGCAATTATCACAATTACCAACATTTAATTGTCGTAACTGTTATAAAGTCATGGGGTCATACAGAATGGAAACAGACCCTTTGGGCCAATTAGTCCATGCCGACCAAGATGCCCTGTCTATGCTAACCCAGTTTGCCTTTGTTTGAAGATAGACACAAAATGCTGGAGTATTTCAGCGGGTCAGACAGCATCTCTGGAGAGAAGGAATGAGTGACGTTTCGGGTCGAGACCCTTCTTCAGACTGTTTGACCGCTATAGCTCGAAACCTTTCCTATCCATGTATCTATCCAAATGTTTCTTAAATGTTGTTATTGTACCTGCCTCAACTACCTCCTCTGGCAGCTAGTTCCATGTACGCACCACCTTCTGAATGAAAAGATGCCCCTCAGGTTCCTATTACATTTTTCCCTCCTCACCTTCGACCTATGTCCTCTGGTTGTTGATTCCCCTACTCTGAGTAAAAGACTCTGTGCATTTACTCTGTCTATCCCCTTCATGATTTTGTACACCTCTATAAGATCACTTGTCAGCCTCCTGTGCTCCAAGGAATAAAGTCCTAGCCTGCCCAATCTTGATAGGAAGATGGCTGGCCAAAGGCTAGAGATGAGTGGCATGGCAGCACAGTGGTAGAGTTGCTGTCTCTCAGCGCTAGAAACCCAGGTTCAATCCTGACAACGGGTGCTGTCTGTATGGAGTTTGTACGTTCTCCCCGTGACTGCGTGGGTTTTCCCCAGGTCCTCCTGTTTCCTCCCACACTCCAGAGACGTGCAAGTTTGTGGGATATTTGGCTTTGGTAAATATTGTAAATTTTCCCTCGCACGTAGGATAATGCTAGTGTGTGGGGTGATCGCTGGTCATCGCAGACTCAGTCGGCTGAAGGGCCTGTTTCCGCCCCTTCTCGAAACTAAATTAAAGATGAAAAGACAGAGGGTGTGTCTTTCTCTCCCCCCCTCCTCCACCATCAGTCTGAGGAAAGGTCTAAAACATCACCTGTCCATGTTCTCCACACATGGTGCCTACCCCACTGACTTACTCCAGCAATTTGTCTCTTTTTTAACCACTTGCCTGGCTTTGTCCCAGCCACCACCTCTTTTTTCCAGCTTTCTCCACCACCCCCCCCCCCCAACAATCCGTCTGAAGAATGGTTCTTCCCCGAAACATCACCTACTAATGTCTATGAGATGCTGCCGAACCTGCTGAGTTATCTGCTGCACTACTGTGAATATTTTCCAATCTTTCGGCTTTCATTTCAGTTTGTTGAACATCAGTCGGCTGCTACAGATATATTTACTGAGAACACACAATTGGAGGTTGCTCATGATCAGAATAAAAAGTGGAATAACAAATATGTTGGGGTGGGCAAGAAGGCTTTCGGCCCATTGGCTTCATCAGTCAGAATATTGAGTATAGAAAGTTTTGTAGGAAGGAACAGCAGATGCTAGTTTACACCGAAGATAGACACAAAGTGCTGGAGTAACTCAGCGGGACAGGCAGCATCTCCATGGGGAAGGTCACAATGTGGCATACAAACAGTAAAATTAATCAGGACAGTGAAACTAGTTGGAGAAATAGGCTGGGGGAGGGACTGAGAGAGGGAGAGCAAGGGTCATCTCCCCCTCAGCCGACAATGAAACATTCTACATTTCCTTGAGCATAATCTGCTTTGATCTGTCATTTTCACACCTTACATTCTCTTTGAAACTCTTCCGTATCTCGAGTTTCCCTCTCCCCTGACTCTCAGTCTGAAGAAGGGTCTCGACGTGAAACATCACCCATTCCTTCCCTCCAGAGATACTGCCTGTCGTGTTGAGTTACTCCAGTATTTTGTGTCTATCTATTAAGTTTAGAAGTTGGGAGGTCATGTCATAGTTATGTAAGTCCACGTTATGTGAGGCCACATTTAATGTACTGTGTTCAGTTTTGGTCACCATGTAAAAGGAACATGTTGTCAAGCTGGAAAGAGTGCAGAGAAGATTTACGAGGATGTTGCCAGGACTCGATGGCCTGAGGCTAACCTTACTAGGACTTTATTCCTTGGAGCGCAGGAGGATAACGGGTGATCTTTTAGAGATGCACAATATCACGAGGGGTATAGATAGGATGAATGCACAGAGTCTCTTGCCCAGCATAGGAGAATTGAGAACAAGAGGACATAGGTTTAAGGTGAGGACAGAAAGATTTAATAGGAAGCTGATGGGTAACGTTTTCACACAAAGATTGGTGGGTATATGGAACGAACCTCCGGAGAGGGTAGTTGAGGCAGGTACTATCATAACGTTTAAGAGACATTTGAAAAAGTACATGGATAGGACATTTTAGCGGGTTATGGGCCAAATGCAGGTGATTGGCATGAGTGTAGATGGGGCATGTTGGCTGTCGTGGGCAAGATGGGCCAAAGGGCCTGTTTTCATGCTGTATGTCTCTCTGACTCCCTATTACTCTATGTGAACAGGGGTGCAAAGAGGAAAGCATTGTCATTTGCTGAGTCCTTATGTTGTAGTGGTTTTCTGCGTATAAATACTTTAATGATCTCCAGGCTCTGAACAATTACTTTACAGAACTCGGATGTGTTGAACCACCAACAATAGATAATGGGGATTTTAATCCTAAAAAAACAAGATATGATCAGAATGAAGTGGTGAGTTACGCTTGCCTTGAAGGATATTATCTTTCCGGAGAAAGTTCCTTGCGATGTGGTTCCAATGGATGGCCGGACACACCAAAGTGCATCAGTAAGCAATGTTTTATTCTCCAGATACAATCCAGTATCCTTGGCCAAATTACAACTGAAAAACAATCGCATGTGCATTTCACAATTAATTTTTCATTAGCATATTTGCACAGCACCCCTCAATGTTCAAAGGTAAAGTAATCTTTCATGAGGATCATGATATTGATAGCAAGCATTGAACAGTACAGCACAAAAACAGGCCCTTCTTCCCACAATGTCTATGCCAAACATGATTCCAGGACCATCACTCATCTCCCTGCACATAACCCATATCCCTCCATTCCCTGCATATCCATGTGCCCATCCAAAAGTGTTTGAAATGCCACTATTGTATCTGCCTCCACCACCACCCCTGGCAGCACGTTCCAGGCCCCCACCACCCTCTGTGTACATGGCCATACTTCTTGCAGAGAATGGTGAACCTTGGAACTTTCTGCCCTGGACCGCTGTGGAGGCTTCATCATGGAAGGGATTTAAAGAGGAGGTGGATAGATTGTTGAAAGATTGGGAAATGCAGGAAACTGACACAGAAGCGAGACTGAAGGCTGGCCCGATCAGCCGTGATCATAATCTATGAGGAGCCAGGAGCTTACTCTTCCTCCACTCCTACCCCACACACGCAGTCCTGTGGAAGGAAAGTATTTCAGGAGCTCGACTCACAGCAACTTAAAGGCAACTGGGAATTGGCCACGAATGATGATCTGTTCTGGCTGCAGAAGCACACAATGTGCAAAGCAAATAAACAAAGCTTAGAAACAAAGAACAGCACATGCTGGTTTATACCGAAGGTAGACACGAAATGCTGGAGGAACTCAGCAGGTCAGGCAGCATCCCTGGAGAAAAAGGATAGGTTTTGTTTCGGGTCGGGACCCTTCTTCAGACTTCAACAAAGTTGGTGGATAACATTACTTTAAGTCATAATGTTTCCAGTACCATGTCAAATGAAACCTAACGTGATTATTTACTTCAAGAAAACTCTAAAAATCCAAATGTAGGTTAATATATTTTCATGGAGAAGAACTTCAAACAGTTTTCCTTTTTCCAGATATGCAAAGTAGATGCAGTGATCCACATCCAACGGTGGAACATGGAATTACCACCACTAAGGCCAGCTACAAAGTAAGCTATCAATGTCGTGATGGATATATTATGGAAGGATCAGAAGTGGTAATATGTGATGGTGGGAAGTGGTCACATCCACCAACTTGCAGTTTTCCTCCAGGTGAGATGAATGATGGTGACACTGTGGAGACATTGTGTGTGGTTAAAACACGAGAGCAGAGGGGCAGTGTAGAGTCTACCAGAGCTCCCTGCACTGGTGCAGAAATAAAGCAGACCACTCCAATATTGTTTAAAGTATCTGCCAAGATGCTGATTATTGAGATCTGACCATAAAGCAGGTCAACTGTTTCTCTCTGACCGCTCATTTGACTTGTCCTCAGGGTCGACACTTTTTTGCCATTGTTAATTTTGGGGACTTTGCAATGGATAAGAATAAACCTGATTAATTGATAACAGCCACGGTCTTCTGTCCATGATATATCTACTATTTAGCACGTACATGTAAGAAGCCTTGTAACTTGTCACCTGCTGATTACTTGAGAAGTTACTGCCAAGCTCATAAGATGAGAACTGATTTTTGAATTTGATAACGTTTTACTACTTTATTTAGTGGTAGTGTAGATTATAGAATAAAGTGTCCCGTGCACATCCTGTAGCATCCCGCGTGGAGATAGCAACCTGATTATGGGGGAGTGAGCAGTGGGATCACAAGGAAAGCTTCCCATCCAAACGCCAAAGGCCCAGTTTCAGATGAGACTTGAACCTCATGGTTGGTGCTCTGTGTGTCTGCTTGATATTGAATGGACAAGATCAAATGTTCGTCCTTTGTCTTTCTCTATGGATAGGCCTATCGCAGATTTTTATATTTTAAACATTTTATTCGGCTTTATACAACTCGTACTGTTAAGTTTATCTAAAATCCATCATATTTTTGACGGTGAGTAATACAATATGGGTAAGATTAATACATTCAGCACCAATAGACACTGCCCTGTTTTTCTACAGTAACTATTTTGATTATAATGTTTTAAAGAATTTTCAATGAAAGTCAGAACAAAGTAGTTTCATTAATTTATATTTTATTTTTTATAGAATTGCAATGTAACAAACCGAATTTAGAAAATGGGAAAGTGCAAACCCACAAGGAGATTTTCAAGGCTTTTGACCAATTGAACTACAGGTGCAATGATGGTTTTAAACCTGGAGGTGACCTAGTCACGACATGTGACCGATTCGGATGGAGTCCAGTACCATCATGTACACGTAAGCAGATTAGTTTATGTGACAGTAATGCTTGCTTACAGTATTAGTTATATGCGTTTGATTAATTGAAAGACGGAAACAGGCCCTTCGGCCCACCAAGGTCACGCTAACCATCGATCATCCTTACACACTAGTTCCATGTTTAGTTTTAGAGACACAGCGAGGAAACAGGCCCTTCGGCCTATCGAGTTCGCACCGACCAGCCATCCCTGCATATTAACACGATCCTACACACACTAGGGACAATTGTTTTTTTTACATTTACCAAGCCAATTAACCTACAATCCTGGAGTGTGGGAGTAAACCAAAGGTCTCGGAGAAAACCCACACAGGTCATGGGGAGAACGTACAAACTCCGTACAGACAGCACCCATGGTCGGGATTGAACCCTGATCTCCAGCGCTGCATTCGCTGTAAGGCAGCAACTCTACTGCTGCGCCACCGTGCCACCCTCTTGGGATGTTATCCCACTTTCTCATCCACTCCCCGTACACTAAGGACAAATTACAGAGGATAATTAACCTACAAACACGCATGTCTTTGGGATGAGGGAGGAAACCTGGAGTGCCTGGAGGAAATGTGCAAACTCAACACTGACAACGCCAGAGGTCAGGATCAAACCCAGGTCTCTGGTGCTGTGAGACAATGGTTCTAACAGCTGCACCACTGTGCCACACCAAATTATTTTAGATGTTGTTCTCATTGACCTGAGCAATTGTAATCTTCATTCAACAAGGTGATGATAACAAAAGCAAATGTTCAGTTACCAACTTTCAGTCACCAGTTCAAAACCGAACACTTCCTTTTCAGCAATAATCTGCAGGAAAGCAACGATAGAACATGGTGAATTTAAAGGCGAGAACCGGATGTATTCTCATCAGGAGTCAGTGGAATACACTTGTGATGTCAATTACGAACGCACGGGAGGTGGTAGAATTCACTGTACAGCTCAAGGCTGGCACCCAATTCCAGCCTGTCCAGGTAAATGGTTTGTCTTTATTAATGTATTGGAAATGAGTGGGATACTAACATAGGTAACTTGGCTTATCCCCATTCCATGAAATTCATTGTGTTATCAAATCCAATATTACATTCAATTAATTAAAAGAGAAATACTGTCCACTATTAACAATGAAATATTGTTTCCAATATGATGGAGGTTTGTTCAATGTAGGATGGTAACATCAGAATAGTTGTTACCATATGTAGGAAAGAACTGCAGATGCTGATTTAAATCGAAGGTAGTCACAAAATGCTGTCTGAAGAAGGGTCTTGACCTGAAACCTAAGTCATTCCTTCTCTCCAGAGATGCTGCCTGTCCCGCTGAGTTGTTACCATTATCCACACTGTTCCATTGCACAGCAATTCCTGTTTCCAGCAGTCAATATACTTTAATTTATTTTGGATTTTCCAATTGGCTAGAAAACTGATGTCAGGATGTTGTAATCTGTATGAAGGAACTGCAGATGCTGGTTTAAACGAAAGGTCAACTTAAAATGCTGGAGTAACTCAGCGGGACAGCTAGCATCTCTGGAGAAGGAATTGGCGACGTTTCGGGTCGAGACCCTTCTTCAGCCTGATGTTAGGGAGGAGGGAGATGCATGGATAAGGAAGTGTGAAGGTGTGAAAACATGACAAGGGGAATGGAGATCAAAGAAAATGTATAGATCATTGTTTAGCTGGGAGAAGGTAACAACAAAGCAAACAGAGGTAAAATGTAGTCAGAGACAGTGACTGATCGGAGAACTGGGAAGGGGGAGACCATTTCAGATTTCATCACTTCTGGCTGTCTGTCCTCCAAAGCCTTCAACCTTATGGTTCCCCAACCCTGCACGGCCTTGTTTTATCTTCTCCTCAATATCCACAAACAGAACTGCCCTGGCAGACCCAGTATTTCTGCTTGTTCCTGTCCCACTGAATTAATTTCCACATACCTCGACTCCATCCTATCCCCCCCTGGTTCAAAACCTCCCTACCTACGTCCAAGACACCTTACACGCCCTTCCGTCTCTTCAATTACTTCCGTTTTCCAGGCTCCCACTCCCCCATCTTTACTATGGATGTTCAGTCACTCTACAACTCCATCCACCACCTGGGAGGTCACAAAGCCCTCCATTTCTTCCTTGGCCCATTAAACTACAAACCCACACGTCTTTGGGATGTGGGAGGAAACCGGAGCACAGGCAGAACATGCAAACTCCATTCAGACAGCACCCGAGGCCAGGATCGTACCCCGGTCTCCAGCGCTGTGAGGCAGTGGCTCTACCAGCTATGCCACCTTTTGTTAATCCTTCACATTTCATAAAGAGAATGGAAGTACTGTTTACAATAGTGAGAGCATCATTCAATGGTCACGTCAAGTTTATGGTCAGGTGCACAAGCAGGTGGGGTGCAGGTGTAATGAAAACCTCGCTTGCAGCGGTATCTCAAGCGCACATACTCGGGCAAACACACATAAACAAATGATACATTAATAATACATAAATCACACTGTCCGAAATGAAAGGAGACTGCATAAAAACACGACAACGGTGCAAAAACATCATTAGAAAATAAATGAAGCCCATGAGACTGCGAGAGATGGACACTAGTGTCCCATTGTCAGGGTAGGATCAGGGTTGTGATTATTCAGAGATTTGTTCTGAGACTTGTTCAATGCCAACAATAACGTTTGAAAACATCATTTTACTGCTCGTAGAAATCACTTGTACCCGACCGGGAGGGAGAATACAACTTTCACCATATGAATGGAGGTACCGGCTTCAACAGGATGTTCAATACAGATGCGCAAGTCGTGGATCGCGTCATAGGTCAAGATGTACAGTAAATGGTTGGCACCCTGCCATAGTATGCCATAGTAAGTGTCTTCTATTTTTATTAGTCTCAGGGAGACCAGCAATTAAAACTGACAATTTATCTTTTATATCGTACAAACAAACTTTGACCGATATTTCCCAACTAGAATCTTAGTCGGGCCACTTACTGTTGATCTTCTTACAAGTATAGGAGTAATAATCAGTGACATAAATGATAGAAAAGCTCTTTGTAGTACTTGTGCGGGAAATTAAAAAAGGCAGCAGAGTTGATTTAAAATTATACTAGACTGACGTGGACTCGTTGGGTCCAGATCTCTCCTGTGGGTCGGGCAACCCGCCCACAACTGACGATCTTGCGGGCCCGGCAACCCATGGTCCCGGTGCCAGACAGGGAGTGTCCCCCGGGGCCGTGGGCAAGCGAGGGGGGACAGGGAAAAGCCACTGGCCTTGGCCCCGTGCGTCCAGCGCTGCAGCCAGAGCGAGCCGTGGACCCGAAGCCTCTCCTGCAGTTCGGCTACGAACGGCGGCGAGCGTCGGGGAACGGCGATGAAGGGTAGCGAATAGGGGCGTCGGCCATCTTGTTTGACCCTCTGCCGCCGCGCTGCACCATGGGAGGAAGGTCAGGCGCGGGGTACGCCGGGACGGGCACCGGTCCTCCAGGCGGTGTGAGGCGGGGGAGCACATTTATTAAAGTTTATTAAGTAAATTGGTTTTAAAAAGTAACAAAAGTTGATTTGTTGAGACCGCGGGGGAATGATGAGTAGGGTGGACCTAAAACTGTTGCGCTATCGTGTACCGTTTTCGCTGTATTTCCAGATGAAACTGGCACAAACAAACATACAGGGGAACAAACATACAGGACAAACATACGGGAACAAACATACGGGACAAACATACTGGAACAAACATGCGGGACAAACATACTGGAACAAACATACGGGAACAAACATACGGGAACAAATAAGATGAGGGTTTTAGTAATATACTAGACCAAGTGGACCTGTTGGGCCCATTCCTCGTAGAGGGGGAACAGAGAAGGGGAGAGGGTGTGACTGAGTGAGTCCTCCTTTATTGGTGTAGCACCCTCAATTCCGCCCCCCCACTTAAATCCACCCTCCTCCCCCCACTGATCCACTCCATCACCCTACCCCACCCCCACTTGCAGGTGACTCCTATAAATTCAAGATTGTTTTGATATCCTTAATAAGAAATCAGCCGGAGGTGTTTCCTTCATGACTCCAGCTCACATAATCATGACCCTAATGTGTAACTGGGTTGCAAGTTCATCCATGCAATGTCTAAGAAATTGCAAACAAAAAATTGTATGAATTGAATCAATTTCTGGGCACTTCCCAAGTGCATCAGTGCCAGTTGGGAATGAAGGTAAATTGGTACAAGACAGAGACAGAGAGATCAAGAAAGTGTAGCAAGATGTCAGAGAAGGTCCAAATGTATTTGATGTTTTTAAATCTTTTTGATCTTGTTTGAGCTTTTTTGAATAGTGTTTGATATGAATAATTTTAAACTATGTTCTCCTTTTGGGGTTTAATTGTGATCGCTCTCTTTTTATAAAATTATGATGTTCTGGTAATTTGGAAAAGGTTCTCAGTGTGTTAGAAACAGTGACAACACTTGGACTGGATGCAAGCCCATTTGGCAAGAGATGCCGCTGGGCCAGCTGTCAAAGTTGCCTCAGTATTTTTCCTGGGCGGGGCTCATTTACAGTCCTATCACAGTGCAAAGCCTTGTCGGTGTGCTGCACCTTGCATTTTCCAGCAAATGCTCAGTGGGGTTTGAATAATTTTTACCCAGGACATTGACATTAGCTAACCCAGGTATAAGTTTGTATATGATGTGTATATGACCAAACACTTGCACTCAGTCCACCAAGGTCGATTGGATCTTCCGGTTTCAAAACCATTTTAACTCCCCTTCCTGGTCCTATTTGGACCTTTCAGTCCTGGGCCTCCATTGCCAGAGTAGGCCACAGGCTTATAACCCAACGGTATGAACATTGAATTCTCCAATTTTAGGTGCCCTCTAACTAACACCCTCCCCCCCTCTACATCCCCACCCTTCCCTCCCCTGTACCGTACCTATTTCTCCCCTCCCCCCCCACCTGGCTTCACAATTAATAACTCTTCATACCTAACTTACGCTTTCTGTTCTTATCGCTAAGATTTGATCCAACCATCTGGTTATCAAAAAAAAAACTCACCTATGTCGACCTATTCCCTATCATGCTTTATTCTACCTCTTCCCATTTTCTGGCTTTCTTCCCACCTTCAATCAGTCTGAAGAAGGGTCTGAACCTGAAATGTTACCTCCCCATGTTCTCCAGAGATGCTGCATCACCTGCTTCCCTCCCCTTCCACACATATTCCTTCCTCTGGCTTCACAATTCATACCTCTTTCTATCCTCGTCTCTTCCTACCATTACCTTTTATCTTTTCATCTTTCGCCATTGTTCAACCATCTGTTTATCAAAAATCCAATCACTCCCTAGAATTTGTCATGCCCCTTCGTTTCCTCCAGTTTTCACTTCCCTCCCCCCCCTCCACCCACCACAATCAGTCTGAGGAAGGGTCCCGAGCCGAAACGTCACCCATCCATGTTTCCAAGAGGTGCTGCCTGACCCCCTGAGTTACTCCAACACTTTGCGTCTTTTTTAATGTTTGTAAACCTGCCTACTGATTGTTGAAACAATCACTTTTTCAGATGATCCATGTCAACGTCCAGAAATCAACAATGCTGTATCCTTCCATAGAAGACAATACCGCCACGGGGAATCATTGCAGGTTAACTGTGCTCATGGGTTTAAATTGCAAGGAGATGCAACAATTCAGTGCAGAGATGCGGAATGGACTTTTGACCGATCTTTCCCAGCCTGTAATGGTAACTTCTTTGCAATATTACTTGAATCAAAGGAAAATAAAAGAAATGCGGCAATTATCACAATTACCAACATTTAATTGTCGTAACTGTTATAAAGTCATGGGGTCATACAGAATGGAAACAGACCCTTTGGGCCAATTAGTCCATGCCGACCAAGATGCCCTGTCTATGCTAACCCAGTTTGCCTTTGTTTGAAGATAGACACAAAATGCTGGAGTATTTCAGCGGGTCAGACAGCATCTCTGGAGAGAAGGAATGAGTGACGTTTCGGGTCGAGACCCTTCTTCAGACTGTTTGACCGCTATAGCTCGAAACCTTTCCTATCCATGTATCTATCCAAATGTTTCTTAAATGTTGTTATTGTACCTGCCTCAACTACCTCCTCTGGCAGCTAGTTCCATGTACGCACCACCTTCTGAATGAAAAGATGCCCCTCAGGTTCCTATTACATTTTTCCCTCCTCACCTTCGACCTATGTCCTCTGGTTGTTGATTCCCCTACTCTGAGTAAAAGACTCTGTGCATTTACTCTGTCTATCCCCTTCATGATTTTGTACACCTCTATAAGATCACTTGTCAGCCTCCTGTGCTCCAAGGAATAAAGTCCTAGCCTGCCCAATCTTGATAGGAAGATGGCTGGCCAAAGGCTAGAGATGAGTGGCATGGCAGCACAGTGGTAGAGTTGCTGTCTCTCAGCGCTAGAAACCCAGGTTCAATCCTGACAACGGGTGCTGTCTGTATGGAGTTTGTACGTTCTCCCCGTGACTGCGTGGGTTTTCCCCAGGTCCTCCTGTTTCCTCCCACACTCCAGAGACGTGCAAGTTTGTGGGATATTTGGCTTTGGTAAATATTGTAAATTTTCCCTCGCACGTAGGATAATGCTAGTGTGTGGGGTGATCGCTGGTCATCGCAGACTCAGTCGGCTGAAGGGCCTGTTTCCGCCCCTTCTCGAAACTAAATTAAAGATGAAAAGACAGAGGGTGTGTCTTTCTCTCCCCCCCTCCTCCACCATCAGTCTGAGGAAAGGTCTAAAACATCACCTGTCCATGTTCTCCACACATGGTGCCTACCCCACTGACTTACTCCAGCAATTTGTCTCTTTTTTAACCACTTGCCTGGCTTTGTCCCAGCCACCACCTCTTTTTTCCAGCTTTCTCCACCACCCCCCCCCCCCAACAATCCGTCTGAAGAATGGTTCTTCCCCGAAACATCACCTACTAATGTCTATGAGATGCTGCCGAACCTGCTGAGTTATCTGCTGCACTACTGTGAATATTTTCCAATCTTTCGGCTTTCATTTCAGTTTGTTGAACATCAGTCGGCTGCTACAGATATATTTACTGAGAACACACAATTGGAGGTTGCTCATGATCAGAATAAAAAGTGGAATAACAAATATGTTGGGGTGGGCAAGAAGGCTTTCGGCCCATTGGCTTCATCAGTCAGAATATTGAGTATAGAAAGTTTTGTAGGAAGAAACAGCAGATGCTAGTTTACACCGAAGATAGACACAAAGTGCTGGAGTAACTCAGCGGGACAGGCAGCATCTCCATGGGGAAGGTCACAATGTGGCATACAAACAGTAAAATTAATCAGGACAGTGAAACTAGTTGGAGAAATAGGCTGGGGGAGGGACTGAGAGAGGGAGAGCAAGGGTCATCTCCCCCTCAGCCGACAATGAAACATTCTACATTTCCTTGAGCATAATCTGCTTTGATCTGTCATTTTCACACCTTACATTCTCTTTGAAACTCTTCCGTATCTCGAGTTTCCCTCTCCCCTGACTCTCAGTCTGAAGAAGGGTCTCGACGTGAAACATCACCCATTCCTTCCCTCCAGAGATACTGCCTGTCGTGTTGAGTTACTCCAGTATTTTGTGTCTATCTATTAAGTTTAGAAGTTGGGAGGTCATGTCATAGTTATGTAAGTCCACGTTATGTGAGGCCACATTTAATGTACTGTGTTCAGTTTTGGTCACCATGTAAAAGGAACATGTTGTCAAGCTGGAAAGAGTGCAGAGAAGATTTACGAGGATGTTGCCAGGACTCGATGGCCTGAGGCTAACCTTACTAGGACTTTATTCCTTGGAGCGCAGGAGGATAACGGGTGATCTTTTAGAGATGCACAATATCACGAGGGGTATAGATAGGATGAATGCACAGAGTCTCTTGCCCAGCATAGGAGAATTGAGAACAAGAGGACATAGGTTTAAGGTGAGGACAGAAAGATTTAATAGGAAGCTGATGGGTAACGTTTTCACACAAAGATTGGTGGGTATATGGAACGAACCTCCGGAGAGGGTAGTTGAGGCAGGTACTATCATAACGTTTAAGAGACATTTGAAAAAGTACATGGATAGGACATTTTAGCGGGTTATGGGCCAAATGCAGGTGAGTGGCATGAGTGTAGATGGGGCATGTTGGCTGCCGTGGGCAAGATGGGCCAAAGGGCCTGTTTTCATGCTGTATGTCTCTCTGACTCCCTATTACTCTATGTGAACAGGGGTGCAAAGAGGAAAGCATTGTCATTTGCTGAGTCCTTATGTTGTAGTGGTTTTCTGCGTATAAATACTTTAATGATCTCCAGGCTCTGAACAATTACTTTACAGAACTCGGATGTGTTGAACCACCAACAATAGATAATGGGGATTTTAATCCTAAAAAAACAAGATATGATCAGAATGAAGTGGTGAGTTACGCTTGCCTTGAAGGATATTATCTTTCCGGAGAAAGTTCCTTGCGATGTGGTTCCAATGGATGGCCGGACACACCAAAGTGCATCAGTAAGCAATGTTTTATTCTCCAGATACAATCCAGTATCCTTGGCCAAATTACAACTGAAAAACAATCGCATGTGCATTTCACAATTAATTTTTCATTAGCATATTTGCACAGCACCCCTCAATGTTCAAAGGTAAAGTAATCTTTCATGAGGATCATGATATTGATAGCAAGCATTGAACAGTACAGCACAAAAACAGGCCCTTCTTCCCACAATGTCTATGCCAAACATGATTCCAGGACCATCACTCATCTCCCTGCACATAACCCATATCCCTCCATTCCCTGCATATCCATGTGCCCATCCAAAAGTGTTTGAAATGCCACTATTGTATCTGCCTCCACCACCACCCCTGGCAGCACGTTCCAGGCCCCCACCACCCTCTGTGTACATGGCCATACTTCTTGCAGAGAATGGTGAACCTTGGAACTTTCTGCCCTGGACCGCTGTGGAGGCTTCATCATGGAAGGGATTTAAAGAGGAGGTGGATAGATTGTTGAAAGATTGGGAAATGCAGGAAACTGACACAGAAGCGAGACTGAAGGCTGGCCCGATCAGCCGTGATCATAATCTATGAGGAGCCAGGAGCTTACTCTTCCTCCACTCCTACCCCACACACGCAGTCCTGTGGAAGGAAAGTATTTCAGGAGCTCGACTCACAGCAACTTAAAGGCAACTGGGAATTGGCCACGAATGATGATCTGTTCTGGCTGCAGAAGCACACAATGTGCAAAGCAAATAAACAAAGCTTAGAAACAAAGAACAGCACATGCTGGTTTATACCGAAGGTAGACACGAAATGCTGGAGGAACTCAGCAGGTCAGGCAGCATCCCTGGAGAAAAAGGATAGGTTTTGTTTCGGGTCGGGACCCTTCTTCAGACTTCAACAAAGTTGGTGGATAACATTACTTTAAGTCATAATGTTTCCAGTACCATGTCAAATGAAACCTAACGTGATTATTTACTTCAAGAAAACTCTAAAAATCCAAATGTAGGTTAATATATTTTCATGGAGAAGAACTTCAAACAGTTTTCCTTTTTCCAGATATGCAAAGTAGATGCAGTGATCCACATCCAACGGTGGAACATGGAATTACCACCACTAAGGCCAGCTACAAAGTAAGCTATCAATGTCGTGATGGATATATTATGGAAGGATCAGAAGTGGTAATATGTGATGGTGGGAAGTGGTCACATCCACCAACTTGCAGTTTTCCTCCAGGTGAGATGAATGATGTGATGGTGACACTGTGGAGACATTGTGTGTGGTTAAAACACGAGAGCAGAGGGGCAGTGTAGAGTCTACCAGAGCTCCCTGCACTGGTGCAGAAATAAAGCAGACCACTCCAATATTGTTAAAGTATCTGCCAAGATGCTGATTATTGAGATCTGACCATAAAGCAGGTCAACTGTTTCTCTCTGACCGCTCATTTGACTTGTCCTCAGGGTCGACACTTTTTTGCCATTGTTAATTTTGGGGACTTTGCAATGGATAAGAATAAACCTGATTAATTGATAACAGCCACGGTCTTCTGTCCATGATATATCTACTATTTAGCACGTACATGTAAGAAGCCTTGTAACTTGTCACCTGCTGATTACTTGAGAAGTTACTGCCAAGCTCATAAGATGAGAACTGATTTTTGAATTTGATAACGTTTTACTACTTTATTTAGTGGTAGTGTAGATTATAGAATAAAGTTATTTTTGTAACCCATTCAATAGATCCAGAACTAGGGTGTGAGGAAATGCCACCTCCATTAAAGGATGGAGACATATTGGACTTTCTTGTGCCGCCATTTCTTCCCGACCAAGTTGTAACGTATCAGTGTCAGGATTACTACGTCTTGAAAGGAAATAAAAAAGTTACCTGTTCTGGTGGGAAATGGTCAAAACCTCCACAGTGCCTTGGTAAGTAATATTTAATGTCAGTTCTAATCCTCAATAATTATTACAGCTAGTCAGCCAGTAACACGTAATAAAACTGGAAATTGCCCCATTAGTGTGGTTAATTTTACCATGTAGCTTCCCTATAATGAGTTTCAATTGCGTTTGAAAGGTCATTTAACGTACACATCCTTTAACTTTAAAAGCAAGTCCCCCAGGAGGTCTTTGCAATTGACTGGCCATGATCTGTCTGCAGAAAGTATTTGAATCAGGTGGAGGCCTTGGATTCTACATTAAACTGCAGTTGAACTTATTCGGCAGCTTTGGAATGTGACGTTATGAAAAGATAGGGCAAATCTCTACGAAATCTGTCAAATAACCTTTGAACAATGAAACGTAATTTCTGTCCGAGTGAGGCCACATTCAAATTGGAGGAACAGCACCTCCTATTTGCTTGTGCGGCTACCAACCCAGCAGTTTGAACTTTGATTTATCGAGTTTCAAGTGACTCCTGCATTTCTCCCTCCCTCCCCCACCGTAGTTGTCCTCCTAGTTCCACTGTTCGCATCCTGGTGTCCCTGTTGATAGCATATCTTCTCCATCCAACAATGGGCCATTATGGACTCCACTCTTCCTGACGTCTTCTGTTGCCGGCCCTGTTTCATTCTGTCCTTCTCTGTCCTTCAGTCTGAAGAAGGGCTCCATACCGAAACATCACCTATTCCTTTTGTCCAAAGATGCTGCCTGACCCACTAAGTTACTCCTGGATTTTGTGTCCATCAAATGTAATTTCTCTCTGCAGTGAAACTCCAATAATCCGGCATCCATGGCACTTTGGTGCTGGACTGGTGGATTTTCTGGAATATTGGACATTGGTCCTATTCAGACCCAAACACTGGTGCTCTAATAAATTGTCCAGTGAGAACTGGTGAGTGTAAAGACAGCGGGGAAATATGCAGCCACAAACTGGCCATGTTGCTGAACCCTGGTGTCCAAGGATTTGACCACACAGCCCACAGTCCAGCCCCTAACCCAGCCGTATTCTGGACCCTGGTGCGGCTACACACTCCCCTGACCCTCTGGAAACCCGCTTCACCTTCATATCTCATGATTGAACCACATGTGGGACCCTCAGGACATCTAAACAATTCAATGTCAGATGATGAAAAATTGACTTTCGTTGTTGACATAAATCCGCAGATAGGTGACCTCGTGCTCTTGCACAGTACACAATCAGAAACCAGAATCTCTTCACGAGCGTCACAGCAAGTTGCACAACTCTTGAAATTACGTTGTTGCATCTCCAAAATCCACCTGCCCACAGCTTGTGCACAAAGTGCTGCTCGATGAACAGTTCTCTCGGTTGGAAATCAAGGAGCATCAACGGGATCTTGCTTTCTGTAAACCATTGACAGTGGCCTATCAATCCTGGGCAGATTGTGACATCTTGATTACAAGTTGTCTTCCAGCATCTATTTTGCCAAGTGTCAGGTCTCAGAGTCTGCTCAGCACCACACTGACATCTGCCTTCATTGTTTTGATGTGAACCTTGCAGGGCACTTGTGGAATGATACCTGTTGTCATCCGGTTCCAATGTAATATATCTGTCGCTCTGTCTCGCGATCCTGTGCACAGATATTTCTTGTCAGGCTAAAACACTCGTCCTTTGCTTCATTTATTCCATGCGACCTCTGTCATTTCCCACATGTACTCCTGTAGTACAGATTGGTCAGTTGGAAACTCATTCCCAACCTGAGGTTCCTCTCTCTTGTCCTTTGGCATTTCCCATTGAACACCTTGTTCACCTTGCTCGACTGTGGGAAAAGAGGTAGGAGATAAGGAAGGCAAGAGGTGACGTACACTTCTGCCGCTGCTGATAGTTTGTGGTGCTCGTTGATGACAGGTTTTGATCGTGTGGATGTGTGCTGACCCCCTTGTATTACACACAGCTGTGGAATCATATAACCTACTGGAGATTGTCTTCAGTGGGAATCAGGAGTTTGTGGAGATGACTCCTGGCGATTTGCTGTGTGACCGTCACACAGGAGTTGTGAGGACACGACAGTGATTCATTGACACAAATGACCTGGCATTGAAACCTTCTCCAAAGGTGCATGGAGATATAATGATGCAGAGCTGTGCATCAGAAAATCCTTTATCTGGCAAGTCCAAGTTGTACAAAGTTAAATAATCGAGGGTTCGTTGTGAAATGTCTGCCACGTGCATTTCCTTTCAGCGACAGGCAACCATTGCAATCTGTAAAATTGTAAATGCCTGCACCATCCAGCAAGGTCGGCAGTATCTCCAGAGAACAAAATGGAGCAATGTTTCAAACCAGTGACCTTTCATCAGAACTGGCAATAATTGAAGAGAAAGCAGGTGAAGAGCGAGAGGGAAAATAGAAGCACTGAGAGACTGTAACTCCCAGGTTTCTGTGCAAAAGCTTTGTGTTTTTTCGCTATGGCCATTACTACACTAGATTTGGCAGCATATCCCAAAATGTTTAAGTAGTTCATTGCCTGTTGGTTGGCAATCTGAATGGGCGTAATGTCTAGAAGCCTGCCCAAGTAGGGAAAAATGATTTGGCTGCCACCTCACCCAGGCACTCCTAAAATGGATCTTTATTGGTATCCACCGGGTGGCGCCAGCAATGGCTGCCTCACCATCTGTCTGTCTGTTTCTTCCTTCTTTGTGTTTCAGTAGTATTTGTTAAATGTATGTTTTTAATGTTCTTTAGTTTGTTTTATGTGGGGGGGTGGGGGGGTGGGGGGGGGGGGTAGCGTTGGGGGAATCTTTTTCCTCGACAGAGATGCGATTTTGTTTTTTTTCCTTATTGTCTCTCCGTACGCACTGCGGCCTAACATCGTGGAGTTGGCGGCCTTTGCTGGAGACCGACATTTGAGAGCTCCACCGCGGGGAGCCTACGGGACTTTAACATCGCGGAGCCCGCCATCCCTTTGCCAGGGATCAACTTTGGGAGCTCCAACCGTGGCTGCTTGCAGACTTACTAACACGGAGCTCATGGTCTCTGGTTAGAGACTGACGTCCAGAACTCCAAGCTGCAGGAGCTTCGACCGCCCCGATACAGGGGTTTCAATCGCCCCGACGCGGGAGCTTCGATCGCCGGGCTGCAAGAGCTTCAATCGCCCTGACGGATGGTTCAACTGCCCAGACCACGGGAGAATTAAGAGGAAGAAGTTTGGACTTTTTTGCCTTCCATCACAGTGAGGAATGTGGAGAATCCGCTGTGGTGGATGTTTATGTAGTTGTTGATTTTTTATCCTGTTGCTGTGTGGTTATTCGCATATCGCTGTACCTTATGATACAATAAAAGACCTTTGAAACCTTTGAATAATGTGGAAGTTGGCAAAAACAATGAGGCAAATCCTTTGCGAAACACAAAGTGCTGGAGGAACTCAGCGGGTCAGGCAGCATCTGGAGATGGATTGCACAGACAACATTTTGGGTTAGGATCCTCTTTCAGACCATCTGTCTGTGTGAATTCTCAGGAGTAGTCACCCCTACGCAAGAAAGCAAGAGAGGTGGGAGCAGGACAAAGCCAGGCAAATGATAGGTGGATACTTGTGAAGGGAGGGTTGATTGGAAGGTGGATGGATAACTGACCATGGACAGAGGTGAAAGGAGACAAAGGTGTCATTAGTGAAATACAAATCTCAAAGGGGAGGAGTGGGTGGAAGGGTGCGAGGTAAAGAGGGGGGAGATGAAAGGGAAACGTGGGACTCGCTGATGAGCTGAGTATGTGATGGAGGTGCCAGAAGTAGTGTGAATGGGATGGGAGGGGCGGGAACTGGTGGGAGAAATAGGAGCCCATTCAGGGTGGTGTGGGGCAGAGAGGGTGTGGGGGTGTGTGGGGGGGGGGGGGGGGGGGTGGTGCATATCCTTTAGATCTTTACACTGCATGGAAACCCCCATGTTGTATCAATGCTCAGGAGAGTGTGAATGGTTGGCTATTTCTGCAGCTCTTTTTGGAAATACATTCACTGCTCTGTCCCATACTGCCACCTGCCCAGTAAAGGTGGTGATGGGCATGGGTCATTGTAGTGCCCAGCTCCTTCAGGTGCCTTTGCACACGTCAGTTGGACAAAACATCCCACTTTCTAGGAAGGAAATGGTTTCTGTACAACCAGTGGGAGGTTGATTCCACCAGACTGAGCCGTGATTCGACAGTCCACATCTGGTCTCATGAAGCCTATGGTATATTTTCGTTTATGTTCATTGAAATTTGATTACATGATCTGCTGATGATCTGTGAGGGATACGTTGCAAAAGCAAGAAATGGTATTTCACTCATGGAAATAAAGTATTGTAACCAGGGTGTTATCTATGTAAATTGATTTGATTTGAAAAAATACTATGTATTTAAAAATTGTTCATCCCAAGTGTAAATACTTAAATAATATTTTCCTGTGATTTAGTACCTTGTATATTGACACAAGAAGATTTCAACAAGAATTCGTTATCCTTGAGGTGGAAAATTGAGAAGGGAGCAGATGTGAAACACGGTGATGCCTTAGAATTTGAGTGCTCTCAGGGTCTTCAAGTGGAACCTCCTGCAAGGCGATATTGCCAGAATGGAACAATAGAAATTCCCAAATGTATCAGTGGTAAGTTAAACTGGTCAATCTAAGCAAATCTGAATGCTATTTATCGATTTATTAAACCTCTATCTTGATTTGAAAAACAGCTTAATCTATTGTGTGACATTTGCTAAAATAAAGAAAATTTCAGCAGGAGTATGCATGCAGAAAGGTCTCGGGGAATAATTTGGCATGAAGTTAATCAAAGACGCATGAAGGTCATTTAAAACTGAGGTGAGAAGAAACCTTTTCACCCAGAGTTGTGAATTTGTGGAATTCTCTGCCACAGAGGGCGGTGGAAGCCAAATCACTGGATGGATTTAAGAGAGAGTTAGATAGAGCTCGAGGGGCTAGCGGAATCAAGGGATATGGGGAGAAATCAAGTACGGTTAATTGATTGTGGATGATCAGCCATGATCACAATGAATGGCGGTGCTGGCTCAAAGGGCCGAATGGCGTCCTCCTGCACCTATTTTCTATGTTTCTATGTTTCTGTGAAGGGACGGGCAAAGAAGCAACTTCCCCATGGTTGGATTTCCATTTCAGTGGTAGATTGCATTTGGCAGAACGTACAATGGACCTTGTACTCATTTTCAATAGTGGTTTGATGTATGTAGTAATTTGTTTAAATGATTTTGCCAAAGACATTTCATCTGTGCATTGATTCTGAATCCATTGCAGACTTGGATAATGAAGTATGTTTAAAGATCATACTTTTAAAATCTTTTTTGTAATATCATCTCAATTGTCCTGTTTCCTGCAGATGACACCAGATCGTGCAGTGCTTTAGACTATTTTGACTGCCCAACATGCACAAGGGATGAGATCTGTATTCATTATAATATTCGAAGCATATCAATGACAAGACCAGGTAAAATTATTTCCAAGCTATCACCTGGAAACATAGCTTGCAAATGATTCAGATGTACGGTATTAATGCACAATAACTGAATGACTGAATTATAGAACTTGTCTCGTCTGGAGCAAACTGGCATTCAACAAGGCAGGCCAAACCAGACACCCATAGTCCAGCATCTCCCATCTTAACCTCTAGTTGCTAATCTATGTGTCTGTAGCCATAGTTAAAACAGATGTAAAACCTGCTCTGCCTCAATGTTAAAAATCGGTGTGGCTCAGTGACTTCAGCTAATTCAGCAGGGACATCTCTCCGATCTGTGCATGCTTCCAAGTATGTGGTAGTCCAGAAAAAAATGACTTTCAATTATAACATGCCAGTGAGAACACGTTTCAATTGATCACAAGAAGTTATCTTCCTAGGATGTACAGGGACGATCCATCAACTTCAGGCATTTGCTGGCCATGGTTTGAAAATCTGCGCAGGTTCTTGATAGCTTTCATATATATACAGCCGGAAACAGGCCTTTTCGGCCCTCCAAGTCCATGCCGCCCAGCGATCCCCGTACACTATCCTACACCCACTAGTGTGGACAATTTTTACATTTACCCAGCCAATTAACCTACATACCTGTACGTCTTTGGAGTGTGGGAGGAAACCGAAGATCTCGGAGAAAACCCACGCAGGTCACGGGGAGAACGTACAAACTCCTTACAGTGCAGCACCCGTAGTCAGGATCGAACCTGAGTCTCCGGCGCTGCATTCGCTGTAAAGCAGCAACTCTACCGCTGCGCTACCATGGATCTTGTACTCATTTTCAATAGTGGTTTGATGTATGTTCAATACCTGTACAAGCTTTGTACTTGTACAGGTATTGATTGAGTGAAAAGTACAGCAAGGAAACAGGACCTTCATCCCATCGAATCCATGCCGACCAACAATTAGCCATTCACACAAGTTCTATCTAATCCCACTCTCTCGTGCACTACCTAAACATTGGGGGCAATTTAGATTACAATTAACTTACAAATCCACATGTCTGGCATGTTGGAGGAGATCTGGAGCATCCTGAAGAAACACACGCGATCATAGGGAGAACGAGCAAACTCCACACCAGGTCCAAGGTCAGGATCAAACTGGGTGCCTGGTGCTGTGAGGCAGCAGCTCTACTACCTGGGGCACTGGGCCACCCTATTTTTCAGTTTATGCAAGGGTTGAGTTCTGGAACAAATGTTTCATGAAATAAAATTATGTAACTCAAAAAAAGCGGCAAAATATATCACAGAGTTTTTTATGGGCACAGCAGGTGTTATTTGTTACAGTGAGAATAGCTGGTAAATCAAAGGTACGTAAAGGACAGCATCGTTGGCATCTGAGCAAATAGGTAGAATGTTGGTAAATTCGTGCGGCAAGGTGGTGCAGCGGTAGAGTTGCTGCCTGGGTTTGATCCTCACTACGGGTGCTGAACATACGGAGATTGTACGTTTTCCCCGTGACCCACGTGGGTTTTCTCCGAGATCTTTAGTTTCTTCCCACACTCCAAAGACATACAGGTATGTAGGTTAATTGGCTTGCTATAAAAATGTAAATTGTCCCTAGTCTGTGTAGGATCGTGTTAATGTGTAGGGATCGCTGGTCGGTGCGGACTCGGTGGGCCAAAGGGCCTGTTTCCGCGCTTTATCTCTAAACTAAACTAAATTGGAGAGTCCCCGAATGTTGAGTAAATGACAGCCCCAGCTACCCAGTGCTGCTCCACTTCCCTCGAGACTAACTCAGTGAGAAGAGCTCAATTACCTGGAACATTCTGGAAAATTAGATTCCAACAGGTTTATTCCCATCCCTTCTGTTAGAATGTGCGTCTCAATTTTGCTTCTGAATAACTAGACTGACTTGCCCTCAGCAGAAACAATGTCTCTGCATATATTCAATTATCCTTTCTAAATGTTACAACATATTGATTCACTCTCAACCTCGTGTTGTGAATGACCATGTGTGTGTGTTAATCCTTGCATTTTCCTCTGACATTTTTGCTGCAACACAATGGATGCTAAGAATATTCCCCTCGGTATATAGCTTCTGTCACATTCAAGCCAACCTAATCTCAGTTCTGGAGTAGAACCTGGATTTTGGTCTTTGCAGCATCCATCCACTAAACCCATTTGGTTGAAGGACACTTCTTAAAGTTTGCACCTTGACTTGTCATATGAGAAACATTCCTTGGACCTGGCAACAAAGTTCTCATTTTCGTTTAGTTTATTGCATGTACCGAGCGAGGTACAGTGAAAAACCTTTTTGTTGCGTGCTATCCAGTCGGCGGAAAGACTATGCATGTTTACAATCGAGCCATCCACAATGTACAGATACAGGATAAGGGGAATATTAGTACTTGCAAGGTATTCATTGCAAACTTTTGTTGGTGAAAATAAAGTTTTGATTTTTTTTTAATGTTTTTTTTTGTTTCTCTGATTTAAACTGTAAACATCTTTTGAAACATAGATCAAAGCACAGTGTCGTTAGTTGCTCACCATGGAGAGCACGATGCATCATTCTCAGTGAAAAGTAACGGGGTAAGACACACAAATACTTTAAAGATCTTTCTCAAAGAATCCAACCATGCAATCATGAATGTAAGATTTGGCAACGTGACCGCAGGTATATAAAACCTTCTGTAAGTGGAGATTACCATTTTACATTCCCCATGATTAATGCTGTAAATATACAGATCTGCGCTACTAAGTTTAGTTTAGACTTGGGCACTCCGAGTCCACGCTGATCATTGACTACTTGTTCACACTCGTTCAACACGGTGGTTGTATGGGTCATCTTCTATGGAGTGGTCTGCTGGAGCAGCAGCATCTCAGCGGCGGAAGGGAAGAGACTCGACAAACTGGTCAGCAAGGCCAGCTCTGTCCAGGGTTGCCCCCTCGACTCAGTGCAGGTGGTGGGGGAGAGGAGGATGATGGCAAAGCTAACATCGCTGCTGGACAACGACTCCCACCCCATGCAGGACACTGTCACTGCACTGAGTAGCTCCTTCAGTGACAGACTCCTTCACCCCAAGTGCGTGAAGGAGAGATATAGGAGGTCCTTCCTTCCCGCTGCTGTGAGACTGCACAACCAGCACTGCTCCCAGCAGACGAGCCAACAATAACAGTTAAGAATACACTGAAACAAATGACAATGTTTGTATCTTTTATTTATAATGAATGATCTCTTGCTCTCTTGCTATCCACTTTGCTGCTGCAACACTGTAAATGTCCCCGGTGCGGGACGAATAAAGGAATATATATATATATATATATATATATGTTATCCACACACTCGATACATTTTACAGAAGCCAATTAATCCACAAACATGCACATCTTTGTGATGTGGGAAGAAACCGGAGGAAACCCTTGTGGTCACATGGAGAGCAAGCAAACTTCACACAGAGAGCAACCAAAGTCAGAATTGAACATGGGTCACGGGCGCTGTGAGGCAGCAGCTCTTCCAGCTGTGCCACTGTGCCGCCCTTCTCTCTACTTAACATTGCAGCCTTTTGGGAAATAATAAATTGAGAATACAGAAAATTATGACACTATTTTCTAATGCAAGTCTTTTCAATGGCAGTGAGTTTATTTTAGTTACAAACCATATCTCTCCCTCTTATCTCGTATATGTTTAGGAAGAGTCTGCTTTCTATATATTTATATGTGTCTCCTAGATCACATTCAACGTTACATTCAGTGGAAATTTCATCATTCGGTTTGGAAAGACAACTTTAATCCAGACTAAGAGTTTAGAAGCTTGAAAGGTAAGTGAGCATATTGACTTCAGCATATTTTCTGATGCAAGTCACTATCTATAAAGGTTAAACTGGATGCAAAATGGTTAAAGGCAGGACCATCACAGTAACTGGAAGGGCCCTGGGGAGTGTTACTTAGTAGACGGATGTAGGAGTGCAGGTATCTAGTTCCCTGAAAGTGGAATCGCTGATGCTTTGGGCGGTCAAGAAGGCTTTTGTTATATTGACCTACATTTGAATTGAATATAGAGGATGGGATGCCATTGTGCAGTTGTACAAGATGTTGGTGAGGATGCACTTGGAGTGTTGTGTTCAGTTACGGTCACCCTGCTTAATAACCACTGAAGTCACGCTATAGTTTCCACTTTTTTGCTTCGCTTCTTGGAGCGCAGGAGGCTAATGGGTGATCATGTATAAGATCATGAGGGGATAGATAGGGTGAATGTACAGTCTTTTACCCAGAGTTGGGGAATCAGGAACCAGAAGTTGTAGGTTTAACGTGAGAGGGGAAAGATTGAATTGGAACCTTGGGGAAAACATTTTCACACAGAGGGTGGTGGGTATATGGAATGAGCTGTCAGAAGAAGTAGTTCGGGCAGGTACTATAACAACATTTTAAAGACATTTAAACAGGTACATGGACAAGAGGGATATGGGGCAATAGCAAGGATGGCATGGATGGAGCATCTTGCAATTTAGGGCAATTTAGGCTGAAGGACCTGTTTCTATGCTGTGCGACTATTTTGCGGCCAATACCTGCTACAGCCACCCTACTCTGCTGGTGAGGAGATAGATGTTTCAGTGGAGTGTCAGTGTTCTGGAGCTACTGAGGTTCTTGGGTGTTCTTGGAGCTCCACTCTGCAGCCCAATGGAACGTGTTCAAGGAGGCTTGAACCAGTTACTGCAGCTTTAGTTTTTAGTTTAGAGCTACAGTGCGAAAACAGGCCCTTCGGCCCACCGGGTCCGCTCCGACCAGCGATCCCCGCACATTAACCCTATCCTGCACCCACTAGGGACAATATTTTCATTTACATCAAGCTAATTAACCAACAAACCTGTAGGTTTAGGAGTGTGGGAGGAAACCGAAGATCTCGGAGACAACCCACGCAGGTCATGGGGTGAACGTACAAACTCCATACAGACAGCACCGTAGACAAGATTGAACCCGGGTCTCCAGCGCTGCCTTCGCTGTAAGGCAGCAACTCTACCATCCTGTGAGTAGGCCACTGCATTTATGCACTTGGTCCATGTGTTTCTGGTCAATGTGGGCCCACTCACTGTTTGAACCCCCCCCCCCCCCCCCAGGATATTGATGAGGAGAGTCATCATTGGGAATTCCAGTGAGTGTGAAGGGAGATGGTAATTCCCCCTCTCATTAACGATGGATGGTGCTTGACTAAAGCAGCTGTGGGGAGACTGACTGCAACTGATGCAGAAATAGCTATCGTTCAATCAGTGCAGGCGATTCAAAAGATATGATTGTTTTGTTTACATGATCTTATCGAAACGTATAAGATTATTAAGGGGTTGGACACGTTAGAGGCAGGAAACATGTTCCCAATGTTGGGGGAGTCCAGAACAAGGAGCCACAGTTTAAGAATAAGGGGTAGGCCATTTAGAACTGAGATGAGGAGAAGCTTTTTCAGTCAGAGAGTTTTGAATCTGTGGAATTCTCTGCCTCAGAAGGCAGTGGAGGCCAATTCTCTGAATGCATTCAAGAGAGAGCTAGATAGAGCTCTTAAGGATAGCGGAGTCAGGGGGTATGGGGAGAAGGCAGGAACGGGGTACTGATTGAGAATGATCAGCCATGATCACATTGAATGGCGGTGCTGGCTCGAAGGGCCGAATGGCCTCCTCCTGCACCTATTGTCTATTATCTATGATAAAGTTGCTGCCCATGTCTTTTTAAGAACTGAGGTCAAGTTTTTTGTTCATCGGCCTTACTTTTATGTTTACACAGTTCATTACTGCAATTCACAAAAACAACATCCAAACAAACTGGCATTATAACTGGATTGCCCGTTCCCATTCCTATTAATTCCAAGTACATTACAGCTGCTGAAACTCCGGTTCCACGTACCTATTTCTTCGTTGTGTGTGGAACAGTTCCCCGCTGAGCATTTCCTTCACTTGTGTGATGTATATGTAATGTAAATGCCAGTGCCCCCTTGAGACCAAGAGCAGAAGCTGGCCAATGGGCTTGTGCCTTGTGACTGAGGTCAGGTGACCTTCTAGGGCCAATGGGCTTGTGCCTTGTGACTGAGGTCAGGTGACCTTCTAGAAGTTTCCTGGTGAAGGATCTGTAATTAAAATCTTCTTACAAGTTGTCGGGCGTATATTCATTGTGCTAGCCACAACAGGGTCTTACAGAGGACATTACAACTTGCTCATAAATGCCATGATGGTCGCCGAGTCCAGAAGCCTTGTGCGGTGGCAGCCACCCGGGATCTCCTACAAAAGCTAGCTGGACAGCGGTGAGAATGGTCCGTGTTTAGTGTGGTGAAGGAGTGGGTCAAGCGAGGGCTACATCGCCCTGAACTTGGCACACTCTTAATGGCTACAATCTGCAGTCAAACAACGTCAGGTATTGGCTTTAATTAATCTGAGTATCTCCCACCACTGCACCTAAATGCCAGTGGCGGTTACCGAGTGAGTGCACTGTGTACGTCATGCTCTCCTCCTCCTCCTCCTCCTCTTTCATCTTCATTAACTTCAACTCTTGTTCCCATTCACGTGAAGAGCATCCTGTCACAAATGTAAAAGCTCCCGAGGCTAATGAGTTGGCGTTGTGCTTTCTCACAGTTGCAAGCAGAGGTTCTGCCACACAATGTATCACAAAATTCTGGAGTAACTCAGCGGGACAGGCAGCATCTCTGGAGAGAAGGAATGAGTGACGTTTCGGGTCGAGACCCTTCTTCTGCCACACAATGATTCCTAAATCAAAGAATCCAGCACTGCAAATTCCCATGTGATCCAGTCAGCACCGAGTGAGGTAATTCACTCAGTGGATATGCATTAAAAGCCAAATGTGAATTTTAAATTAAAGTATTGCTGCAACACACAAATTGCACTCATTCTCTCTTTTCTCGATCATTCTCAATTTGGGTACTGAATGAGGGACAGTTATGGTTCCTCCTACAACAATTAATTGGAAGGTATAATTTGTCATTGAATATTTTGAGAATTTCTGAAAAATGAATCTGCATATTGTATCCACTAAATTTCTGAATGTTTAGATGATTTTACAGATTGCTTTAATTGTTTTTTTCATGGAAACATCATTATTCAAAGCGTGAGGAAATGCTTCAATTAGTCAAGATGCTTTTAAGACTATTTCTCTGTTGATATTGCAGAACAATGTAGAAGCAGGTAGTGCACATTTTGCCTTTATTTTGCATTAACAATGGATGAACAGGTTCATTTCATGTCCATTGAAACTTCAGTTTTAATGTGTGAAAGTACGGATGACAAACACAGTAGTAGATCTAATCCCAAACTTGTTCACATTTAATAGATGCAATTTATCTCATGCTGCTGCTGCTTTGCTACATTTCAGTTCATTGCAATGAAACTCGAATACTTTGGTTGCACTGCAGCAACTAAATAAATAAATATTGCAAAATTCAGCGATGCATGTTTTAACAAAAACTAAAGTCTCAACAAATTTGGAGCCTTGTATTTTGCAATTGCTATCTTGCGGTGTATAGCTTTGAAATTAATGTCTGTGAAAAGATGTTATGGGTACAAACGTTTACTAAAATTCACTCAAGTGGTGACCATAATATACACGAACCTTCATATGAACAGGAACATGAATAAATCCAACCACATTTACCGTAGTTGTTTGAGGGCTATGTAACATTAGAAGATTTTAGGAACATCACAGGAGCGGAGAGAATGTTACCATGGCGGAGAAATTTTGGGAGAGTTTAATTTAATGGGATTGAGGAACTTTGTGTCTGAAGGTTTAGGTTTATTACTGTCACGTGTGCAGTGAAAAGCTTTATTTTGCGTGCTATCCGATCAGATCAGACATACTATACATAATTTACATACAATCAAGTCAAACTCCAATACAATAGATAAAGCAAAGGGGAAGATACAGAGTGCAGAATATAGTTCTCAGCGTTGTAGTGCATCAGTTCCGGAGACAAAGTCCAATGTTCACAATGGGGTAGAGGTGAATTGGATAGAATGGTAGCTTATGGAAGGTCCATTCAGAACCCTGATAACAGAGGGGAAGAAACTGTTCCTGAGTCTGGTGGTGCGCACTTTCAAGCTTCTGTACCTTCTGCCCAACAGGAGTAGGGAGATGGAGGAATGACCGGAGTGACATAAGTCTTTGATTAAGTTGGCTGCTTTTCCAAGGCAACATGAAGTATTGATGGAGTCAGTGGTGGGGAGTCTGAACTGTCTGATGGACTGGGATACAGCTCCAATTCCCAGCAATTTCTTGCTGCCATTAGCAGTACTGTTCCCAAACCAAGCTGAGATACAACCCGACAGTGTGCTTTTTATGGTGCATCTGTAGAGGTTAGTAAGAATCATTGGAGACATTTGGAATTCCCAGAGTGTCAGGAAGTAAGGGCATTGATGTGCCTTCTTGGCTAGAGCTTCAATGTGGTTGGTCCATGCACGAGTGGGGATAAAAATCTAAGCTGAGCACATAACCAGAATTAATGTTCACGGACTCAAACGGATGAATGCACAGAGGGGTTTGAAAATAGTGGGAGAATTTAAAAACTGATGTGTTAACAAACCAAGTCCCATCATAGGTCAACCCTAGTGGTGGTGATGGGTGCATTGGATTCGATTCAAGTCAGGAAGACCAGCGTGGTTTTGTCTGAGCTCGGGTTTGGGAGAGTAAGAGGTGGAAGATCAGCCAAGAGTTTGTGAAATAGTCTGAAGGGCCTGTCCCACTTTAGGCGATTTTAAGGCGACTGCCGGTGACTAGGCTGTCGCCGACAGTTCGCCGGGTGTCGCGGGCATGATCGTGAGGAGTCTTCCAAGAATCGTAGTGGATCTCAGTGCGTCGCTGAGAAAATCATCCGGAGTGAAATTTCTCTGCGAAAGCTGGCTTGTCGCCAGGTATCGTTGCTTATTGCAGGCGCTGCCGCATGCTGTCCCCAGGTTTGCTAGGTTCTCTTAGATGCATTTAGAAGCACATAATATTAAAATAAGTAGTCATTTCAAAATACCATAGAATGCTTGTGTTTAACCAATTTATTTACCGTCGGGACATTTGACAGGTAGATTGGAGGCGACAGTTTGACGGTCAGGTAAACGTGGGAATTTTGCGATGTTTATGGCCATCAGCCATTACATTTAAAGTGGGCACCCAACCCAGATATGCAACCCAGAAACCAGATATGCATCTGCTGTACATTTTCAAAGAATGTCCACACACTTTTCACAAAAATCCATTTAACCACTTTTTTTTTTCTTTTTTTTAATACAGCTATTAGTAAACTGGAAGTAAATCCAGTTTATGCCTTGTTACAGTGATGCTTGGTTTTTAAGTAACCCATACAAGATGTTATAGTTCAAAACTCTCAATATCACAGTCTGTCCTGTTCACTCACCTGCCAGCCACGCCCATCACGTTAAGCCAACTCCCCTCACCTGTTCACTCACCTGCTCCAGATCACCAATCAAGCCAGCATATAAACCCTTCCCGCACACACACTCTTTGCCAGATTGTTCTTAGCCCTCATGCAAGACTCTCCAGCATTCTCTCTCGGACTGATGTCCCGTTGCCGACCCTGCCTGCTCCCGACCTTCATGCCTCGTCGTAGCCCTGGTGAACGCCTCCGTCTTCTGTCCCCGACCACGAGCAGGTAGAAATAAAGCTCATTCTAAAACTACTTCCTTCGTTCCGTGTGCTGCATTTGGGTCAACCTGCGGTCCGTTACACTCAAGTACTTACCGACTTGTCAGTGATTTCAGCGAAAATTAGGTTGCCGGAGAAGCACCAAGGGATAGACAGAGTTAACATCCCCAACTACCTTGGCCTTAACATCTCTGATGATCTGTCGTGGGCTTAGCACTCCAATGTTATCACAAGGAAGGTGGTCCAGGGCCCCAACTTTCTAAGAGGTTTTAGGAGATTCAGTGTGTCTTCCACAGATGTACTGTAGAATCTATCCAGTCTGGTTTATCATGGCCTGACATGTCAATTCCAATGCAAGATGCAGAGATTAAATTTACACAAAATGCAGGATTAACGCAGCAGGTGAGGCAATATATCTGGAGAACATGGGAAAGTGATGTTTCAGGTTGGGATCTTTCTTTAGACTGTTTGCACTAGGGAAGAGAGGTGGTGGGACTTAGCCTAGTCCATCACAGTGTAAGAAAATAACTGCAGATGCTGGTACAAATCGAAGGTATTTAAACTGCAGTTCCTCCTCCATTGTCAGAGTGAGGCCCACCGGAAACTGGAGGAACAGCACCTCATATTTCGCTTGGGCAACTTGCAGCCCAGCGGTATGAACATTGACTTCTCTAACTTTAGATAGTTCCTCTGTCCCTCTCTTCCCCTCCCCCTCCCCCTCCCAGTTCTCTATCATCCTGTCTCCACCTATATCCTTCCTTTGTCCCGCCCCCCTGACATCAGTTTGAAGAAGGGTCTCGACCCGAAACGTCACCAATTCCTTCTCTCCTGAGATGCTGCCTGACCTGCTGAGTTACTCCGGCATTTTGTGAAATAAATACCAGTCCATCACAGGCACAGATTTCCCCTACATTGTAAGCATGAAGTGCTGCCTCAAGAAGGTGGCATCTATCATCAAGGATCCCCACCATCTGGGCAATGGTCATGTAATGGCAGTTTCTATACTTTCTCAAGGTCCAACCTCGATAGCCATTACTGCTCGGAGATGGGGTGGAGATATAGCTTACGCACACTCCGTACATTTCAGATAGCAAAAACGAGTCTTCCAAACGCAGTTTCTTGATTAATTTGTCTTTATGAAAGTAGCACAAATCAAAAGAGTAATTCATAACTTTTTGTTGTAATCAACTGCTTCCCCTTCAAACAACACAGTTGTTACCGTGTGGTCGTTACTGTGTGTTGCATTGTGGGTGGCGTGTGGTGTGGTAAACAAATCTTTTCTCTCCATCCTCGGAGACTAAAAATGAACCCCCCCCCCCAATGTCCATGGTTACGCTAACTCCCCAGATGTAGACACTCCCCATTACGTATCAAATCACACCCACAAGCATGTAAAAAGACAGAGACTAGCAATATCAAACATGGCCATAATACAATGACAGTAACTAACGGCCTTTGGCCAATGACAGTAACTAATGGCCAATGACAGTAACTAATGGCCAATGACAGTAACTAATGGCCAATGACAGTAAAAATGGCCTTTCTTTAAATCTGACAATGTGCAGTCTAACCGCATGTGATATTTTTTCTATTACAAATCTCAAATTGTGGAGTACAGAAGCAAATAAATAATTGATGGGTCTTTGTCCCAAACATTATGGAGGGCACTGTATCTGCAATTTAACCTCCAAATCACTATATTCCTAACCTCTCCAATATTTTTTAATCCAGTTGACTAGTTCAACTCCAGTGAATGGTGGAATATGAGTATGAACACGAGTCTAACCTTATCTTTTGAAGCTTCAACATCTTTTACAGGCTGATTCAAAGCGACAGACTACCAAAAGCAAAGAAAAAAATCTGTAGTTACTGAAGAACAAAAGTAAATACAAAAACTGGAAGCAATGTTTAGTAGGTTTGACAACATCTCTGGAAAGAGAAACTGAAATTTCAAGTCCAGGCCCCTTCAAACTGTTCATCTTTCTACAGATGTCAGACCAACATATTGTCAAGTGGGTCCAGTCATTGTAATTGGTGATGGCCAATGAAGAAACAAATGGACAATTTCTTGGCAAATGTGTTACATTAATAAAGCACAGTACCAATCTGAGCAGCCAGGCAGCTTGCAAACACCTTCGGTGCAGATTTGATGATACTTTTACCAGCATCCCTCCTTTATCAAGGGATATATCTGCTTTTCAGCGAATTTGATGAACTCCCTCCGAGAAAGGAATGAACTGTTGCCTTGGACCACAAAGGTTGAGTCTTGACCTCATTTATAGTGTTGAAGAGGTGCTTCAGTACACGCAGTGCCTCTGCATAGAAATTTCCGATGCGGCCACAATATTGACCTAACAATTTGCACGTAAGCAAAGACGAGTCTAATCTGGTGAAAGTGCCTCCTCAGCAGTGTAACGTCAGAGTAGATTAATGGGCCATATAATGGAAGGAGATATCAATGGGGATATAGAGTGAATCTTAATCTACCCACTGTTGCAAAGTTTCTGTTGTGCCACAAAACAAGGTTAAAATACCAAATGCCAGAGAAAGTTATTATAACCGTCTTTGACATCAAGGAGCCAGATGAAACTTACAAATGTGATAAGAAGGAAGCTCTGCAGAGATATCTTGAGCAAATGTTGGTTATGGAGTGATATACTATGGAAACAGGCCCTTCGGCCCAACATACCCAAACCAGCCAATGTGTCCTAACTACACTAGTCCCACATCCCTCCAAAACAGCCCTATCCATGTACCTGTCTAACTGTTTCTTAAACATTGCAATAGTCCCTGCCTCAACTACCTTCTCTGGTAGTTTGTTGCATGCACCCACCACCCCTATGAGTGAAAATGTTACCTCTCAAATTCCTTTAAAATCTTTTTTCCTTCAACTTTAACCTATGTCCTCTGGTCCTTAATTTCCCCTGCTCTGGCAAGAGTCTGTGCAGCTGGCCGATCTAGACTTTATACACTCCATAAGATCACCCCTCGCCAGCCTGTTTGACCACCCAATCTATCTGCAACTCCACCTTCAAGGAACTATGTTCCTGCACTCCTATCACCCTCTGCTCAATAGCATTCTCCAGAGCCCTACCGTTCACTGTGTACGTCCTGCCCATGTTAGATTTCCCAAAATGCAACACCTCACATTTCTCCATTCAATACCATCAACCATTCGTCAGTCTATCTGGCCAACCAATCAAGATCCTGCTGTAATTTTTCACAACCATCTTCTCTATCTGCAATGCCACCCACTTTTGTATCAATGTGCAAACTTGCTAATCTTGCCATCTACATTCTCATTCAAATCATTGATATGGATGACAAACAGTAACGGCCCCAACACCAAACCCGGAGGCACATCACTAATTATAATAATATTCCTTTATTCATCCCACACCGGGGAAATTTACAGTGGTACAGCAGCAAAGTGGATAGCAAGAGATCATTCATTATAAATAAAAGATACATAAATTTTCATCAGTTTTCTGTGTGCTCTTAGCTGTTACTGTTGACTCGTCTGCTGGGAGCAGTGCTGGTTGTGCAGTCTCACAGCAGCGGGAAGGAAGGACCTATATCTCTCCTTCCACGCACTTGGGGTGAAGGAGTCTGTTACTGAAGGATCTACTCAGTGACAGGGCTCTAGTCTGAGAAGCAACCATCGCCCTCTGCTTCCTTTCATGAAGCCAACTTGCTTTCCATTCAGCTATCCTTGGAATGTGGAACCTTGTCGAATGCTTTGCTGAAGTCCATGTCCATGAAGTCCATGAAGTACAACATCTACAGCTCTGTCCTCATCGACCTTTTTGGTCACATCTTCAAACCGCTCAGATTCATGAGACATAATTTCCCATGTACAAAACCATGCTGACCATCCCTGATCAGCCTTTGTCCATCTAAATGCATGAATTTCCCATCTCTCAGAATACTCTAGTAATTTTCCAATTACAGATGTTAAGCTCACTGCCCTATAGTTCCCAGTATTTTCCCTGCAGCTCTTCTCGAAACGAGGCACAATATTTGCCACAATATTGAACCAGGGCTCCTGCAATTTCCTCTCTAGTTTCCCGCAATGTCCTTGGATATATCTGATCAGGCCCTGGAGATTTGTCTACCTTCATATATGATAATACCTTCAGCACCTCTTTGACCGTAATACTGACGCTTTCAAGACACTTCCATTGACTGCCCCAAGTTCCTCCGTCCTCCTGTCTTTCTCCTTGGTAAAAACAGGAGAAATACTCATTGAGGACCTTGCCCTTCTCCTGTGGCTCCACACAGAGTTGACCATTTTGATTCCTGAGGGGTTCCACTCTCTCTCTGGTTACATTTTTTCTTCATGTGTTTATAGAATCTCTTGGGACTGTCCTTAATGCTATCTGTCAGAGCTACTGTATCTCCTGGCCCCTCTTTGCCCTTCTGATTTCCTTTTTTAGTTTGCTCCTTTGTTCCAGAAACACTTCAAGGGATAAACTTGATCCCAGCTGCATATACCTGTCCCATGCGTCCTTCTTAGTATTGACCAATGCCCCAATTTACCTCTTCATCCAAGCTTCTTTACGTTTGCCTGCCTTGCCCTTCACTTTAGCAGAGACTGCACATCCTGAGCTCTTATTAGCACACTGTAGCGACCATAGAGAATGGTCCAGGTCGTCGAACCCTCGGATTGGCCAGCGAGGTCACGTGGGAACGCGACCATGAGGATTGGTCCAGCAAACGACATCGCTGATTGGCCAGCGATGTCAGGTGCGCGTTTGGCGCCCGATTTAGCGAGTTCGGCGAAGTCTTCAAGGAAGACAGTAAGTTTATATTGGTTGTCCTGTAACTTGTTGTTTTGATTCTGTATTCGTGTATTGCGGCTGCAATAAACTTCGTCTACAACTAGCAAGTTTCGGACTCGCCATATTGGTGACCCCGAACGTGATCTGGACGATCACCAACTGAGCAGGAACCCGACGCCTCGTTGACGATGACCGAGCAGGGCACACCGGAGTCAAGCGCGGCAGGCGTTCATCTTCCGTTATTTTGGACGTACGCACCGCAAGCTTGGTTTATCCACGCCGAGGCTCAATTCCACATAAAGAAGGTGTCGGACGATTCCACGAAGTACTTCTACCTCGTCAGCGCTCTATCGCCGGACACAACCAAGCACATGATGCGGTTTATCATAAATTCACCTGCGGAAGACAAATACGAAACCATGAAGAAGGCATTACTGCGAACCTTCGGGTTAAATAAGCATGGTGGTGCGGCAAAACTTCTGCACCTACCGGAGCTTGGAGACCAACTGCCTTCCGTCCGCATGGCTGAAATGATGGTGCTAGCCGGTGAGCATACGGATTGCCCGATGTTTGAACAGGCATTCCGCGAGAAACTTCCCGAGGATGTCCGACTGCTGCTTACGGATTGTTCTTTTAAGGACCCCGAAGCATATGCAGCGAAAGCGGACGCGCTCATAGCGGGAAAAAACAAGGCAAGTGATTCCATCAACAAAGTCTCGACATCGGTGACCACGCCACAGCGACGGAAAGATGGCGCCACGTCTCCCGCCAATTCCCCGAAAGCCCGCCAAAAAGATCCGCACAAGCGCGGCTGGTGCTATTATCACCTACGATGGGGTAACGAATCCCGCAACTGTCGTTTGCCTTGTACCTTCGCGGGAAATGCCTCGGCCGATCGTACATAGGGGCAGTTACGATTGGCCAGAACCGGCGCCTCTATGTCCATGATCGATTCACGGACACAGAATTTTTGGTAGACACCGGAGCCATCGTCAGCATAGTGCCGCCGACCGACCTCGAAACCAGATCGGGTAAGACAAGTCCCACCCTCATCGCGGTTAACGGCAGCCCAATTCGCACTTTCGGCACACGGAAGATGTCCCTTGCTTTAGGCCTCCGCACGTACGAATGGCCATTCATCATAGCCGACGTCAAACAAGCGATCCTGGGCGCAGATTTTCTCTGGGCTTTTTCACTGGTTCCTGATGTCCGCGGTAACGACCTCCGACCCGCTGCTGAAGACGAGCACGTCGCTCCGGCAATCGCCTCCTCGCCCAGCCCTACTGTCCAGGCCGTCGTCGCGGCCCCCGACTCGTATGCTGCGATTCTGGCAGAGTTCCCAGAGCTGCTCGTCCAACGTTTTGACGCACCTTCAGCTAAGCACGGTGTGGTCCATCACATCCGCACTGAAGGCCCTCCCGTTTTCGCTCGGGCCAGGAGACTACCGCCAGACAAACTGGTGGTGGCACGGGCGGAGTTCAGGAAGATGGAGGAAATGGGAATTGTTCGTCAGTCTGACAGCCCGTGGGCCTCGCCGTTACACATGGTCTCCAAGGCATCTGGGGGGTGGAGGCCATGTGGCGATTATCGGCGTCTCAATGCTGTCACCAAGGCTGATCGCTACCCCATACCGCACCTACAGGACTTTTCATCTGGACTGGAAGGAGCGGTGGTGTTTTCCAAAATCGATTTGGTGCGAGGATACCATCAGATTCCGGTGCGACCGGAGGACATACAAAAAACTGCAACTATTACTCCGTTCGGGTTGTTTGAATGGTTGCGTATGCCTTTCGGTTTAAAGAACGCGGCACAGGCTTTCCAGCGACTGATGGACCGCGTGGGCAGGGGTTTACCCTTTGTGTTTATTTATTTAGACGATATCCTGGTAGCCAGCCCCTCAGTGCAAGAACACCAGGCCCATTTGCGGACCGTGTTCCAGCGGCTCCAAGACCACGGGCTCATTATTCAACCCTCCAAATGTCAATTCGGCCTGCCTGCTCTCGATTTTCTAGGTCACAGAATTACCCCTGCCGGCGCTGTCCCTTTGCCAGAGAAGGTGGAGGCTATCCGGGCTTTCCCCAGGCCTACCACAGTAAAAGGGCTGCAGGAGTTCGTAGGCATGGTTAATTTCTACCATAGATTCGTTCCGGCAGCGGCGCGAGTCCTGCGCCCACTTTTCCAATGCCTTGCAGGTAATCCGGTGGAGTTGTTGTGGTCCCCGACCGCAGAGTCGGCTTTTACGGCAGCTAAGGCAGCCTTGGCAGACGCCACCATGCTGGTCCATCCGAGCCCCTCCGCCCCCACGGCCCTGATGGTTGACGCCTCTGACGTGGCGGTGGGCGGGGTTCTGGAGCAGCAGGTTGGTGGCCGTTGGCAGCCTTTGGCGTTTTTCAGCCGGCAACTAAATTCGGCCGAACTGAAATATAGCGCATTTGACCGAGAGCTTCTAGCTCTCCATTTAGCTGTCCGTCATTTCAGGTATTTCCTCGAGGGCCGCCCATTTGTGGCATTTACGGACCACAAGCCATTAACATTTGCTTTTTTGAAATTGTCTGACCCATGGTCGGCCCGCCAGCAGCGGCACCTGACTGCTATCTCAGAATTTACCACAGATGTCCGTCATATCGCGGGTAAGCTGAATGCCGTTGCTGACGCCCTGTCTAGACCTGCTTTTCCCCCTATTTCGGCGGTGGACTGCGAAGTGGATCCCCAGGAGCTCGCGGAGGCACAGCTCCTGGCGGATACCGTTTCGACGTACCAGTCCACCACTTCGGGATTGAAGTTGGCCCAGGTAGCTTGTGGGTCGGAGGGCACGAAAGTCTGGTGCGATGTTTCTCTTCCTCGCCCCAGGCCGGTAGTACCGCCCTCCCTTCAGCGCCGGGTTTTCGATGCCATTCATGGGCTGGCACACCCGTCCATCCGCTCCACCTCTGCCTTGGTGGCAGCGAGGTTTGTCTGGCATGGCCTGCGGAAACAGGTAGCGGGATGGGCACGTTCCTGCGTGCCCTGTCAGACCGCTAAGGTCCAGCGCCACGTCCAGCCCCCCGTACAGGATTTCGAAGTCCCGGCTTTTCGTTTTTTCCACATCCACGTGGATTTGGTCGGGCCTTTGCCTTCCTCCCGGGGCTACACCCACCTCCTCACGGTGGTGGATCGGTTCACCCGGTGGCCAGAGACTTTCCCATTGTGTGATATCTCGTCAGCGTCTTGTGCTAGGACTTTGGCCCTTCACTGGGTAGCTCGTTTCGGGGTCCCGGCAGTTATTACAACTGACAGAGGACCACAGTTCACTTCGTCCCTCTGGGCCGCGCTGGCGGAACTGTACGGGTCCAAATTACAACCCACAACTGCATATCACCCGCAGGCAAATGGACTCGTAGAAAGGTTCCACCGCCAACTTAAGGCGTCCCTCTGTGCAAGGCTTGAAGGCCCAGACTGGGTAGACCAACTCCCTTGGGTTCTGTTGGGCATCCGGACGGCTCCTAAGCCAGATCTCGGTGCGTCGTCCGCAGAGCTGGTATATGGCTCGACCCTTCGAGTACCTGGAGATCTGTTTCCGGACACTTCAGCCCTGCTCCCTACAGTCCCATCAGCGTTAGCAGCTCTCCGGGAACGGGTGGGCTCCCTGGCTCCAGTGCCGACTTCACGTCATGGGTGTCCCATGGTACATGAACCGTCTTCCCTGAAGGACTGTGAGTTTGTTTTTTTGCGTAAAGATGCCCATCGCGCCCCGTTGCAGAGGGTCTATCAAGGGCCGTTTCGGGTTTTACGTAAGGGAACGGCTACTTTCACCTTAGACATGGGCGGCAAGAGTGAACTCGTCTCGGTGTCCCGGCTCAAACCTGCCCATTTGGACCCAGATCAACCAGTCCTGGTCGGTCAAACCCCTAGAAGAGGCCGACCTCCGTTAGTTCCGCCCAGTCCACAAACCCCCATTCCGACAGTTCCTCCGGGACCTCCAGTTTCGGCAGTTCCCCTAGGACCCCCCGTTTCGGTAGTTCCTCCAGGACCCCCCGTTCCGGTAGTTCCTCCAGAACCTCCCGTTCCGGCTGTTCCACCAAGTCCGGAACCTCCGGCTCCTGTGGTTCAGGCTGTCCCTCTCCGTACTCGTTATGGTCGCGAAATCCGGCTCCCTGCTAGGTTCCGCACCTCGGGTTCTGGGGGGGGTCATGTAGCGACCATAGAGAATGGTCCAGGTCGTCGAACCCTCGGATTGGCCAGCGAGGTCACGTGGGAACGCGACCATGAGGATTGGTCCAGCAAACGACATCGCTGATTGGCCAGCGATGTCAGGTGCGCGTTTGGCGCCCGATTTAGCCAGTTCGGCGAAGTCTTCAAGGAAGACAGTAAGTTTATATTGGTTGTCCTGTAACTTGTTGTTTTGATTCTGTATTCGTGTATTGCGGCTGCAATAAACTTCGTCTACAACTAGCAAGTTTCGGACTCGCCATAACACCTTTAAAAACATTCCCCTTGGCTGATCTTCCTTTCCCCTCGAACAACCTGCTCCAATCAACTTGAGTGAGACCTTCTCTCATACCCTCAAAGTTGGCCTTGCCTAATTTAGCATTTTAACACGTGTCCTCTCTGTCGCTATCCATAACCATCTTAAATCTAATTGAACAGTGCTCACAGGTCCCAAAAGGCTCCTCTAAGAACACTTCATTCACTTGCCCGCCCCCATTTCCCAAGACTAGATGAAGTGTTGACATTTCACGTGTGGGAGCCTCTACATATTGCTGGAGAAAACTCTCCTGAACACTTGAGGAATTGCACCCCATTTAAACATTTCACACATGGATTTTCCCAGTCAATATTGGGAAAGTTAAAATCCTTTACTACAATCACCTTATTTGACCTGCAGCTATCTGCAATCTCCTGGCATATTTGTTCCTATTTCCGTTAACTATTCGTGGTCTGTAGCCCACGCCCAACAAGGTGATCATCCCTTTCTTGTTCCTTAGCTCCACCCATATAGCCTCACTAGATTAACTGTCCGTAATGTCACCTCTGACCACTAAACCGACATTCTCTTTAATCAATAACGCAACCCCCCCTGCTCTTTTACCCTCGACTGTCTCTCTTGAAGCACCTGTACCCTGGAACATTGAGCTGCCAGTCCTGCCCCTCTTTTAACCAGGCTTCAGTAATGGCTACAACGTCCCAGTCACAAGTACCTATCCGTGTCCTAAACTCATCTGCCTTACCCGTCAGGCCCCTTGCATTAAAATCCGTGCACTTTAAACCAACCTAACCTTCTGCGCTCTCCACCTTTCTCCTGCCTATTGTGTCCTCTATACTTTCCCTCACCACCCTCCATACCAACTTCTAACCTCTCATCTGTCTCTGTCCTGTATGAGATCCCACCCCCAGCCAAACTCACCCATGTCGCATTAGCGAACCTGCCTGCCAGGTATTGGTCTCCCTCCAGTTAAGGTGTTACCTGTCCCTTTTGTACGAATCACCCCTGCCCCAGACGTGATTCCAATGGTCTTGAAACCTGAATCCCTGCCCCCCTCCACCAACTCCCCAACCACGCATTTATCTCCCGTACCATGGCCTCACGAGCACGTGTCACTGGAAGCAATCCAGCGATCCTTACCCTGGAGGTCCTACTTTTCAGCCTTTTACCTGATTCCTATATTCAGAACCCTCCTTTTTCTTACCTATGTAATTTGTGCCAGCATTCACAATGATTCTGGATGCTCGCTTTCCCCTTTGAGGATGTCATGCAGCTACTCCAAGATGTCCTGTGCCCTGGCACCAGGGAGGCATCACACCATCCGAGATGTGACTGACTTGTTGAAAGTAAATGTGCTTTCATCAACAAAGCCTACAATATTTTTAAAACTTGCCATTCACCCTGTTTTCCTGTTCTATCAAATATCTTATATGCCCATCCTCTTGCTTTCTAATTGAAGCTACCTGTTTTTACAATGAATTTGTACCTCAACACATGAATTGTTGGATAACTGCAAAAGAAACACAGGAACATTTCGATCTCCTGATCTAAAGGGTTTATGTCAACATTCATCTCTGCACTTGTAAGCAGAGTTCAGAGTCCAATTTGATATCGTGCCTTTCTGGAATATGCCTATACTGTAAACATTTAACTAAGTTGTCAGTGATTTCATCAGTTTGATTGTATAACTTTGTTATCTTTCACATAACACAAGTACGGGAAACGGTTCTTCTTACCAAAATATGTGAATGTGCAATCGGTGTGTCAATATGAAATCGATTTTGCAAAGAATTATTCATTAAATGCAAACTAACAGCAAAGTGTACGTTTCATTCATTTTGATCCTCCAGAGAGAAGAGTGAATTCCTAAAAAGTGAAATCAGCTGAATTATTCTGAAGAAATGAAACTTGCTTCAATAATTTCTGTATCCATCATTCTAAGTTGTGCAAAATGTCAAGGTGAGTAGAGCATTGGGAGAATATTTCATGAAACATCAGTTACTGTATTAAGTTATTTTAATGGCCTTTGCAGATGGCTTAAAGCTGTGCGGCAACAATCAGGTTCAGGAACAGCTGCCTTCCTGCAACTATCAGGGTCTTGAATCCATCGACATGACCTTAATCCTATCACAACAAAATCTTGCATACCATGGACTTGTCTTTTTTTTTCCTAATTATGTCTTGCATGCTTGTCTTTGCACAGATTTTTATTTTTATTTTCATGCAGATTTTGTGTAATATATGTATAGATTTAATGTAATTCATGTGTTGATCTGACTCTTTGTGCCTGTAATTCTGCTGCAAGCAAGATTTTCCATTGTGCCTGCACCTTGCCGTACTTGTGCCTATGATAATAAACATGACTTTTTATTAGGTATACCTGTTTGGCAATGTCCGATAGTGATCAGATGAAGGTGAGTTTAGTTTAGTTTGCAGATACAGCACGGAAACAGGCCGTTTGGCCCATCAAGTCCGCACCACCCAGCTATCCCAGCACATTAACACTACTCTACATACATGAGGGACAGTTTAAGTTAATACCAAGCCAATTAACCAACAAACCTATCTGTCTTTGGAGTGTGGAAGGAAGCTGAAAACATAGAAACATAGAAATATAGAAAATAGGTGCAGGAGGAGGCCATTCGGCCCTTCGAGCCAGCACCGCCATTCATTGTGATCATGGCTGATCGTCCCCAATCAATACCCCGTGCCTGCCTTCTCCCTATATCCCTTGATTCCACTAGTCCTTAGAGCTCTATCTAACTCTCTTAAATCCATCCAGTGATTTGACTTCCAATGCCATCTGTGGCAATGAATTCCAAAAATTCACAACTCTCTGGCTGAAAAAGTTTTTTCTCACCTCACTTTTAAATGGCTCCCCTTTATTCTAAGACTGTGGCCCCTGGTTCTGGACTCCCCCAACATTGGGAACATTTTTGCTGCATCTATTTTGTCCAGTCATTTTATAATTTTATATGTTTCTATAAGATCCCCTCTCATCCTTCTAAACTCCAGTGAATCCAAACCTAGTCTTTTCAATCTTTCCTCATATGACAGTCCTGCCATCCCAGGGATATAGGGGAAAACCCACGCAGGTCACAGGGAGAATGTACAAACTCTGTACAGTCAGCAGCTGTAGTCAGAATCAAACCTGGCTCTCTAGCGCTGTAAGGCAGTAGCTCTACCGCTACGCCACTGTGCCGCCCTTGAATCCATCCAAAGAGAAGCATCTATAATAATACTCAGACTGTTTTAATTTTCAAAATGGGTGATGTTACTAAATATTTGATCTGCCGCTTTAGCCAAATGAATCGGGCAATGAAATTGGAATGCATTAGCTCGTTTGTGTGTGCGTTTGGACAAACTCAGTCCTCAGTACTGATATCTGGTTCCACTGACTTGGTGTTAACAGTCTGCATAAAATAGTCTCAATTGTCTCTGAAAATAATCAGAGGCATCATTAATAATGAAATTGCTGGAAATTTTCCTGTTTTAAATGACGAGGGGTGAAGATTAACTTAATTTTATGAGGGGGGAAAGCAAGTTAGGGATTCTTAATATGACAAAACACATCAATATAAATTTGACCAGAGGAATGAAGACCAAACTTAAAAGAAAATCTAGTTTTAAAAATGTTTTGCAACAATCTTGCAATAGAAATACTGGAGAATTTGAAATGCTGTTGGAAACTTGCCTGACTTAGCTGAATTGCCTGTTGGAAATGCTCAATGGGCTAAAATTCTTTCTTATCCTGGATATTTTTGTGCCTCCTTTTAAGAGTTTAAACTATTTGACAATTTATAAGCTACCAAGTCATAATTGCCCTCAGTGAATATGATGAAGGATAGGATTGAGTTGGAGGGGGGATTTGATGGGAATGTGGGGAGAAAAGGATACAGGGAAAGTCAGTGAGGAAATTCTGCTGATGAGCCAGCGTGGATGCAATGAGCCAAAAAGCCCTCTTTCTTTACTGTTAGGAATATAACCTCCTTCAAAGCATCCATCATCGTTCCTGTTCCAAGGAAACCAGTAACCTCCTGTTTAAATGACCACCGTCCTGTGGCACTGACATCAGTCATCATGAAGTGCTTCGAGCGACTAGTCAAAACTCACATCTGCTCCTCTCTCCCTGACACCTTGGACCCTCTTCAGTTTGCATATAGACCAAACAGGGCCACGGATGATGCCATCACCATGGCAATACATACTGCGCTCACCCACCTGGACAAAGTTACTATGGTGTTGCTGATACCTTCAGTTGAAAAGTACAACGTTTGCCTGCTACAGGTGCATTTACTGGGAACATACTGCTGGGGGCAGCTGGTGATTTGGTAGATGGCATGGTAGCAAATGTGAACAGGTGGAAGGGCAAAGAGGAAAGTATTGTAATTTGATGAAGCACCTTGATCAGCATGAGCAAGTTGGGCCGAATGGTCTGTTTCCCTGCTGCATGACGTTATGACATTTAATCTTTTTGGAAGAGTGTTTAACCAGCTCCCCGCAATGTTCAAAGCAAAAGTCGTCATCGGTCATGGGAGGTCATGATATTGATATCCTGCAGCCGAACTCCACATCTGTGTCCATTCCTTGGAAAAGTTCCTTCTGGCCGTTATACATCAAGGTGCATGGGAACAGGCCCTTCCGCCCACAATGCCTGTGAGAAACATGATGCCATGTTAAATTAATCTCCTCTGCCTGCACGCGATCCCTATCCCTTCATTCCCAGTATATCTAAAAGCCTCTTAAACGCTACTATCCACCACCTCCCTCGGCAGTGCATTCTAAGCACTCATGACCCTCTGTGTTGAAAAAAACTTGCCCTTCATATCTTCTTCAAACTTTGTCCTCTCACTTTAAGACTGCCCTCTCGTCTTTCACATTTCCACGATGGGAAATAGGTTCTGACTGTCTCTCATAATTTAATATACTTCTAACAGGTCTCCCCTCAGCCTCTGATGTGCCCGTGAAAACAATCCAAGTTTGTCCAACCTGCCCTTCTAGCTAATACCCTCTAATCCAGGCAGTGTTCCAGTATGGCCATGAAATATCAAATATTTAGCACATACATGTAAGATGTCTTGTAACTTGTCGCCTGCTGATTACTTGAGAAGTTACTGCCAAGCTCGGAAGATGAGAACTGATTTCTGATTTTGATAAAGTTTTACTACTTTATTTGGTTGTAGTGTAGATTATAGAATAAAGTTTTTCTCGTTACCCACCTTCTCTCTCCCTGTATCCTCGGTGTGATGACCTCACTGTAGGTCCTGTCCAGGAAGCTCGTGTTTTCCCAGATGGTCCTGAGGTCATCCAGCTGCTGTTCCAGTTCCCCAACGCGGTCCTTCACGACCTGCACCTGGACACAATTGCCACAGGTGCAGTGGTCAGAGGCACCAGCAGCAAAGATACTAGAGGAACAAAATAGACCACTCCACCCTAAAAACCGTAGTACGACAAGGCGCCATTTTAGTAGGCAGAAACTTGCAGAAACATTTAAAAAGAAGAATAACAAAAGTCTGAATTGCTAGATGAGATATATTCTGCATTTTAATGGTATAATCACACATACTTTTCCCCCACAACACTGATTACACTGCAAGAGGCATAACCAATGGCGGGTTTTCCCTACTAAAATGGTTCCTTTGCGTACTACACTTCAGTATAGGCGATTTCAACGGAGTGGTCCATCTTGTCCCTCTAGTATCTTTGACCAGCAGAGTCCGTGACGTCCCACATCCTGCAAAAATGTTGACCTATTCCCTGTCATGCTTTATTCTACCTCTTCCCCTTTTCCAGCTTTCTTCTCCCCGCCATCAATCAGTCTGAAGGCGGGTCTCAACCTGAAATGTTACCTATCCATGTTCTTCAGAGATGCTGCCTGACCCACTGAGTTACTCCAACACTTTGCGTCTTTTTTAATGTTTAATTTAATTGTAGTAACTGTTATAAAGTCATGGAGTCACACAGAATGGAAACAGGCCCTTTGGGCCAATTAGTCCATGCCTACCTGTCTATGCTGACCCAGTTTGCCTTTGTTTGAAGATAGACACAAAATGTAACTCAGCAGGTCAGACAGCATCTCTGGAGAGAAGGAATGGGTGACGTTTCAGGTCGAGACCCTTCTTCAGACTGTTTGACCGCTATAGCTCAAAACCTTTCCTATCCATGTATCTATCCAAATGTTTCTTAAATGTTGTTATTGTACCTGCCTCAACTACCTCCTGTGGCAGCTAGTTCCATGTACGCACCATCTTCTGAATGATTTTATACACCTCTATAAGATCACTTGTCAGCCTCCTGCGCTCCAAGGATTAAAGTCCTAGCCTGCCCAATCTTGATAGGAAGATGGCTGGCCAAAGGCCAGCAGTGCATGTGTCGTGCAGCATGTCACAGCTCAGAAGATGTTCCATAGTCTGGAGGTCCCATCCTCACTCACAGTCTGTCGCATCTTCAGTGTATCCCCACTTCAGCATGTTCCATTTGTTCCTCACCGTGCCTGTCTGCAGTCTGTTCAGACTGCGCCAGGTTCTCCATGGTTGGTCGGAACCTGGTGGGAGTTTCTCAGAGGGATCGATTGCCATGTGAATGTCTTCCGGAGATTTCTCTAGTCTCTCTTCCCAGAGTTTGAGCCTTCTGGACGATGCACTGCAGTCCAGGGGATGGACAGAAGAGAGGAAACTTCTGCGTGATTTCAAACGCTGAGGTAGCAAAGGGTGGTGATGTAGGGGGTGTCTTTCATCCCCTGATTGTCTTTGGCGTTCTTTTTGACTGGCTGGGATATCCAGGGATATAGGGGCCAGAGCAGGAACGTTCTTGTCACGGTCTCTGTCAGATTCTACAAGTATCTGCGAATCCTGCTACCACACCACACACTGTATCCATTGTTTACTCCGGGTGATCCGGTTTCATTCCACATTCTAAAAACGTGCAGGTTTCTAGGTTAATTGACCTTTAAAATTGTTCACTATTTCATGTGTAGTGAATGGGTGGTCATTGGATGGTGTGGACTCAGTGGGCTCAAGTATCCATACCCTCTCACTAAACTAAACGACAGATCATGAGGGGAATAGATAAAATAGATTAAAGGACAGCACGGTGGCGCAGCGGTAGAGTTGCAGCCTTACAGCGCTAGAGAGCCAGGTTTGATCCTGACTACAGGTGCTGTCTGTACAAAGTTTGTACGTTCTCCCCGTGACCTGCGTGGTTTTTATTCGTGATCTTCGGTTTCCTCCCACACTCCAAAAATGTAACAGGTTTGTAGGTTAATTGGCTTGGTGTAAATGTAAAAATAATTGTCCCTAGTCTGTGTAGGGTTGTTAATGAGCAAGGTCAGTGTGGACTTGATGGGCCAAAGTGCCTGTTTCTGCGCTGTATCTCTAAACTAAGCTAAAATAAAACTGAATGCAGAGTATACTCTTTTACCCAGAGTAGGGGAATGAAGAACCAGAGGACATAGGTTTAATGTGAGACACAAAATGCTGGAGTAACTCAACGGATCAGGCAGCATCCCTGTAGATAATAATAATAATAATAATATTCATTTATTGTCATTGCAACGAGTACAACGAAATTAAAAAATAGCCAATCCTGACGGTGCGTACAAACATATATGCAATAAATGCAAAAACAAATAAATACATAAATACAATTAAATACAATTATATTAAGTACAAGATTTTTTAACGGTGTTGCCTAGTGCAAAGGTAGTGTTCAGTTCTCGTATGGCCCTGGGGTAAAAACTGTTCTTAAGTCTGTTTGTTCGGGATTTGATCGACCTGAAACGTCGACCAGAGGGCAGATGAACAAACAGACGGTGGCCGGGGTGGGATGGATCTTTTATTATTTTGCCTGCTCTACTGAGGCAGCGTAGTCTGAACAGGTGCTCCAGGGAGGGCAGTGAGCAGCCGATGATCTTCTGGGCCGTCGTGATGACCCTCTGAAGGGCCTTCCTGTCCTTTTCTGAGCAGCTGGCATACCATGTGGTTATACAGTATGCCAGCACACTCTCGATGGAGCAGCGATAGAAGGACAACATGAGCTTCTCCTGCAGGTTGGTTTTCCTGAGGATCCTCAGGAAGTGGAGTCTCTGCTGTGCCTTCTTTACTGTGGTGATGGTGTTGGTAGACCAGGTAAGATCCTCTGCGATGTGCGTACCCAGGAACCTGAAAGCTGGTACCCTTTCCACACAGACCCCATTGATGTAGAGTGGGTCGTAATCTCCACTGGTTTTTCTAAAGTCAATTATAAGTTCCTTTGTTTTGGAGGAGTTCAGGACCAGATTGTTCACTGAACACCATACTGCCAGCCTTTGGATTTCATCCCTATAGGCTGTCTCATCACCTTCTGAGATGAGTCCAACCACAGTCGTGTCATCCGCGAACTTGATGATGGTGTTGGTGGGATGGGTGGGGGCGCAGTCGTGAGTGTAGAGGGAGTAAAGGATGGGGCTCAACACACAGCCCTGTGGTGAGCCGGTGCTCAGTGTAATGGTGGAGGAGAGGTGAGGGCCTATTTTGACGGTCTGGGGGCGGTTGGTCAGGAAGTCCTTGATCCATTGGCAGATGGTTTGGGAAAATCCAAGGTCGGAAAGTTTGGTGACCAGTCTGCTCGGGATGACCGTGTTAAAGGCAGAGCTGAAGTCGAGGAAGAGCATCCTCACATAGCTCCCCTGGTGTTCAAGGTGGGTCAGTGCAGTGTGAAGAGCAGTGTCGATGGCATCCCCTGTAGACCTATTTGCTCTGTAGGCAAACTGGTGTGGGTCGAAGGTGGGTGGGAGGCTGGCTTTGATGTGCTGCAGGACCAGTCTCTCGAAGCACTTTGTGATGACCGGTGTGAGTGCTACCGGACGGTAGTCGTTAAGACCGCTGATGACAGACTTTTTCGGCAGTGGGATGATTGTGGCGGACTTCAGGCAGGGAGGGATGGTGGATTTTAAAAGGGACAGGTTGAAGATTTTTGTGAAGACCTCAGATAATTGGTCTGCACATTCCCTCAGCACTCTGCCCGTCACACCATCGGGGCCTGCAGCTTTCCTGGGATTCACTGCTCTGAGCACGCGCTTAACATCATACTCCTGCACAATGAAGGTGTTGCTGTCAGGTGCTGGAGAGGGTGTTATGTCTGCCACTGTAGCTTTCACCTCGAAACGAGCAAAGAAACAGTTAAGTTCCTCTGCCAGCGAGGCGTCGCCGTCGGCAGTCGTGCGGTTGCTGGTCTTGTAGTTGGTGATGTGCTGGATGCCTTGCCATACCCGCCGTGGGTCATTGTTGGAAAAGTGGTCCTCAATCTTCCTCTTGTAGGACGCTTTGGCATCCTTGATGCCTCTCTTCAGGTTGGTTCTAGCAGCACTGTATAGAGCTCTATCACTAGACCTGAAGGCGGTGTTACGGTCCTTGAGGAGAGACCTGACATCCTTTGTCATCCAGGGTTTTTGATTGGGATACAACCGGATGCGTTTGTCGACGGTGACATTGTCAACACAGTTTTTGATGTAGCAAAGTACAGTTGATGTGTACTCCTCCAAGTCATGATCCTCAAAAATATCCCAGTTGGTCCTTTCGAAGCAATCCTGCAGCTGCGAGGAAGCTCCTTCATGCCATGTCTTAACAGTCTTTATGGTGACTGGAGCTTTCCTCCTGAGTGGGGTGTATGCTGGAGTTAGGAATATGGACAGGTGATCTGACTGCCCCAGGTGTGGTAGTGGTGCTGACCTGAAACCCTTCTTAATATTTGAGTAAACCTTGTCTAGTGTGTTTTTCCCCCTGGTAGCACATCTTATGTGTTGTTCAAGTTTCGGGAGAACTGACTTTAGGTCTGCATGGTTGAAGTCCCCGGCTATGATGTGGGCTGCTTCTGGATATGTGCTCTGTTGTGAGTTTATTGCACCGAGCAGGTAGCCTAAAGCTGTGCTAGCGTTAGCATTCGGTGGGATGTAGACTGCTGTTACTATAACCCCTGTAAATTCGCGAGGAAGGTAAAAAGACCTGCATTTAACTGTTAGGGACTCCAGATCAGGAGAACAGTGGCTATCTATGATTTGGATGTTAGTGCACCAGCTGTTGTGCACGTAAATGCATAACCCCCCCCCCCTTGCTCTTACCGGAGTCGATGTTTCTGTCCCAACGAAACGCTGTACGCCCGGCTAGCTCAATGGCTCCGTCTGGGATAAGTGGATGAAGCCATGTCTCTGTTACTAAGAGAATGCAACAGTCCTCCACGAGTTTGTTTGCTGATATCTGTAGTTTTAGTTCGTCCATTTTGTTGATGATGGATCTGGCGTTGGTGAGAAACATGCTGGGTAGCGGTGGTTTGTGTGGCTGTCTCTTTAGCTTGGCAAGTATACCGGACCGGCATCCTCGCTTTTGCTTCCTGTTTCTCCTCCGCCTGCGACGCCTGTTCGTGCCGACAACTATCCACGGAGCGCCCGGTGTCCTGGCTATCTCTTCCGGTATATTTCGCGGGTGTGGAAATTCGCGCACAAGGTCCCGATTGCACTGGAATCCTATGAACAGAAGATCCTTTCGGTTGTAGGTAGGATTTGCCTGATTTTCCTGATTTTCCTGACTAAATTTGACTAACAGACATAACACAGATAACACACATAAAACGCACCGAAAGGTGACTCAAAATGTCACTTCTCCACGATCTCCAGTGATGCTGCCTGACCCAGTGACTTACTCCAGCATTTTACACCTTGTATTGGTAACTAGAATCTTAGTCGGGCCACTTACTGTTGATCTTCTTACAAGTATAGGAGTAAAAATCAGTGACATAAATGATAGAAAAGCTCTTTGTGGTACTTGTGCGGGAAATTAAAAAAGGCAGCAGAGTTGGTTTTAAATTAAACTAGACTGACGTGGATCTCTACTGTGGGTCGGGCAACCCGCCCACAACTGACGATCCTGCGGGCCCGGCAACCCATGGTCCCGGTGCCAGACAGGGAATGTCCACCGGGGCCGTGGGCAAGCGAGGGGGGACAGGGAAAAGCCACTGACCTTGGCCCCGTGCCTCCAGCGCTGCAGCCAGAGCGAGCCGTGGACCCGAAGCCTCTCCTGCAGTTCAGCTACGAACGGCGGCGAGCGTCGGGGAACGGCGATGAATGGTAGCGAATAGCGGCATCGGCCATCTTGTTTGACCCTCTACCGCCGCCTCTGCCACCGCGCTGCAACATGGGAGGAAGGTCAGGCGCGGGGTATGCCGGGTCGGGCGCTGGTCCTCCCTCGGTGTGAGGCGGGGGAGCACATTTATTAAAGTTTATTAAGTAAATTGGTTTTAAAAAGTAACAAAAGATGATTTGTTGAGACCGCTAATGGGATACAACTAATGATGAGTAGGGTGGACCTAAAATTGTTGCGCTATCGTGTACCGTTTTCGCTGTATTTCCAGATGAAACTGGCACAAACAAACATAGAAACATAGAACATAGAAACATAGAAAATAGGTGCAGGAGTAGGCCATTCAGCCCTTCGAGCCTGCACCGCCATTCAATATGATCATGGCTGATCATCCAGCTCTGTAGCCTGTACCTGCCTTCTCTCCATACCCCCTAATCCCTTTAGCAAAAAGGGCCACATCTAACTCCCTCTTAAATATAGCCAATGAACTGGCCTCAACTACCTTCTGTGGCAGAGAATTCCACAGACTCACCACTCTCTGTGTGAAGAAATGTTTTCTCATCTCGGTCCTAAAAGACTTCCCCCTTATCCTTAAGCTGTGACCCCTGGTTCTGGACTCCCCCAACATCGGGAACAATCTTCCCGCATCTAGCCTCTCCAACCCCTTAAGAATTTTATATGTTTCTATAAGATCCCCCCTCAGTCTTCTAAATTCCAGCGAGTACAAGCCCAGTCTATCAAGTCTTTCCTCATATGAAAGTCCCGCCATCCCAGGGATCAATCTGGTGAACCTTCTCTGTACTCCCTCTAAGGCAAGAACGTCTTTCCTCAGGTTAGGAGACCAAAACTGCACACAATACTCCAGGTGCGGTCTCACCAAGGCCCTGTACAACTGCAGCAGAACCTCCCTGCTCCTAAACTCAAATCCTCTTGCTATGAATGCCAACATACCATTCGCTTTCTTCACTGCCTGCTGCACCTGCATGCTTGCTTTCAATGACTGGTGCACCACGACACCCAGGTCACGTTGCATCTCCCCTTCTCCCAATCAGTCACCATTCAGGTAATACTCTGCTTTCCTGTTCTTGCCGCCAAAGTGGATAACCTCACATTTATCCACATTATATTGCATCTGCCATGCATTTGCCCACTCGCCTAATCTATCCAAGTCACTCTGCAGCCTCCTAGCATCCTCCTCGCAGCTAACACTGCCACCCAGCTTCGTGTCATCCGCAAACTTAGAGATGTTGCATTCAATTCCCTCGTCCAAATCAATGTATATACACTGTAAATAACTGGGGTCCCAGTACTGAGCCTTGCGGTACCCCACTAGTCACTGCCTGCCATTCCGAAAAGGACCCGTTTATTCCTACTATTTGCTTCCTGTCCGCCAACCAATTTTCTATCCACCTCAACAATGGGACAACATATGGGACAAACATACAGGGGAACAAACATACGGGACAAACATACGGGAACAACATACAGGACAAACATACAGGAACAAACATACGGGAACAAATAAGATGAGGGTTTTAGTAATATACTAGACTAAGTGGACCTGTTGGGCCCATTCCTCGTAGAGGAGGAACAGAGAAGGTGAGAGGATGTGACTGAGTGAGCCCTAACACAAAGCCTCTCCTGTATTGGTGTAGCACCCTCAATTCCGCCCCCCACTTAATCCCCCTTATCCCCCCTCCTCCCCCCACTGATCCACTCCATCACCCTACCCCACCCCCACTTGCCCCTCCCCTGCCCCCTCCCCACCACTATTCCCCCCCCGCCCCTCACCCCCAGTGCCCCCACCTCCCTCCCATCCCCCACCCCCACTCTCCCTGCCCACACCCAACTCTCCCCCCACCCACAATCTTCCCTCCTCTCCACCCTCACTCTCCCCACCCCTCCTTCCCCCACCTCCATTCTCTCCTCCCCCTTCCCCCCACTCCCTCCTCCCCGCCCCCACTCTCCCCCAACTTCCTCCCCTCCTAACCCCGCTCTCCCCCTCTTGCCCCCAGCCCCACTCTCTCCTCCCCCACTCCCCCCTTCCCACACCCTCCCCTCCACCCACTCGGCTCCCACGCCCACTCCCCTCCGTGGACCCTTTGGCGGCGTAAGCCACTTACCAGTGCCCGTGCATGCCTCGCTGACTGCCGGCGTGCGAGTCTCCCCCGGGGCCGGGTACGGACAAGGGGAGAGAGGCGAGAGGCGAGGGTAGTGAGGCGAGGGGTGAGATGCAAGGGTGAGGGGCGAGGGGAGAGGGGCGAGAGGCGAGAGGAGAGGGAGCCACTGAGCCCGGGCGGGCGGCCCCGCTGCCGGCGGCCATCTTGTTTGGCGAGTGAGGAGGGAAGTGCAATTGAAGTCTTACGTGCCCCATTGTGATGTCATACGCTGAGCACTTTCAAGAAATGGGTTAGAAAGGAAATTTTAAAACCAAATTTATCTGAAATTTGTTTTAGATGCAACCAAGATGTGGGTACTTTTTTACATTCTACATGGGCATGTCCGCAGGTAACTCCTTTTTGGAAAGACCTAAAAAGATTTTTGGAACAATTGTTGAATAAGACCATATCATTGGATTCAAGGTTGTTTTTATTGGGAGATATTAAAGGAATATTACCAAGGTTCATTTTTGATAAATATCAGGAAAGATTTCTCAAAATAGCAATAGCAATAGCAAAAAAATGTGAAGTGGTCACTTGGAAAGATCACAATGAAATAAGAATTGAAAGATGGTACGCAGAAATGCGTAGTTGTATCCCATTAGAAAAAGCTACTTATAATCTGAGAAATAGATGATTTCTTTTTGAAAGTTTGGAACCCATTCATTTTAAAATTAGGATTAAGAATTGGAAATATATAAATTCAAGATTGTTTTGATACCCTTAATAAGAAATTAATAAGAAATTAGCCGGAAGTGTTTCCTTCATGACTCCAGCTTTCTTTCTTTCTTCCTTCCTTCCCTCCTTCCCTCCCTCCCTTCCCTAGGACAATGGTGAGTAAAGTGGGCCAAAAATTGTGGCGCTATGGTATACCGTTTGTGCTGTGCGAAACCTCAAAGTTATGGGACGGGACAGACAGACAGACAGACAGACAGACAGACAGACAGACAGACAGACAGACAGACAGACAGACAGACAGACAGACAGACAGACAGACAGACCCACCCATTGGGCCTCAACCTCTCCTGCATGCGTGCAGCGCCCTCTCCTCCCCTCTTCCCCCTCCCCTCCCTCCTCCCCTCCCCCTCCCAATCCCTCTCCCCTCCCCTCCCCCTCCCCATCCCGCTTACCCTCCATCACCGTCAACCCCCTTTATCCTCCCTCCTTCCCCCTCACCTATGTTGACCTATTCCCTATCATGCTTTATTCTACCTCTTCCCATTTCCGACTTTCTTCCCACCTTCAATCAGTCTGAAGAAGGGTCTGAACCTGAAATGTTACCTCCCCATGTTCTCCAGAGATGCTGCATCACCTGCTTCCCTCCCCTTCCACACATATTCCTTCCTCTGGCTTCACAATTCATGCCTCTTTCTATCCTCGTCTCTTCCTACCATTACCTTTTATCTTTTCATCTTTGGCCATTGTTCAACCATCTGTTTATCAAAAATCCCTCTCACCTTATCCACCAATCACTCCCTAGAATTTGCGTCTTTTTTAATGTTTGTAAACCTGCCTACTGATTGTTGAATCAATCACTTTTTCAGATGATCCATGTCAACCTCCAGAAATCAACAATGCTGTATCCTTCCATAGAAGACAATACCGCCACGGGGAATCAATCCAGGTTCAATGCGCTCTTCGGTTTAAATTGCAAGGAGATGCAACAATTAGGTGCAGCGATGGGGAATGGACTTTTGGACGATCTTTCCCAGCCTGTATTGGTAACTTCTTTGCAATATTACTTGAATCAAAGGAAAATAAAAGAAATGCGGCAATTATCAATTATCAAAATTACCAACATTTAATTGTTGTAACTGTTATAAAGTCATGGAGTCATACAGAATGGAAACAGGCCCTTTGGGCCAATTAGTCCATGCTGACCAAGATGCCCTGTCTATGCTAACCCAGTTTGCCTTTTAAATATTGTTATAGTACCTGCCGCAACTCCCTGCTCTGGCATGAGTCTGTAGAAGGGTCCCGACCGCAAACATCACCCATCCATGTTCTCCAGGGATGTTCCTTGACCCGCTGAGTTACTCCAGCACTTTGTGTTAATCTCCAGCATCTGTAGCTCCTTGATTCGACAACCTTCTTCATGTTATCATCCTGATGTTGGGACCCTCGTTTCCCAAGTGTCCCGTGCACATCCTGTAGCATCCCGCGTGGAGATAGCAACCTGATTATGGGGGAGTGAGCAGTGGGATCACAAGGAAAGCTTCCCATCCAAACGCCAAAGGCCCAGTTTCAGATGAGACTTGAACCTCATGGTTGGTGCTCTGTGTGTCTGCTTGATATTGAATGGACAAGATCAAACGTTCGTCCTTTGTCTTTCTCTATGGATAGGCCTATCGCAGATTTTTATATTTTAAACATTTTATTCGGCTTTATACAACTCATACTGTTAAGTTTATCTAAAATCCATCATATTTTTGACGGTGAGTAATACAATATGGGTAAGATTAATACATTCAGCACCAATAGACACTGCCCTGTTTTTCTACAGTAACTATTTTGATTATAATATTTTAAAGAATTTTCAATGAAAGTCAGAACAAAGTAGTTTCATTAATTTATATTTTATTTTTTATAGAATTGCAATGTAACAAACCGAATTTAGAAAATGGGAAAGTGCAAACCCACAAGGAGATTTTCAAGGCTTTTGACCAATTGAACTACAGGTGCAATGATGGTTTTAAACCTGGAGGTGACCTAGTCACGACATGTGACCGATTCGGATGGAGTCCAGTACCATCATGTACACGTAAGCAGATTAGTTTATGTGACAGTAATGCTTGCTTACAGTATTAGTTATATGCGTTTGATTAATTGAAAGACGGAAACAGGCCCTTCGGCCCACCAAGGTCACGCTAACCATCGATCATCCTTACACACTAGTTCCATGTTTAGTTTTAGAGACACTGCGAGGAAACAGGCCCTTCGGCCTATCGAGTTCGCACCGACCAGCCATCCCTGCATATTAACACGATCCTACACACACTAGGGACAATTGTTTTTTTTACATTTACCAAGCCAATTAACCTACAATCCTGGAGTGTGGGAGTAAACCAAAGGTCTCGGAGAAAACCCACACAGGTCATGGGGAGAACGTACAAACTCCGTACAGACAGCACCCATGGTCGGGATTGAACCCTGATCTCCAGCGTTGCATTCGCTGTAAGGCAGCAACTCTACCGCTGCGCCACCGTGCCACCCTCTTGGGATGTTATCCCACTTTCTCATCCACTCCCCGTACACTAAGGACAAATTACAGAGGCTGATTAACCTACAAACACGCATGTCTTTGGGATGTGGGAGGAAACCTGGAGCGCCTGGAGGAAATGTGCAAACTCAACACTGACAACGCCAGAGGTCAGGATCAAACCCAGGTCTCTGGTGCTGTGAGACAATGGTTCTAACAGCTGCACCACTGTGCCACACCAAATTATTTTAGATGTTGTTCTCATTGACCTGAGCAATTGTAATCTTCATTCAACAAGGTGATGATAACAAAAGCAAATGTTCAGTTACCAACTTTCAGTCACCAGTTCAAAACCGAACACTTCCTTTTCAGCAATAATCTGCAGGAAAGCAACGATAGAACATGGTGAATTTAAAGGCGAGAACCGGATGTATTTTCATCAGGAGTCAGTGGAATACACTTGTGATGTCAATTACGAACGCACGGGAGATGGTAGAATTCGCTGTACAGCTCAAGGCTGGCACCCAATTCCAGCCTGTCCAGGTAAATGGTTTGTCTTTATTAATGTATTGGAAATGAGTGGGATACTAACATAGGTAACTTGGCTTATCCCCATTCCATGAAATTCATTGTGTTATCAAATCAATATTACATTCAATTAATTAAAAGAGAAATACTGTCCACTATTAACAATGAAATATTGTTTCCAATATGATGGAGGTTTGTTCAATGTAGGATGGTAACATCAGAATAGTTGTTACCATATGTAGGAAAGAACTGCAGATGCTGATTTAAATCGAAGGTAGTCACAAAATGCTGTCTGAAGAAGGGTCTTGACCTGAAACCTAAGTCATTCCTTCTCTCCAGAGATGCTGCCTGTCCCGCTGAGTTGTTACCATTATCCACACTGTTCCATTGCACAGCAATTCCTGTTTCCAGCAGTCAATATACTTTAATTTATTTTGGATTTTCCAATTGGCTAGAAAACTGATGTCAGGATGTTGTAATCTGTATGAAGGAACTGCAGATGCTGGTTTAAACGAAAGGTCAACTTAAAATGCTGGAGTAACTCAGCGGGACAGCTAGCATCTCTGGAGAAGGAATTGGCGACGTTTCGGGTCGAGACCCTTCTTCAGCCTGATGTTAGGGAGGAGGGAGATGCATGGATAAGGAAGTGTGAAGGTGTGAAAACATGACAAGGGGAATGGACATCAAAGAAAATGTATAGATCATTGTTTAGCTGGGAGAAGGTAACAACAAAGCAAACAGAGGTAAAATGTAGTCAGAGACAGTGACTGATCGGAGAACTGGGAAGGGGGAGACCATTTCAGATTTCATCACTTCTGGCTGTCTGTCCTCCAAAGCCTTCAACCTTATGGTTCCCCAGCCCTGCACGGCCTTGTTTTATCTTCTCCTCAATATCCACAAACAGAACTGCCCTGGCAGACCCAGTATTTCTGCTTGTTCCTGTCCCACTGAATTAATTTCCACATACCTCGACTCCATCCTATCCCCCCCTGGTTCAAAACCTCCCTACCTACGTCCAAGACACCTTACACGCCCTTCCGTCTCTTCAATTACTTCCGTTTTCCAGGCTCCCACTCCCCCATCTTTACTATGGATGTTCAGTCACTCTACAACTCCATCCACCACCTGGGAGGTCACAAAGCCCTCCATTTCTTCCTTGGCCCATTAAACTACAAACCCACACGTCTTTGGGATGTGGGAGGAAACCGGAGCACAGGCAGAACATGCAAACTCCATTCAGACAGCACCCGAGGCCAGGATCGTACCCCGGTCTCCAGCGCTGTGAGGCAGTGGCTCTACCAGCTATGCCACCTTTTGTTAATCCTTCACATTTCATAAAGAGAATGGAAGTACTGTTTACAATAGTGAGAGCATCATTCAATGGTCACGTCAAGTTTATGGTCAGGTGCACAAGCAGGTGGGGTGCAGGTGTAATGAAAACCTCGCTTGCAGCGGTATCTCAAGCGCACATACTCGGGCAAACACACATAAACAAATGATACATTAATAATACATAAATCACACTGTCCGAAATGAAAGGAGACAGCATAAAAACACGACAACGGTGCAAAAACATCATTAGAAAATAAATGAAGCCCATGAGACTGCGAGAGATGGACACTAGTGTCCCATTGTCAGGGTAGGATCAGGGTTGTGATTATTCAGAGATTTGTTCTGAGACTTGTTCAATGCCAACAATAACGTTTGAAAACATCATTTTACTGCTCGTAGAAATCACTTGTACCCGACCGGGAGGGAGAATACAACTTTCACCATATGAATGGAGGTACCGGCTTCAACAGGATGTTCAATACAGATGCGCAAGTCGTGGATCGCGTCATAGGTCAAGATGTACAGTAAATGGTTGGCACCCTGCCATAGTATGCCATAGTAAGTGTCTTCTATTTTTATTAGTCTCAGGGAGACCAGCAATTAAAACTGACAATTTATCTTTTATATCGTACAAACAAACTTTGACCGATATTTCCCAACTAGAATCTTAGTCGGGCCACTTACTGTTGATCTTCTTACAAGTATAGGAGTAATAATCAGTGACATAAATGATAGAAAAGCTCTTTGTAGTACTTGTGCGGGAAATTAAAAAAGGCAGCAGAGTTGATTTTAAATTATACTAGACTGACGTGGACCCGTTGGGTCCAGATCTCTCCTGTGGGTTGGGCAACCTGCCCACAACTGACGATCTTGCGGGCCCGGCAACCCATGGTCCCGGTGCCAGACAGGGAGTGTCCCCCGGGGCCGTGGGCAAGCGAGGGGGGACAGGGAAAAGCCACTGGCCTTGGCCCCGTGCGTCCAGCGCTGCAGCCAGAGCGAGCCGTGGACCCGAAGCCTCTCCTGCAGTTCGGCTACGAACGGCGGCGAGCGTCGGGGAACGGCGATGAAGGGTAGCGAATAGCGGCGTCGGCCATCTTGTTTGACCCTCTGCCGCCGCGCTGCACCATGGGAGGAAGGTCAGGCGCGGGGTACGCCGGGACGGGCACCGGTCCTCCAGGCGGTGTGAGGCGGGGGAGCACATTTATTAAAGTTTATTAAGTAAATTGGTTTTAAAAAGTAACAAAAGTTGATTTGTTGAGACCGCGGGGGAATGATGAGTAGGGTGGACCTAAAACTGTTGCGCTATCGTGTACCGTTTTCGCTGTATTTCCAGATGAAACTGGCACAAACAAACATACAGGGGAACAAACATACAGGACAAACATATGGGAACAAACATACGGGACAAACATACTGGAACAAACATGCGGGACAAACATACTGGAACAAACATACGGGAACAAACATACGGGAACAAATAAGATGAGGGTTTTAGTAATATACTAGACCAAGTGGACCTGTTGGGCCCATTCCTCGTAGAGGGGGAACAGAGAAGGGGAGAGGGTGTGACTGAGTGAGTCCTCCTTTATTGGTGTAGCACCCTCAATTCCGCCCCCCCCACTTAAATCCACCCTCCTCCCCCCACTGATCCACTCCATCACCCTACCCCACCCCCACTTGCAGGTGACTCCTATAAATTCAAGATTGTTTTGATATCCTTAATAAGAAATCAGCCGGAGGTGTTTCCTTCATGACTCCAGCTCACATAATCATGACCCTAATGTGTAACTGGGTTGCAAGTTCATCCATGCAATGTCTAAGAAATTGCAAACAAAAAATTGTATGAATTGAATCAATTTCTGGGCACTTCCCAAGTGCATCAGTGCCAGTTGGGAATGAAGGTAAATTGGTACAAGACAGAGACAGAGAGATCAAGAAAGTGTAGCAAGATGTCAGAGAAGGTCCAAATGTATTTGATGTTTTTAAATCTTTTTGATCTTGTTTGAGCTTTTTTGAATAGTGTTTGATATGAATAATTTTAAACTATGTTCTCCTTTTGGGGTTTAATTGTGATCGCTCTCTTTTTATAAAATTATGATGTTCTGGTAATTTGGAAAAGGTTCTCAGTGTGTTAGAAACAGTGACAACACTTGGACTGGATGCAAGCCCATTTGGCAAGAGATGCCGCTGGGCCAGCTGTCAAAGTTGCCTCAGTATTTTTCCTGGGCGGGGCTCATTTACAGTCCTATCACAGTGCAAAGCCTTGTCGGTGTGCTGCACCTTGCATTTTCCAGCAAATGCTCAGTGGGGTTTGAATAATTTTTACCCAGGACATTGACATTAGCTAACCCAGGTATAAGTTTGTATATGATGTGTATATGACCAAACACTTGCACTCAGTCCACCAAGGTCGATTGGATCTTCCGGTTTCAAAACCATTTTAACTCCCCTTCCTGGTCCTATTTGGACCTTTCAGTCCTGGGCCTCCATTGCCAGAGTAGGCCACAGGCTTATAACCCAACGGTATGAACATTGAATTCTCCAATTTTAGGTGCCCTCTAACTAACACCCTCCCCCCCCTCTACATCCCCACCCTTCCCTCCCCTGTACCGTACCTATTTCTTCCCCCCCCCCCCACCTGGCTTCACAATTAATAACTCTTCATACCTAACTTACGCTTTCTGTTCTTATCGCTAAGATTTGATCCAACCATCTGGTTATCAAAAAAAAAACTCACCTATGTTGACCTATTCCCTATCATGCTTTATTCTACCTCTTCCCATTTTCTGGCTTTCTTCCCACCTTCAATCAGTCTGAAGAAGGGTCTGAACCTGAAATGTTACCTCCCCATGTTCTCCAGAGATGCTGCATCACCTGCTTCCCTCCCCTTCCACACATATTCCTTCCTCTGGCTTCACAATTCATACCTCTTTCTATCCTCGTCTCTTCCTACCATTACCTTTTATCTTTTCATCTTTCGCCATTGTTCAACCATCTGTTTATCAAAAATCCCTCTCACCTTTATCCACCAATCACTCCCTAGAATTTGTCGTGCCCCCTCCTTTCCTCCAGTTTTCACTTCCCTCCCCCCCCCCCCACCAACCACAATCAGTCTGAGGAAGGGTCCCAAGCCGAAACGTCACCCATCCATGTTTCCCAGAGGTGCTGCCTGACCCCCTGAGTTACTCCAACACTTTGCGTCTTTTTTAATGTTTGTAAACCTGCCTACTGATTGTTGAAACAATCACTTTTTCAGATGATCCATGTCAACATCCAGAAATCAACAATGCTGTATCCTTCCATGGAAGACAATACCGCCACGGGGAATCATTGCAGGTTAACTGTGCTCATGGGTTTAAATTGCAAGGAGATGCAACAATTCAGTGCAGAGATGCGGAATGGACTTTTGACCGATCTTTCCCAGCCTGTAATGGTAACTTCTTTGCAATATTACTTGAATCAAAGGAAAATAAAAGAAATGCGGCAATTATCACAATTACCAACATTTAATTGTCGTAACTGTTATAAAGTCATGGGGTCATACAGAATGGAAACAGGCCCTTTGGGCCAATTAGTCCATGCCGACCAAGATGCCCTGTCTATGCTAACCCAGTTTGCCTTTGTTTGAAGATAGACACAAAATGCTGGAGTATTTCAGCGGGTCAGACAGCATCTCTGGAGAGAAGGAATGAGTGACGTTTCGGGTCGAGACCCTTCTTCAGACTGTTTGACCGCTATAGCTCGAAACCTTTCCTATCCATGTATCTATCCAAATGTTTCTTAAATGTTGTTATTGTACCTGCCTCAACTACCTCCTCTGGCAGCTAGTTCCATGTACGCACCACCTTCTGAATGAAAAGATGCCCCTCAGGTTCCTATTACATTTTTCCCTCCTCACCTTCGACCTATGTCCTCTGGTTGTTGATTCCCCTACTCTGAGTAAAAGACTCTGTGCATTTACTCTGTCTATCCCCTTCATGATTTTGTACACCTCTATAAGATCACTTGTCAGCCTCCTGTGCTCCAAGGAATAAAGTCCTAGCCTGCCCAATCTTGATAGGAAGATGGCTGGCCAAAGGCTAGAGATGAGTGGCATGGCAGCACAGTGGTAGAGTTGCTGTCTCTCAGCGCTAGAAACCCAGGTTCAATCCTGACAACGGGTGCTGTCTGTATGGAGTTTGTACGTTCTCCCCGTGACTGCGTGGGTTTTCCCCAGGTCCTCCTGTTTCCTCCCACACTCCAGAGACGTGCAAGTTTGTGGGATATTTGGCTTTGGTAAATATTGTAAATTTTCCCTCGCACGTAGGATAATGCTAGTGTGTGGGGTGATCGCTGGTCATCGCAGACTCAGTCGGCTGAAGGGCCTGTTTCCGCCCCTTCTCGAAACTAAATTAAAGATGAAAAGACAGAGGGTGTGTCTTTCTCTCCCCCCCTCCTCCACCATCAGTCTGAGGAAAGGTCTAAAACATCACCTGTCCATGTTCTCCACACATGGTGCCTACCCCACTGACTTACTCCAGCAATTTGTCTCTATTTTAACCACTTGCCTGGCTTTGTCCCAGCCACCACCTCTTTTTTCCAGCTTTCTCCACCACCCCCCCCCCCCAACAATCCGTCTGAAGAATGGTTCTTCCCCGAAACATCACCTACTAATGTCTATGAGATGCTGCCGAACCTGCTGAGTTATCTGCTGCACTACTGTGAATATTTTCCAATCTTTCGGCTTTCATTTCAGTTTGTTGAACATCAGTCGGCTGCTACAGATATATTTACTGAGAACACACAATTGGAGGTTGCTCATGATCAGAATAAAAAGTGGAATAACAAATATGTTGGGGTGGGCAAGAAGGCTTTCGGCCCATTGGCTTCATCAGTCAGAATATTGAGTATAGAAAGTTTTGTAGGAAGAAACAGCAGATGCTAGTTTACACCGAAGATAGACACAAAGTGCTGGAGTAACTCAGCGGGACAGGCAGCATCTCCATGGGGAAGGTCACAATGTGGCATACAAACAGTAAAATTAATCAGGACAGTGAAACTAGTTGGAGAAATAGGCTGGGGGAGGGACTGAGAGAGGGAGAGCAAGGGTCATCTCCCCCTCAGCCGACAATGAAACATTCTACATTTCCTTGAGCATAATCTGCTTTGATCTGTCATTTTCACACCTTACATTCTCTTTGAAACTCTTCCGTATCTCGAGTTTCCCTCTCCCCTGACTCTCAGTCTGAAGAAGGGTCTCGACGTGAAACATCACCCATTCCTTCCCTCCAGAGATACTGCCTGTCGTGTTGAGTTACTCCAGTATTTTGTGTCTATCTATTAAGTTTAGAAGTTGGGAGGTCATGTCATAGTTATGTAAGTCCACGTTATGTGAGGCCACATTTAATGTACTGTGTTCAGTTTTGGTCACCATGTAAAAGGAACATGTTGTCAAGCTGGAAAGAGTGCAGAGAAGATTTACGAGGATGTTGCCAGGACTCGATGGCCTGAGGCTAACCTTACTAGGACTTTATTCCTTGGAGCGCAGGAGGATAACGGGTGATCTTTTAGAGATGCACAATATCACGAGGGGTATAGATAGGATGAATGCACAGAGTCTCTTGCCCAGCATAGGAGAATTGAGAACAAGAGGACATAGGTTTAAGGTGAGGACAGAAAGATTTAATAGGAAGCTGATGGGTAACGTTTTCACACAAAGATTGGTGGGTATATGGAACGAACCTCCGGAGAGGGTAGTTGAGGCAGGTACTATCATAACGTTTAAGAGACATTTGAAAAAGTACATGGATAGGACATTTTAGCGGGTTATGGGCCAAATGCAGGTGAGTGGCATGAGTGTAGATGGGGCATGTTGGCTGCCGTGGGCAAGATGGGCCAAAGGGCCTGTTTTCATGCTGTATGTCTCTCTGACTCCCTATTACTCTATGTGAACAGGGGTGCAAAGAGGAAAGCATTGTCATTTGCTGAGTCCTTATGTTGTAGCGGTTTTCTGCGTATAAATACTTTAATGATCTCCAGGCTCTGAACAATTACTTTACAGAACTCGGATGTGTTGAACCACCAACAATAGATAATGGGGATTTTAATCCTAAAAAAACAAGATATGATCAGAATGAAGTGGTGAGTTACGCTTGCCTTGAAGGATATTATCTTTTCGGAGAAAGTTCCTTGCGATGTGGTTCCATTGGATGGCCGGACACACCAAAGTGCATCAGTAAGCAATGTTTTATTCTCCAGATACAATCCAGTATCCTTGGCCAAATTACAAATGAAAAACAATCGCATGTGCATTTCACAATTAATTTTTCATTAGCATATTTGCACAGCACCCCTCAATGTGCAAAGGTAAAGTAATCTTTCATGAGGATCATGATATTGATAGCAAGCATTGAACAGTACAGCACAAAAACAGGCCCTTCTTCCCACAATGTCTATGCCAAACATGATTCCAGGACCATCACTCATCTCCCTGCACATAACCCATATCCCTCCATTCCCTGCATATCCATGTGCCCATCCAAAAGTGTTTGAAATGCCACTATTGTATCTGCCTCCACCACCACCCCTGGCAGCACGTTCCAGGCCCCCACCACCCTCTGTGTACATGGCCATACTTCTTGCAGAGAATGGTGAACCTTGGAACTTTCTGCCCTGGACCGCTGTGGAGGCTTCATCATGGAAGGGATTTAAAGAGGAGGTGGATAGATTGTTGAAAGATTGGGAAATGCAGGAAACTGACACAGAAACGAAACTGAAGGCTGGCCCGATCAGCCGTGATCATAATCTATGAGGAGCCAGGAGCTTACTCTTCCTCCACTCCTACCCCACACACGCAGTCCTGTGGAAGGAAAGTATTTCAGGAGCTCGACTCACAGCAACTTAAAGGCAACTGGGAATTGGCCACGAATGATGATCTGTTCTGGCTGCAGAAGCACACAATGTGCAAAGCAAATAAACAAAGCTTAGAAACAAAGAACAGCACATGCTGGTTTATACCGAAGGTAGACACGAAATGCTGGAGGAACTCAGCAGGTCAGGCAGCATCCCTGGAGAAAAAGGATAGGTTTTGTTTCGGGTCGGGACCCTTCTTCAGACTTCAACAAAGTTGGTGGATAACATTACTTTAAGTCATAATGTTTCCAGTACCATGTCAAGTGAAACCTAACGTGATTATTTACTTCAAGAAAACTCTAAAAATCCAAATGTAGGTTAATATATTATCATGGAGAAGAACTTCAAACAGTTTTCCTTTTTCCAGATATGCAAAGTAGATGCAGTGATCCACATCCAACGGTGGAACATGGAATTACCACCACTAAGGCCAGCTACAAAGTAAGCTATCAATGTCGTGATGGATATATTATGGAAGGATCAGAAGTGGTAATATGTGATGGTGGGAAGTGGTCACATCCACCAACTTGCAGTTTTCCTCCAGGTGAGATGAATGATGTGATGGTGACACTGTGGAGACATTGTGTGTGGTTAAAACACGAGAGCAGAGGGGCAGTGTAGAGTCTACCAGAGCTCCCTGCACTGGTGCAGAAATAAAGCAGACCACTCCAATATTGTTTAAAGTATCTGCCGAGATGCTGATTATTGAGATCTGACCATAAAGCAGGTCAACTGTTTCTCTCTGACCGCTCATTTGACTTGTCCTCAGGGTCGACACTTTTTTGCCATTGTTAATTTTGGGGACTTTGCAATGGATAAGAATAAACCTGATTAATTGATAACAGCCACGGTCTTCTGTCCATGATATATCTACTATTTAGCACGTACGTGTAAGAAGCCTTGTAACTTGTCACCTGCTGATTACTTGAGAAGTTACTGCCAAGCTCATAAGATGAGAACTGATTTTTGAATTTGATAACGTTTTACTACTTTATTTAGTGGTAGTGTAGATTATAGAATAAAGTTATTTTTGTAACCCATTCAATAGATCCAGAACTAGGGTGTGAGGAAATGCCACCTCCATTAAAGGATGGAGACATATTGGACTTTCTTGTGCCGCCATTTCTTCCCGACCAAGTTGTAACGTATCAGTGTCAGGATTACTACGTCTTGAAAGGAAATAAAAAAGTTACCTGTTCTGGTGGGAAATGGTCAAAACCTCCACAGTGCCTTGGTAAGTAATATTTAATGTCAGTTCTAATCCTCAATAATTATTACAGCTAGTCAGCCAGTAACACGTAATAAAACTGGAAATTGCCCCATTAGTGTGGTTAATTTTACCATGTAGCTTCCCTATAATGAGTTTCAATTGCGTTTGAAAGGTCATTTAACGTACACATCCTTTAACTTTAAAAGCAAGTCCCCCAGGAGGTCTTTGCAATTGACTGGCCATGATCTGTCTGCAGAAAGTATTTGAATCAGGTGGAGGCCTTGGATTCTACATTAAACTGCAGTTGAACTTATTCGGCAGCTTTGGAATGTGACGTTATGAAAAGATAGGGCAAATCTCTACGAAATCTGTCAAATAACCTTTGAACAATGAAACGTAATTTCTGTCCGAGTGAGGCCACATTCAAATTGGAGGAACAGCACCTCCTATTTGCTTGTGCGGCTACCAACCCAGCAGTTTGAACTTTGATTTATCGAGTTTCAAGTGACTCCTGCATTTCTCCCTCCCTCCCCCACCGTAGTTGTCCTCCTAGTTCCACTGTTCGCATCCTGGTGTCCCTGTTGATAGCATATCTTCTCCATCCAACAATGGGCCATTATGGACTCCACTCTTCCTGACGTCTTCTGTTGCCGGCCCTGTTTCATTCTGTCCTTCTCTGTCCTTCAGTCTGAAGAAGGGCTCCATACCGAAACATCACCTATTCCTTTTGTCCAAAGATGCTGCCTGACCCACTAAGTTACTCCTGGATTTTGTGTCCATCAAATGTAATTTCTCTCTGCAGTGAAACTCCAATAATCCGGCATCCATGGCACTTTGGTGCTGGACTGGTGGATTTTCTGGAATATTGGACATTGGTCCTATTCAGACCCAAACACTGGTGCTCTAATAAATTGTCCAGTGAGAACTGGTGAGTGTAAAGACAGCGGGGAAATATGCAGCCACAAACTGGCCATGTTGCTGAACCCTGGTGTCCAAGGATTTGACCACACAGCCCACAGTCCAGCCCCTAACCCAGCCGTATTCTGGACCCTGGTGCGGCTACACACTCCCCTGACCCTCTGGAAACCCGCTTCACCTTCATATCTCATGATTGAACCACATGTGGGACCCTCAGGACATCTAAACAATTCAATGTCAGATGATGAAAAATTGACTTTCGTTGTTGACATAAATCCGCAGATAGGTGACCTCGTGCTCTTGCACAGTACACAATCAGAAACCAGAATCTCTTCACGAGCGTCACAGCAAGTTGCACAACTCTTGAAATTACGTTGTTGCATCTCCAAAATCCACCTGCCCACAGCTTGTGCACAAAGTGCTGCTCGATGAACAGTTCTCTCGGTTGGAAATCAAGGAGCATCAACGGGATCTTGCTTTCTGTAAACCATTGACAGTGGCCTATCAATCCTGGGCAGATTGTGACATCTTGATTACAAGTTGTCTTCCAGCATCTATTTTGCCAAGTGTCAGGTCTCAGAGTCTGCTCAGCACCACACTGACATCTGCCTTCATTGTTTTGATGTGAACCTTGCAGGGCACTTGTGGAATGATACCTGTTGTCATCCGGTTCCAATGTAATATATCTGTCGCTCTGTCTCGCGATCCTGTGCACAGATATTTCTTGTCAGGCTAAAACACTCGTCCTTTGCTTCATTTATTCCATGCGACCTCTGTCATTTCCCACATGTACTCCTGTAGTACAGATTGGTCAGTTGGAAACTCATTCCCAACCTGAGGTTCCCCTCTCTTGTCCTTTGGCATTTCCCATTGAACACCTTGTTCACCTTGCTCGACTGTGGGAAAAGAGGTAGGAGATAAGGAAGGCAAGAGGTGACGTACACTTCTGCCGCTGCTGATAGTTTGTGGTGCTCGTTGATGACAGGTTTTGATCGTGTGGATGTGTGCTGACCCCCTTGTATTACACACAGCTGTGGAATCATATAACCTACTGGAGATTGTCTTCAGTGGGAATCAGGAGTTTGTGGAGATGACTCCTGGCGATTTGCTGTGTGACCGTCACACAGGAGTTGTGAGGACACGACAGTGATTCATTGACACAAATGACCTGGCATTGAAACCTTCTCCAAAGGTGCATGGAGATATAATGATGCAGAGCTGTGCATCAGAAAATCCTTTATCTGGCAAGTCCAAGTTGTACAAAGTTAAATAATCGAGGGTTCGTTGTGAAATGTCTGCCACGTGCATTTCCTTTCAGCGACAGGCAACCATTGCAATCTGTAAAATTGTAAATGCCTGCACCATCCAGCAAGGTCGGCAGTATCTCCAGAGAACAAAATGGAGCAATGTTGCAAACCAGTGACCTTTCATCAGAACTGGCAATAATTGAAGAGAAAGCAGGTGAAGAGCGAGAGGGAAAATAGAAGCACTGAGAGACTGTAACTCCCAGGTTTCTGTGCAAAAGCTTTGTGTTTTTTCGCTATGGCCATTACTACACTAGATTTGGCAGCATATCCCAAAATGTTTAAGTAGTTCATTGCCTGTTGGTTGGCAATCTGAATGGGCGTAATGTCTAGAAGCCTGCCCAAGTAGGGAAAAATGATTTGGCTGCCACCTCACCCAGGCACTCCTAAAATGGATCTTTATTGGTATCCACCGGGTGGCGCCAGCAATGGCTGCCTCACCATCTGTCTGTCTGTTTCTTCCTTCTTTGTGTTTCAGTAGTATTTGTTAAATGTATGTTTTTAATGTTCTTTAGTTTGTTTTATGTGGGGGGGTGGGGGGGTGGGGGGGGGGGGGTAGCGTTGGGGGAATCTTTTTCCTCGACAGAGATGCGATTTTGTTTTTTTTCCTTATTGTCTCTCCGTACGCACTGCGGCCTAACATCGTGGAGTTGGCGGCCTTTGCTGGAGACCGACATTTGAGAGCTCCACCGCGGGGAGCCTACGGGACTTTAACATCGCGGAGCCCGCCATCCCTTTGCCAGGGATCAACTTTGGGAGCTCCAACCGTGGCTGCTTGCAGACTTACTAACACGGAGCTCATGGTCTCTGGTTAGAGACTGACGTCCAGAACTCCAAGCTGCAGGAGCTTCGACCGCCCCGATACAGGGGTTTCAATCGCCCCGACGCGGGAGCTTCGATCGCCGGGCTGCAAGAGCTTCAATCGCCCTGACGGATGGTTCAACTGCCCAGACCACGGGAGAATTAAGAGGAAGAAGTTTGGACTTTTTTGCCTTCCATCACAGTGAGGAATGTGGAGAATCCGCTGTGGTGGATGTTTATGTTAACGTTTATGTAGTTGTTGATTTTTTATCCTGTTGCTGTGTGGTTATTCGCATATCGCTGTACCTTATGATACAATAAAAGACCTTTGAAACCTTTGAATAATGTGGAAGTTGGCAAAAACAATGAGGCAAATCCTTTGCGAAACACAAAGTGCTGGAGGAACTCAGCGGGTCAGGCAGCATCTGGAGATGGATTGCACAGACAACATTTTGGGTTAGGATCCTCTTTCAGACCATCTGTCTGTGTGAATTCTCAGGAGTAGTCACCCCTACGCAAGAAAGCAAGAGAGGTGGGAGCAGGACAAAGCCAGGCAAATGATAGGTGGATACTTGTGAAGGGAGGGTTGATTGGAAGGTGGATGGATAACTGACCATGGACAGAGGTGAAAGGAGACAAAGGGGTGTCATTAGTGAAATACAAATCTCAAAGGGGAGGAGTGGGTGGAAGGGTGCGAGGTAAAGAGGGGGGAGATGAAAGGGAAACGTGGGACTCGCTGATGAGCTGAGTATGTGATGGAGGTGCCAGAAGTAGTGTGAATGGGATGGGAGGGGCGGGAACTGGTGGGAGAAATAGGAGCCCATTCAGGGTGGTGTGGGGCAGAGAGGGTGTGGGGGTGTGTGGGGGGGGGGGGGGGGTGGTGCATATCCTTTAGATCTTTACACTGCATGGAAACCCCCATGTTGTATCAATGCTCAGGAGAGTGTGAATGGTTGGCTATTTCTGCAGCTCTTTTTGGAAATACATTCACTGCTCTGTCCCATACTGCCACCTGCCCAGTAAAGGTGGTGATGGGCATGGGTCATTGTAGTGCCCAGCTCCTTCAGGTGCCTTTGCACACGTCAGTTGGACAAAACATCCCACTTTCTAGGAAGGAAATGGTTTCTGTACAACCAGTGGGAGGTTGATTCCACCAGACTGAGCCGTGATTCGACAGTCCACATCTGGTCTCATGAAGCCTATGGTATATTTTCGTTTATGTTCATTGAAATTTGATTACATGATCTGCTGATGATCTGTGAGGGATACGTTGCAAAAGCAAGAAATGGTATTTCACTCATGGAAATAAAGTATTGTAACCAGGGTGTTATCTATGTAAATTGATTTGATTTGAAAAAATACTATGTATTTAAAAATTGTTCATCCCAAGTGTAAATACTTAAATAATATTTTCCTGTGATTTAGTACCTTGTATATTGACACAAGAAGATTTCAACAAGAATTCGTTATCCTTGAGGTGGAAAATTGAGAAGGGAGCAGATGTGAAACACGGTGATGCCTTAGAATTTGAGTGCTCTCAGGGTCTTCAAGTGGAACCTCCTGCAAGGCGATATTGCCAGAATGGAACAATAGAAATTCCCAAATGTATCAGTGGTAAGTTAAACTGGTCAATCTAAGCAAATCTGAATGCTATTTATCGATTTATTAAACCTCTATCTTGATTTGAAAAACAGCTTAATCTATTGTGTGACATTTGCTAAAATAAAGAAAATTTCAGCAGGAGTATGCATGCAGAAAGGTCTCGGGGAATAATTTGGCATGAAGTTAATCAAAGACGCATGAAGGTCATTTAAAACTGAGGTGAGAAGAAACCTTTTCACCCAGAGTTGTGAATTTGTGGAATTCTCTGCCACAGAGGGCGGTGGAAGCCAAATCACTGGATGGATTTAAGAGAGAGTTAGATAGAGCTCGAGGGGCTAGCGGAATCAAGGGATATGGGGAGAAATCAAGTACGGTTAATTGATTGTGGATGATCAGCCATGATCACAATGAATGGCGGTGCTGGCTCAAAGGGCCGAATGGCGTCCTCCTGCACCTATTTTCTATGTTTCTATGTTTCTGTGAAGGGACGGGCAAAGAAGCAACTTCCCCATGGTTGGATTTCCATTTCAGTGGTAGATTGCATTTGGCAGAACGTACAATGGACCTTGTACTCATTTTCAATAGTGGTTTGATGTATGTAGTAATTTGTTTAAATGATTTTGCCAAAGACATTTCATCTGTGCATTGATTCTGAATCCATTGCAGACTTGGATAATGAAGTATGTTTAAAGATCATACTTTTAAAATCTTTTTTGTAATATCATCTCAATTGTCCTGTTTCCTGCAGATGACACCAGATCGTGCAGTGCTTTAGACTATTTTGACTGCCCAACATGCACAAGGGATGAGATCTGTATTCATTATAATATTCGAAGCATATCAATGACAAGACCAGGTAAAATTATTTCCAAGCTATCACCTGGAAACATAGCTTGCAAATGATTCAGATGTACGGTATTAATGCACAATAACTGAATGACTGAATTATAGAACTTGTCTCGTCTGGAGCAAACTGGCATTCAACAAGGCAGGCCAAACCAGACACCCATAGTCCAGCATCTCCCATCTTAACCTCTAGTTGCTAATCTATGTGTCTGTAGCCATAGTTAAAACAGATGTAAAACCTGCTCTGCCTCAATGTTAAAAATCGGTGTGGCTCAGTGACTTCAGCTAATTCAGCAGGGACATCTCTCCGATCTGTGCATGCTTCCAAGTATGTGGTAGTCCAGAAAAAAATGACTTTCAATTATAACATGCCAGTGAGAACACGTTTCAATTGATCACAAGAAGTTATCTTCCTAGGATGTACAGGGACGATCCATCAACTTCAGGCATTTGCTGGCCATGGTTTGAAAATCTGCGCAGGTTCTTGATAGCTTTCATATATATACAGCCGGAAACAGGCCTTTTCGGCCCTCCAAGTCCATGCCGCCCAGCGATCCCCGTACACTATCCTACACCCACTAGTGTGGACAATTTTTACATTTACCCAGCCAATTAACCTACATACCTGTACGTCTTTGGAGTGTGGGAGGAAACCGAAGATCTCGGAGAAAACCCACGCAGGTCACGGGGAGAACGTACAAACTCCTTACAGTGCAGCACCCGTAGTCAGGATCGAACCTGAGTCTCCGGCGCTGCATTCGCTGTAAAGCAGCAACTCTACCGCTGCGCTACCATGGATCTTGTACTCATTTTCAATAGTGGTTTGATGTATGTTCAATACCTGTACAAGCTTTGTACTTGTACAGGTATTGATTGAGTGAAAAGTACAGCAAGGAAACAGGACCTTCATCCCATCGAATCCATGCCGACCAACAATTAGCCATTCACACAAGTTCTATCTAATCCCACTCTCTCGTGCACTACCTAAACATTGGGGGCAATTTAGATTACAATTAACTTATAAATCCACATGTCTGGCATGTTGGAGGAGATCTGGAGCATCCTGAAGAAACACACGCGATCATAGGGAGAACGAGCAAACTCCACACCAGGTCCAAGGTCAGGATCAAACTGGGTGCCTGGTGCTGTGAGGCAGCAGCTCTACTACCTGGGGCACTGGGCCACCCTATTTTTCAGTTTATGCAAGGGTTGAGTTCTGGAACAAATGTTTCATGAAATAAAATTATGTAACTCAAAAAAAGCGGCAAAATATATCACAGAGTTTTTTATGGGCACAGCAGGTGTTATTTGTTACAGTGAGAATAGCTGGTAAATCAAAGGTACGTAAAGCACAGCATCGTTGGCATCTGAGCAAATAGGTAGAATGTTGGTAAATTCGTGCGGCAAGGTGGTGCAGCGGTAGAGTTGCTGCCTGGGTTTGATCCTCACTACGGGTGCTGAACATACGGAGATTGTACGTTTTCCCCGTGACCCACGTGGGTTTTCTCCGAGATCTTTAGTTTCTTCCCACACTCCAAAGACATACAGGTATGTAGGTTAATTGGCTTGCTATAAAAATGTAAATTGTCCCTAGTCTGTGTAGGATCGTGTTAATGTGTAGGGATCGCTGGTCGGTGCGGACTCGGTGGGCCAAAGGGCCTGTTTCCGCGCTTTATCTCTAAACTAAACTAAATTGGAGAGTCCCCGAATGTTGAGTAAATGACAGCCCCAGCTACCCAGTGCTGCTCCACTTCCCTCGAGACTAACTCAGTGAGAAGAGCTCAATTACCTGGAACATTCTGGAAAATTAGATTCCAACAGGTTTATTCCCATCCCTTCTGTTAGAATGTGCGTCTCAATTTTGCTTCTGAATAACTAGACTGACTTGCCCTCAGCAGAAACAATGTCTCTGCATATATTCAATTATCCTTTCTAAATGTTACAACATATTGATTCACTCTCAACCTCGTGTTGTGAATGACCATGTGTGTGTGTTAATCCTTGCATTTTCCTCTGACATTTTTGCTGCAACACAATGGATGCTAAGAATATTCCCCTCGGTATATAGCTTCTGTCACATTCAAGCCAACCTAATCTCAGTTCTGGAGTAGAACCTGGATTTTGGTCTTTGCAGCATCCATCCACTAAACCCATTTGGTTGAAGGACACTTCTTAAAGTTTGCACCTTGACTTGTCATATGAGAAACATTCCTTGGACCTGGCAACAAAGTTCTCATTTTCGTTTAGTTTATTGCATGTACCGAGCGAGGTACAGTGAAAAACCTTTTTGTTGCGTGCTATCCAGTCGGCGGAAAGACTATGCATGTTTACAATCGAGCCATCCACAATGTACAGATACAGGATAAGGGGAATATTAGTACTTGCAAGGTATTAATTGCAAACTTTTGTTGGTGAAAATAAAGTTTTGATTTTTTTTTAATGTTTTTTTTTGTTTCTCTGATTTAAACTGTAAACATCCTTTGAAACATAGATCAAAGCACAGTGTCGTTAGTTGCTCACCATGGAGAGCACGATGCATCATTCTCAGTGAAAAGTAACGGGGTAAGACACACAAATACTTTAAAGATCTTTCTCAAAGAATCCAACCATGCAATCATGAATGTAAGATTTGGCAACGTGACCGCAGGTATATAAAACCTTCTGTAAGTGGAGATTACCATTTTACATTCCCCATGATTAATGCTGTAAATATACAGATCTGCGCTACTAAGTTTAATTTAGACTTGGGCACTCCGAGTCCACGCTGATCATTGACTACTTGTTCACACTCGTTCAACACGGTGGTTGTATGGGTCATCTTCTATGGAGTGGTCTGCTGGAGCAGCAGCATCTCAGCGGCGGAAGGGAAGAGACTCGACAAACTGGTCAGCAAGGCCAGCTCTGTCCTGGGTTGCCCCCTCGACTCAGTGCAGGTGGTGGGAGAGAGGAGGATGATGGCAAAGCTAACATCGCTGCTGGACAACGACTCCCACCCCATGCAGGACACTGTCACTGCACTGAGTAGCTCCTTCAGTGACAGACTCCTTCACCCCAAGTGCGTGAAGGAGAGATACAGGAGGACCTTCCTTCCTGCTGCTGTGAGACTGCACAACCAGCACTGCTCCCAGCAGACGAGCCAACAATAACAGTTAAGAATACACTGAAACAAATGACAATGTTTGTATCTTTTATTTATAATGAATGATCTCTTGCTCTCTTGCTATCCACTTTGCTGCTGCAACACTGTAAATGTCCCCGGTGCGGGACGAATAAAGGAATATATATATATATATATATATATATATATATATATATATATATATATGTTATCCACACACTCGATACATTTTACAGAAGCCAATTAATCCACAAACATGCACATCTTTGTGATGTGGGAAGAAACCGGAGGAAACCCTTGTGGTCACATGGAGAGCAAGCAAACTTCACACAGAGAGCAACCAAAGTCAGAATTGAACATGGGTCACGGGCGCTGTGAGGCAGCAGCTCTTCCAGCTGTGCCACTGTGCCGCCCTTCTCTCTACTTAACATTGCAGCCTTTTGGGAAATAATAAATCGAGAATACAGAAAATTATGGCACTATTTTCCAATGCAAGTCTTTTCAATGGCAGTGAGTTTATTTTAGTTACAAACCATATCTCTCCCTCTTATCTCGTATATGTTTAGGAAGAGTCTGCTTTCTATATATTTATATGTGTCTCCTAGATCACATTCAACGTTACATTCAGTGGAAATTTCACCATTCGGTTTGGAAAGACAACTTTAATCCAGACTAAGAGTTTAGAAGCTTGAAAGGTAAGTGAGCATATTGACTTCAGCATATTTTCTGATGCAAGTCACTATCTATAAAGGTTAAATTGGATGCAAAATGGTTAAAGGCAGGACCATCACAGTAACTGGAAGGGCCCTGGGGAGTGTTACTTAGTAGACGGATGTAGGAGTGCAGGTATCTAGTTCCCTGAAAGTGGAATCACTGATGCTTTGGGCGGTCAAGAAGGCTTTTGTTATATTGACCTACATTTGAATTGAATATAGAGGATGGGATGCCATTGTGCAGTTGTACAAGATGTTGGTGAGGATGCACTTGGAGTGTTGTGTTCAGTTACGGTCACCCTGCTTAATAACCACTGAAGTCACGCTATAGTTTCCACTTTTTTGCTTCGCTTCTTGGAGCGCAGGAGGCTAATGGGTGATCATGTATAAGATCATGAGGGGATAGATAGGGTGAATGTACAGTCTTTTACCCAGAGTTGGGGAATCAGGAACCAGAAGTTGTAGGTTTAACGTGAGAGGGGAAAGATTGAATTGGAACCTTGGGGAAAACATTTTCACACAGAGGGTGGTGGGTATATGGAATGAGCTGTCAGAAGAAGTAGTTCGGGCAGGTACTATAACAACATTTTAAAGACATTTAAACAGGTACATGGACAAGAGGGATATGGGGCAATAGCAAGGATGGCATGGATGGAGCATCTTGCTCGACAAGGGCAATTTAGGCTGAAGGACCTGTTTCTATGCTGTGCGACTATTTTGCGGCCAATACCTGCTACAGCCACCCTACTCTGCTGGTGAGGAGATAGATGTTTCAGTGGAGTGTCAGTGTTCTGGAGCTACTGAGGTTCTTGGGTGTTCTTGGAGCTCCACTCTGCAGCCCAATGGAACGTGTTCAAGGAGGCTTGAACCAGTTACTGCAGCTTTAGTTTTTAGTTTAGAGCTACAGTGCGAAAACAGGCCCTTCGGCCCACCGGGTCCGCTCCGACCAGCGATCCCCGCACATTAACCCTATCCTGCACCCACTAGGGACAATATTTTCATTTACATCAAGCTAATTAACCAACAAACCTGTAGGTTTAGGAGTGTGGGAGGAAACCGAAGATCTCGGAGACAACCCACGCAGGTCATGGGGTGAACGTACAAACTCCATACAGACAGCACCGTAGACAAGATTGAACCCGGGTCTCCAGCGCTGCCTTCGCTGTAAGGCAGCAACTCTACCATCCTGTGAGTAGGCCACTGCATTTATGCACTTGGTCCATGTGTTTCTGGTCAATGTGGGCCCACTCACTGTTTGAACCCCCCCCCCCCCCAGGATATTGATGAGGAGAGTCATCATTGGGAATTCCAGTGAGTGTGAAGGGAGATGGTAATTCCCCCTCTCATTAACGATGGATGGTGCTTGACTAAAGCAGCTGTGGGGAGACTGACTGCAACTGATGCAGAAATAGCTATCGTTCAATCAGTGCAGGCGATTCAAAAGATATGATTGTTTTGTTTACATGATCTTATCGAAACGTATAAGATTATTAAGGGGTTGGACACGTTAGAGGCAGGAAACATGTTCCCAATGTTGGGGGAGTCCAGAACAAGGAGCCACAGTTTAAGAATAAGGGGTAGGCCATTTAGAACTGAGATGAGGAGAAGCTTTTTCAGTCAGAGAGTTTTGAATCTGTGGAATTCTCTGCCTCAGAAGGCAGTGGAGGCCAATTCTCTGAATGCATTCAAGAGAGAGCTAGATAGAGCTCTTAAGGATAGCGGAGTCAGGGGGTATGGGGAGAAGGCAGGAACGGGGTACTGATTGAGAATGATCAGCCATGATCACATTGAATGGCGGTGCTGGCTCGAAGGGCCGAATGGCCTCCTCCTGCACCTATTGTCTATTATCTATGATAAAGTTGCTGCCCATGTCTTTTTAAGAACTGAGGTCAAGTTTTTTGTTCATCGGCCTTACTTTTATGTTTACACAGTTCATTACTGCAATTCACAAAAACAACATCCAAACAAACTGGCATTATAACTGGATTGCCCGTTCCCATTCCTATTAATTCCAAGTACATTACAGCTGCTGAAACTCCGGTTCCACGTACCTATTTCTTCGTTGTGTGTGGAACAGTTCCCCGCTGAGCATTTCCTTCACTTGTGTGATGTATATGTAATGTAAATGCCAGTGCCCCCTTGAGACCAAGAGCAGAAGCTGGCCAATGGGCTTGTGCCTTGTGACTGAGGTCAGGTGACCTTCTAGGGCCAATGGGCTTGTGCCTTGTGACTGAGGTCAGGTGACCTTCTAGAAGTTTCCTGGTGAAGGATCTGTAATTAAAATCTTCTTACAAGTTGTCGGGCGTATATTCATTGTGCTAGCCACAACAGGGTCTTACAGAGGACATTACAACTTGCTCATAAATGCCATGATGGTCGCCGAGTCCAGAAGCCTTGTGCGGTGGCAGCCACCCGGGATCTCCTACAAAAGCTAGCTGGACAGCGGTGAGAATGGTCCGTGTTTAGTGTGGTGAAGGAGTGGGTCAAGCGAGGGCTACATCGCCCTGAACTTGGCACACTCTTAATGGCTACAATCTGCAGTCAAACAACGTCAGGTATTGGCTTTAATTAATCTGAGTATCTCCCACCACTGCACCTAAATGCCAGTGGCGGTTACCGAGTGAGTGCACTGTGTACGTCATGCTCTCCTCCTCCTCCTCCTCCTCTTTCATCTTCATTAACTTCAACTCTTGTTCCCATTCACGTGAAGAGCATCCTGTCACAAATGTAAAAGCTCCCGAGGCTAATGAGTTGGCGTTGTGCTTTCTCACAGTTGCAAGCAGAGGTTCTGCCACACAATGTATCACAAAATTCTGGAGTAAATCAGCGGGACAGGCAGCATCTCTGGAGAGAAGGAATGAGTGACGTTTCGGGTCGAGACCCTTCTTCTGCCACACAATGATTCCTAAATCAAAGAATCCAGCACTGCAAATTCCCATGTGATCCAATCAGCACCGAGTGAGGTAATTCACTCAGTGGATATGCATTAAAAGCCAAATGTGAATTTTAAATTAAAGTATTGCTGCAACACACAAATTGCACTCATTCTCTCTTTTCTCGATCATTCTCAATTTGGGTACTGAATTTCTGAAAAATGAATCTGCATATTGTATCCACTAAATTTCTGAATGTTTAGATGATTTTACAGATTGCTTTAATTGTTTTTTCATGGAAACATCATTATTCAAAGCGTGAGGAAATGCTTCAATTAGTCAAGATGCTTTTAAAACTATTTCTCTGTTGATATTGCAGAACAATGTAGAAGCAGGTAGTGCACATTTTGCCTTTATTTTGCATTAACAATGGATGAACAGGTTCATTTCATGTCCATTGAAACTTCAGTTTTAATGTGTGAAAGTACGGATGACAAACACAGTAGTAGATCTAATCCCAAACTTGTTCACATTTAATAGATGCAATTTATCTCACGCTGCTGCTGCTTTGCTACATTTCAGTTCATTGCAATGAAACTCGAATACTTTGGTTGCACTGCAGCAACTAAATAAATAAATATTGCAAAATTCAGCGATGCATGTTTTAACAAAAACTAAAGTCTCAACAAATTTGGAGCCTTGTATTTTGCAATTGCTATCTTGCGGTGTATAGCTTTGAAATTAATGTCTGTGAAAAGATGTTATGGGTACAAACGTTTACTAAAATTCACTCAAGTGGTGACCAAGGAATATACACGAACCTTCATATGAACAGGAACATGATTAAATCATACCACATTTACCGTAGTTGGTTGAGGGCTATGTAACATTGGAAGATTTTAGGAACATCACAGGAGCGGAGAGAATGTTACCATGGCGGATAAATTTTGGGAGAGTTTAATTTAATGGGATTGAGGAACTTTGTGTCTGAAGGTTTAGGTTTATTACTGTCACGTGTGCAGTGAAAAGCTTTATTTTGCGTGCTATCCGATCAGATCAGACATACTATACATAATTTACATACAATCAAGTCAAACTCCAATACAATAGATAAAGCAAAGGGGAAGATACAGAGTGCAGAATATAGTTCTCAGCGTTGTAGTGCATCAGTTCCGGAGACAAAGTCCAATCTCCACAATGGGGTAGAGGTGAATTGGATAGAATGGTAGCTTATGGAAGGTCCATTCAGAACCCTGATAACAGAGGGGAAGAAACTGTTCCTGAGTCTGGTGGTGCGCACTTTCAAGCTTCTGTACCTTCTGCCCAACAGGAGTAGGGAGATGGAGGAATGACCGGAGTGACATAAGTCTTTGATTAAGTTGGCTGCTTTTCCAAGGCAACATGAAGTATTGATGGAGTCAGTGGTGGGGAGTCTGAACTGTCTGATGGACTGGGATACAGCTCCAATTCCCAGCAATTTCTTGCTGCCATTAGCAGTACTGTTCCCAAACCAAGCTGAGATACAACCCGACAGTGTGCTTTTTATGGTGCATCTGTAGAGGTTAGTAAGAATCATTGGAGACATTCGGAATTCCCAGAGTGTCAGGAAGTAAGGGCATTGATGTGCCTTCTTGGCTAGAGTTTCAATGTGGTTGGTCCATGCACGAGTGTGGATAAAAATCTAAGCTGAGCACATAACCAGAATTAATGTTCATGGACTCAAACGGATGAATGCACAGAGGGGTTTGAAAATAGTGGGAGAATTTAAAAACTGATGTGTTAACAAACCAAGTCCCATCATAGGTCAACTCCAGTGGTGGTGATGGGTGCATTGGATTTGATTCAAGTCAGGAAGACCAGCGTGGTTTTGTCTGAGCTCGTGTTTTGGAGAGTAAGAGGTGGAAGATCAGCCAAGAGTTTGTGAAATAGTCTAAAGGGCCTGTCCCACTTTAGGCGATTTTAAGGCGACTGCCGGTGACTAGGCTGTCGCCGACAGTTCGCCGGGTGTCGCGGGCATGATCGTGAGGAGTCTTCCAAGAATCGTAGTGGATCTCAGCGCGTCGCTGAGAAATCAACCGGATTGAAATTTCTCGGCGACAGTTGGCTTGTCGCCAGGTATCGTTGCTTATTGCGGGCACTGCCGCATGCTGTCCCCAGGTTTGCCAGGTTCTCTTAGATGCATTTAGAAGCACATAATATTAAAATAAGTAGTCATTTCAAAATACCATAGAATGCTTGTGTTTAACCAATTTATTTACCGTCCGGACATTTGACAGGTAGATTGGAGGCGACAGTTTGACGGTCAGGTAAACGTGGGAATTTCGCGATGTTTGTGGCCATCAGCCATTACATTTAAAGTGGGCTCCCAACCTAGATATGCAACCCAGAAACCAGATATGCATCTGTTGTACATTTTCAAAGAATGTCCACACACTTTTCACAAAAATCCACTTAACCACTTTTAAAATTGTTATTTTTAATACAGCTATTAGTAAACTGGAAGTAAATCCAGTTTATGCCTTGTTACAGTGATACTTGGTTTTTAAGTAACCCATACAAGATGTTATAGTTCAAAACTCTCAATGTCACAGTCTGTCCTGTTCACTCACCTGCCAGCCACGCCCACCACGTTAAGCCAACTCCCCTCACCTGTTCACTCACCTGCTCCAGATCACCAATCAAGCCAGCATATAAACCCTTCCTGCACACATACTCTTTGCCAGATTGTTCTTAGCCCTCATGCAAGACTCTCCAGCATTCTCTCTTGGACTGATTTCCCGTTGCCGACCCTGCCTGCTCCCGACCTTCATGCCTCTTCGTAGCCCTGGTGAACGCCTCCGTCTTCTGTCCCCGACCACGAGCAGGTAGAAATAAAGCTCATTCTAAAACTACTTCCTTGGTTCCGTGTGCTGCATTTGGGTCTACCTGCGGTCCATTACGCTCAAGTACTTACCGACTTGTCAGTGATTTCAGCGAAAATAGGATGCCGGAGAAGCATTGACAGCGTGGGAATTTTGCGATGTTTCTGAAGACGTTGTAATCTCGGCCTGATTCGGCATTGTCGTCGGGTAAAAGAAAAGTTTGCCGGTCTGCTACGACATTGACAGTCGCCGGCAGTGGCCTAAAAAATCGTCTGTGGGACAGGCCCTTTAGGTTGAATTGTTTCATGAATAGGTAATGGCATTTCATGGCTGTTGTAGGCTGAATGAGGGGTGGTGATGAGTTGGCGTACGGAAGAGAGACAGAACATCTTGTTGCATGGTGCTGCAAAAGCAACCTCTTGTTCAACACCAACAAGACCCAGGAAATAATCGTTGACTTCAGAAAGGGAAGTTAGGTGACAACGCACCAATTTCCACCAAGGGATAGACAGAGCTCCAACTACCTTGGCCTTAACATCTCTGATGATCTGTCATGGGCTTAGCACTCCAATGTTATCACAAGGAAGGTGGTCCAGGGCCCCAACTTTCTAAGAGGTTTTAGGAGATTCAGTGTGTCTTCCACAGATGTACTGTAGAATCTATCCAGTCTGGTTTATCATGGCCTGACATGTCAATTCCAATGCAAGATGCAGAGATTAAATTTACACAAAATGCTGGATTAACGCAGCAGGTCAGGCAATATCTCTGGAGAACATTGGAAAGTGATGTTTCAGGTTGGGATCTTTCTTTAGACTGTTTGCACTAGCGAAAAGAGGTGGTGGGACTTAGCCTAGTCCATCACAGTGTAAGAAAATAACTGCAGATGCTGATACAAATCGAAGGTATTTAAACTGCAGTTCCTCCTCCATTGTCAGAGTGAGGCCCACCGGAAACTGGAGGAACAGCACCTCATATTTCGCTTAGGCAACTTGCAGCCCAGCGGTATGAACATTGACTTCTCTAAATTTAGATAGTTCTCTGTCCCTCTCTTTCCCTCCCCCTTCCCAGTTCTCTATCATCCTGTCTCCACCTATATCCTTCCTTTGTCCCGCCCCCCTGACATCCGTCTGAAGAAGGGTCTCGACCCGAAACGTCACCAATTCCTTCTCTCCTGAGATGCTGCCTGACCTGCTGAGTTACTCCAGCATTTTGTGAAATAAATACCAGTCCATCACAGGCACAGATTTCCCCAACATTGTAAGCATGAAGTGCTGCCTCAAGAAGGTGGCATCTATCATCAAGGATCCCCACCATCTGGGCAATGGTCATGTAATGGCAGTTTCTATACTTTCTCAAAGTCCAACCTCGATAGCCATTACTGCTCGGAGATGGGGTGGAGATATAGCTTACGCACACTCCGTACACTTCAGATGGCAAAAACGAGTCTTCCAAACGCTGTTTCTTAATTAATTTGTCTATATTAAAGTAGCACAAATCAAAAGAGTAATTCATAACTTTTTGTTGTAATCAACTGCTTCCCCTTCAAATAGCAGAGTTGTTACCATGTGGTCGTTACTGTGTGTTGCATTGTGGGTGGTGTGTGGTGTGGTAGTCAAATCTTTTCTCTCCGTCCTCGGAGACTAAAAATGAACCCCCCCCCCCCCCCCCCCCCCAATGTCCATGGCTACGCTAACTCCCCAGATGTAGACACTCCCCATTACGTATCAAATCACACCACAAGCATGCAAAAAGACAGAGACTAGCAATATCATGCATGGCCATAATACAATGACAGTGTTGGATGTTAAACCGAAACTGTTTAGATGTGCTCTTATACTGACGTCACTACCGGTGTACCAGATATAAAATGCATATGAAAACAAAATAAAAGTCTTCTCTTCCGGTTAAAGCAACACCGACGTATGAGAGCATGTGTGTTTATTCCTCCGAAGAATAAAAGCATAATACCAACTATCCTGCCTTTGAGATGCAAACGTCAACAGGTTATGGGCCCAGGAGGGATGGTGGAAGCCGATGGAACAGATTATGCTTCGACAGAGATGGAAAGAATTACGAATTATGGGAAACAACGTTTTTAGGCCACCTGCGGCTACAAGGCTTAAAGTCAACAATTCTGAACGAGCCGGCTACCGACGAAGAAGACGACGGGGAAGCCGAGAAAAACGAAAAAGCCTACGCCGAGCTGATACAAGTGCTAGACGACAAAAGTTTGTCGCTCATTATGAGAGAAGCGGCGGACGACGGGAGAAAAGCGTTGCAGCTACTGAGGAGCCATTATGCGGACACAGGGAAGCCGCGAGTGATCGGCCTCTACACCGAGCTGACGTCGCTGAAAAAGGCCATAAACGAAAGTGTAACAGAATACATTATTCGTGCAGAAACGGCGATTACAGCACTAAGAAAAGCCGGAGAGACTCTTAGTGACAGGCTGCTGATTGCCATGATTCTGAAAGGCTTGCCAGAGACATTTAAGCCATTTGCCATTCCACATAACACAGGGTGATGAGAAGACAACTTTTGGTGAGTTTAAGACCAAGTTGAGAAGCTACGAGAGCACTGAAAGATTTAGCGGCCATATGAGTGACGACAATGTAATGAAAGCAAGAGGCCGGGTGAAAGAAAGGACTAAAGGCTCAGAGAAGACATTCACCTGCTACAACTGCGGTCAGACGGGACACAAAGCGTGGGAATGCAGCGGAGAGTGCAGCGGTAAAGAACAGAGACAGTGGTGCAGTTTTTGCAAGAGCCCCACTCATAAGGAGGCAAACTGCAGAAAGAAAAAGCGAGACAACGTGAAACAAGCATCCGACTCCAACGACCACACATTTGCATTCAAAATAAATGACTGCCAGGCAAGTGAAGAGACTCGTAAAGGGCTTATGGTCGACACGGGCGCAACGTCACACATAATCACAGACATTGAAAAGTTTAAGAACTTTGATGAGACTTTCCAGCCCGCCAAACACTTCAGTTGGCTGACGGGACAAGGACGAGCGGTGTCGCACAGAGGAAAGGCGAAGCAGAGGTGTACCTGAGAGACAGCGAGGGCCGTCGTGTGAGGACGACGCTGAGAAAGGCGTTGTACATCCTATCATTCCCACAGGACATCTTCTCTGTCAAGGCAGCAACGACCACCGGAGCTTCAGTGATCTTTCTCCAAGGCAGCAACGAGCTCATCCACAAGAACGGTACCAAGTTCGACATTAAGGAGTACGACAGACTATACTATCTAAACACTGTAAGTCATAAAACTAATGACGGATGTCACGGGTGTTATGATATTCAAACATGGCACGAGATACTTGGTCGCTGTAACTATGATGATGTATCACAGTTAGAGAGGGTAACAGAGGGCATGAAAATTTAAGGTAAAGTTGATAAGTCCAAACTCAACTGTGAGGTCTGTATGAAAGGCAAATTTGCACAGAGCAGGAACAGAGAGCCAGATGTAAGGGCTAAAGAAGCACTTGAGTTAGTGCATACTGATTTGGCTGGCCCTATAGAGCCAGAAGCAAAAGATGGATACAAATACATACAAGCTTTCACGGATGACTACTCAGGAGAAGTGTTTGTTTACTTCTTGAAAACAAAACGTGACACTATAAAAGCTACAGAAAAGTTCATAACGGACGCGGCCCCCTATGGAAAAATTAAGTGCATAAGATCTGATAATGGCACAGAGTTCACAGCAGCAGATTTCCAATCATTGCTCAGTAGAAATGCCATAAGGCATGAAACCTCCGCACCTTACTCCCCCCATCAAAATGGGACAGCTGTGAGAAACTGGACAACGCTATTTGAAATGGCAAGGTGCATGCTACTCGAGAGTAACCTACCGAAAGAATTGTGGACATATGCTGTAATGACTGCCGCAGTAATCCGCAACAGATGCTACAACAAACGTGTTGGTCAGACTCCACACTACATGGTGACAGGCAGAAAGCCTAATCTTTCAAAAATGAAGAAGTTTGGATCAGTCTGTTTCTCATACAAACAAGTCAAAAAGAAGTTGGACTCAAGATGTGAAAAAGGGATTTTTGTAGGTTATGACAAAAACAGCCCTGCATACTTAGTCTACTACCCAGAGACAGGGCGAGTTCTCAAAAACAGACTAGTGAAGTTCATAACAAAAAGTGTAACTGAATGCCAAACTCAGACAGATATGGAGATGAGTGATGATGACCATCCTGGGAAGAGATTAACATCCCCCAGACCAAACGCAGAGGTGACTGATCAGAGTCCAGAAGTGACACTGAAGTCACACACAGATACTACTGAGAGTGATAGCAACACTCAAATTGGACAGGGTAAAAATAGTCAGAGCACACGCTATCCTAAGAGAGACAGGAAAAGCCCACAGTACTTACGAGACTATGAGTGTAAAGTAAAAGAGGATGACCAGATAAATGTAAATGTAGACTACTGCTACAGAGTGATGTATAATGTTCCACAAACCTTCAAAGAAGCTATGAGCTCATCAAAATCTGACATTTGGGCTAAAGCCATGAAGGAGGAAATCAAATCTCTCAAAGAAAATGACACATACACTCTAACCACAATACCACAGGGCAAAAATGCAGTGGGGGGGAAGTGGGTGTTTGCAGTAAAAGAATCTTCAGATAAGACTGAGACCTACAAAGCCAGGTATGTTGCAAAGGGGTATAATCAAGTAGTAGGAATAGATTACAAAGAGACGTTTTCCCCAACAGTTAACATGACATCAGTGCGCAGTCTGATGCAGCTAGCAGCTCAGTACGATTTGGAATTACACCAGATGGATGTGAAAACAGCTTATCTACATGCTCCAATTGATTGTGAGCTGTATATTGAACAACCTGAAGGATTTGAAGTGAAAACAGACACAGGTAAAAAGCTGGTCTGCAAACTTAACAAATCACTGTATGGACTGAAACAGTCAGGACGGAACTGGAACAAGATGCTGCATGATCATCTCAGTAAAAATGGTTTCGCACAAAATCCAGCAGATCACTGCGTGTACAGTAAAGAGACTGAAAATGAGAGAATAATTCTGATCATGTGGGTTGACGACCTAATTATTGCTGCCAGTGATAAAGAATCTCTCAATGGTGTGAAAGAAATGCTAAGTGCAAAGTTTAAGATGAAAGATCTTGGGAAACTTAGACATTTTCTAGGCATTGATTTTTCACAGACAGAGGGAGAAATAAAAATGAACCAAAAGAGGTACATAGCAAAAATACTGGAGAAGTTTGGAATGTCTGACTGTAAAACAAGGTCAACTCCATGTGAACAGAAACAAAACGTTTATGATGATGATGAGCCTGTTAATCCAACACAATACAGGGAAGTGGTAGGCAGGTTGATATATGTGATGACATGTACAAAGCCTGATTTAAGTTGGATTGTCAGTAAACTGTCACAATATCTAGCAGAGCTTAAAGAACAACATAGGATAATTACCAAACATGTGTTGAGGTACTTAAAGGGTACTATAAACCAGGAGCTGTGTTACAAGAAAAGAGAGGAAAAACTCAAACTTGTTGCATACAGTGACGCTGACTGGGCGGCAGATCAAAATGACAGGCGAAGCACAACAGGATTTTGTTTTAGTTTGTCTGAAAATGGGCCTGTTATTTCATGGAAATCCAAGAAACAGCAGACAGTGGCCTTATCCACAGGTGAAGCCGAATATATGGCAATGGCGGCTACTACACAAGAGAGCTTGTATCTTGTGCAGCTATTGAAAGGAATGGACAAAGATTGCCAGTACGAGCCAGTGAAAATCTTTGAGGACAATCAAGGTGCGATTGCATTATCAAAGAACCCAGTGAACCGACAAAGATGCAAACATATTGACATTAGGTATCATTTCATTCGGTCTGCTCTCAGTGATAAGAAAGTAATCATTGAGTATTGTCCAACAGCAGACATGGTTGCAGATATCTTAACTAAGCCTGCAATAAAGTTTAAAACTGAGAAATTCAGGGATTATATGTTTGGAGTGTAAAATCATAACAACAACATTTTTTTTTTTTTTTGAAAGGTTGAACACTAAATGTGTAAAATGTGGTGATACAGAGAATGTAATCAGATTAAGTTATGTTGTATATGTTGTTAAATGTAATGCACAGCATAAGAGCAAGTGGGGGTGTTGGATGTTAAACCGAAACTGTTTAGATGTGCTCTTATACTGACGTCACTACCGGTGTACCAGATATAAAATGCATATGAAAACAAAATAAAAGTCTTCTCTGCCGGTTAAAGCAACACCGACGTATGAGAGCATGTGTGTTTATTCCTCCGAAGAATAAAAGCATGATACCGACTATCCTGCCCTTGAGATGCAAACGCCAACAGACAGTAACTAATTTAAGCGTAAATGGCTCCTACAGGTCACTTCTCACTGCAACTGCAGGCAGGAGGTACATAAGCCTGAAACACCACACCACCATGTCCAGGAACAGCTTTCCCACAACCATCAGGTTCTTGAACTGACCAGCACAACCCTAACCCTACCTAGACAATGGAACACTGCCGACAACCTTTTGCATGACCATGGACTATTTTTTCTAATTGTATTTTTGCACCGATGCCTTGTTTTCTGCACAGTTGTCTTTCTTTCAGGAATTTTGTACAATTTATGCAAAATTTGCTTTTGCGTTTTGTCTGTGTGCCTGTGTTGCTGCTGAAAGGAAGATTTTCAATTGCACCTGTACCACACCAAACCTGTGCAGATAAACTCGACTTGCACACTGCACGTAGACCCAGTATAGAAGCAAATCGTCCAGTTAATATTTTAACAATTAGATCCAGTCATTTGCAATAATCTGAATGGAAAAATCTGCAGGGACTACGGTGAAATGTTGCCACCACCACATGCAGATGTTTGCTGCTGAGGAAATAGTAGACAAATGAAATAACACCAAGGAAATTTAATCCCCTCTTCCCAATCTCTTCATATTCCTTCTCGGGCTCCTGTACCACCTTCCTGCTGGTAACAGCGAGATGAGACCATATCCCCCTGGCATGGGTCTTTGATGATACCAACCTCCCCACTTTTGAAGGGGTCAACAGGAAGCACTGCCTCAAGAAGACAGCCAATGTCATCAAAGATCCACGCAACACTGGCTATGCCCCCATCTCGCTGCGACCATAGAGATAAAGGTACTGGAGCCTGGGCACTGTCACCTGCAGGTTCGAGAGCTGTTTCCCTCTTCCCAGCAACCATCAATGTGACATTTGAGGTCAGGGTCTTTCTTCAGACTGATTGTAAATAAGGGGAGAAAGCTGGAAGGGAGGTGGGGGCAGGACAGGTTTGGCAAGTGAAAGATGGATGTTGGTGACGGTCTTGACAGGCAGATAGTTGGGCATAGTCCAGGGAAGAAAAGACAAAAGGTTAGATAAGGAAAGAAGGTGTGAGTTGTGAAACCAAAGGAAGGATTAAAGATGGAAAGGGATGGGGAGGAAAAGGGAAAAGTGAGAAACCTGTGCCTTAACAGGCTTCCGTAAGGAAGTGAGACGGGAAATAAAGGGGGAGGGACACACTATTGTTAGGTTAGATACCAAAGATTGGAGAATTCAACGTTCATTACCACTGGGTCCTAAGCCACCCATGTGCAATATGAGGTGCTGCTCCTCCAATTGAACATTTGCCAGTAAGATTGGGTAGGTAGACACATAATGCTGTAGTAACTCAGCGGGAGAGGCAGGTTTCGTTGGGCAGGTTTATGTTTATAATTGTCACGTGTACCGAGGTACAGTGAAAGGCTTGGTTTTGAATGCTCGCCAAATAAATCAGATACACCATGCATTAATACAATCAAGTCAATCAAGACAGAGCAAAAGGGAAGATGCAGAGTTGAGAATATAGTTCTCAGCATTGTAGCATACACATTCCATAGACAAAGTCCATTGTGCTTAGTGGGGTGGAGGTGAATTGAACAGTCTCCTAGCTTGTGGTTTGACTGCTCTGAGATGCATGGAATTGCATTAGACCATGTTAATGACATTGGTAAATGTGTGGTTTCATCTTAACTTTTGTTTAATAATGTTTCTGAAATGGAAGCTTTATTTTTAGTAAATGCTTGTACACATAAAGCTCTTCTGAAAAATTATTATCAAAGCCACAGACGTCAAGGTAGCAATTAAAAAGTACAAGGCTCCAAACTTGATATGATTATAATTCGTATTAAAACTGTTAAAGCCGCTGCCTCACAGCGCCAGAGACCCGGGTTCGAATCTGGGTTTCTTTGGTTTCCGGTTTCCTCCCACATCCCAAAGCCATGCCTGTGGTTGTAGGTTTGTAAATGTCCCCCATTGCGTCGGGAGTGGATGAGAAAGTGGGATAGTATAGAACGAGTACGAGCGGGGTGGTTGAAGTTTGGCGTGTAGTCGGTGGGCCGAAGGGCCTGTTTCCATGCTGTATCTCTACACTAAACTAAAAAACATACGTTGCTGCATTTCAATATATTTCTTGTAGAGGATCAAACCATGCAGAAATTTTCATTACCATGAATAACAGCCCTGACATAAACGACATCACACTATAATATTGCATTTATTAAACGTTGACAACGTTGATCGAATTTTCCTGCTGTGGATGATGTCCTCATCAACATTCTCATGTCGTGAGTGAGGCTTCATTGGATGTCCAATACTCCTCTTCATACAATGATTATCCAAGGTAATAGCACACAAGGAACACTGATTTATTATTCATTATGTATAATTACATAATATCATATGGTGATCATTTGTGAACAGTAAATGAATAATATTTCAGGTGAAGAGATTGGAAGCATTAACCAAAAGAAGTTTCATACATTTAAAAGTCTTCTACTGCTTTGACTGCTTTAACTAACTAAAACTATGCAGAATAAATTATTATTCTGGAAATAGCTTCTAGATGATGCAATATAATCGAACGAGCTAATTATTGTTCCAATAAATCATTACTTTAGTTTTAGAATGAAAAAAGTGTTCTATGAATGCCCTTCAATCAGTTCTTGGATCTTTAATTCTTGATAGTTGTTTATTGTCTTTTTTTCAACTTGTAACTCTACATCTTGCATCTGTTATTAATGCAAAGAGAGAATCATAAATATGTATACCACATTTATCCAATATCCAAACCGAACAGTAGTTTCAGCAGAATTTCTAAACTTTTAATAATGATCTCATTATCTCTTATTCGCAAGAACGGAGGAGAATCTGAAAGGTGCAATGTGCATCTTATTCTCGGTGCTTACTGAATCTTCTGAGTGATGCTGGGTCCTTTGCTGGATAGGGAGTCCCTATGTTTGCAGAATGTAAGTCTGCATCGTTGAGAATACCACAACTCCAATTACTTTCCATTTGACAGGATGGTTTCACGAGAATTAAAAGACCACTTGAAGATAATGAAGGTGAAAAAGGTGAAGACGGAGAGTAATGTACACAATGTTCTCACTGGTAATCGCCACTGGCATTTTGGTGCAAGTGAGGGAAATTGTTGAATTAGAGTAATACAGGATTGGACCAGGTTGGTACTGGGCCCCAAGAAAGGGAGTTTGTGGAGTGCCTCTGAGATGAATTATTAGAGCAGCTTGTACTGGAGCCTACCAGGGAGAAGGCATTTCTGGATTTAGTGTTGTGTAATGAACCGGATTTGATAAGGCAACTCAAAGTAAAGGAACCATAATAAGTTTTAATCTGCAATTTGAGACGGAGAAGGTAAAATCGGAAGTATCAGTATTGCAGTTGAACAAAGGGGACTATGGAGGCATGAGGGAGGAGCTGGTCAAAGTCGACTGGAAAGGGACCCTAGCAGCAATGATGGTGGAACAGCAATGGCAGGTATTTCTGGGAATAAGCCAGAAGATGCTGGATCATTTCATTCCAAAGAAGAAGAAAGATTCGAAGGGGAGTAAGAGGCGACTGTGGCTGACAAGGGAAGTCAAGGACTGTATAAAAATAAAAGAGAAGATGTATAACATAGCAAAGATGTGCTGGAAGCCAGAAGATTGAGAAACCTTTAAAGATCAACAGAAGGTGAATAAAAAGGCAATACGGGGAGAAAAGATGAAGTACGAAGGTAAGCTAGCCAAGAATATAAAGGAGGATAGTAAAAGCTTCTTTAGGTACATGAAGAGGAAAAAAATAGTTAAAACAAACATGGGTCCCTTGAAGACAGAAACAGGTGAATTTATTATGGGGAACAAGCAAATGGAAGACGAGTTGAACAGGTACTTTGGATCTGTCGTCACTAAGGAAGACACAAACAATCTCCCAGATGTACTAGTGGACAGAGGTCCTAGGGTGACGGTGGAACTGAAGGAAATTCACATTAGTCAAGAAATGGTGTTGGGTAGACTGATGGGACTGAAGGCTGATAAATCCCCAGGGCCTGACGGTCTGCATCCCAGGGTACTCAAGGAGGTGGCTCTAGAAATTGCGGACGCATCGGTGATCATTTTCCAATGTTCTGTAGATTCAGGATCAGTTCCTGTGGATTGGAGGGCAGCTAATGCTATCCCATCTTTTATGAAAGGAGGGAGGGAGAAAGCAGAGAATTATAGACTAGTTAGCCTGACATCAGTGGTGAGAAGATGCTGGAGTCGATTATTAAAGGCGCATTTGGATAGCAGTAGCAGGATCGGTCCAAGTCAACATGGATTTACGATGGGGAAATCATGCTTGACAAATCTTCTGGAATTTTTTGAGGATGTAACAGGTAAAATGGACAAGGGAGAGCCAGTGGATGTAATGTACCTGGACTTTCAGAAAGCCTTTGATAAGGTCCCACACAGGAGAATACTGGGCAAAATTAGAGCACATGGTATTGGGGGGCCGGTATTGACATGGATAGAAAATTGGTTTGCAGACAGGAAACAAAGAGTAGGGATTAACTGTCCCTTTCAGAATGGCAGGCAGTGACTAGTGGGGTGCCGCCGCAAGGCTTGGTGCTGGGACCGCAGCTATTTACAATATACATTAATGATTTAGATGAAGGAATTAAAAGTACCATTATCAAATTTGCAGATGATACAAAGCTGGGTGGCAGTGTGAACTGTGAAGAGGATGCGATGAGGATGCAGGGTGACTTGGACAGGTCGGGTGAGTGGGCAGATGCATGGCAGATGCAGTTTAATGTCGATAAATGTGAGGTTATCCACTTTGGTGGCAAGAAAGGAAGACAGATTATTATCTGAATGGTGTCAGGTTAGGAAAAGGGGAAGTACAACGAGACCTGGGTGTTCTTGTACATCAGTCACTGATAGTAAACATGCAGGTACAGCAGGCAGTGGAGAAAGCTAATGGCATGTTGGCCTTCATAATGAGAGGAGTTGAGTATAGGAGCAAAGAGGTCCTTCTGCAGTTGTACAGGGCCCTGGTGAGAACACACCTGGAGTATTGTGTGCAGTTTTGGTCTCCTAATTTGAGGAAAGACATTCTTGCTATTGAGGGAGTGCAGCATAGGTTCACGAGGTTAATTCCCGGGATGGCGGGACTGTCATATGATAAAAGACTGGAGCGACTGGGCTTGTATTCACTGGAATTTAGAAGGATGAGAGGGGATCTTATAGAAACATATAAAATTATTAAGGGATTGGACACGCTAGATGCAGGAAATATGTTCCCAATATTGGGGGATTCCAGAACCAGGGGCCACAGTTTAAGAATAAGGGGTAGGCCATTTAGAACTGAGATGAGGAAAAAAAAATTCACACAGAGAATTTGTGGAATTCTCTGCCTCAAATGCAGTGGAGGCCGATTCACTGGATGCATTCAAAAGAATTAGATAGAGCTCTTTGGGATAGCGGAATCAAGGGATATGGGGAGAAGGCAGGAACAGGGTACTGATTGTGGATGATCAGCCATGATCACATTGAATGGCAGTGCTGGCTCGAAGGGCCAAATTGCCTACTTCTGCACCTATTGTCTATTGATCTATGTATCCCATAGGCCCTCTGGCTCAACTTGTCCATGCTGACCAAATTGCCCCATCTTAGCTTGTCCCACTTTCCTGCATATGGCCCATATCCTTTGAACCTTTCCTATCCAAGTACATGTCTAAGTGCCCTTTAAATGCAGGTTACTGCACCAGACTCAACTATGTCCTGTGGCAGTTCGTTCCATTTACCCAACGCCATTGAAGAAGACACTGTTGTGAAGACACTATTGCGACATTGTTGTGTGACAAGATTGTAACCATTAAGAGTGTGCCACATTCAGGGTGATGTGGCCCTCACTTGACCCACTCCTTCACTCCACTAAACACGGACCATTCCCACCACTGTCCTGACCACAGCTAGCTTTTGCCAGGAGATCCCGGGTGGCTGCAATAGGAGGACAACAGCCAGGAAAAGGCTTCTGGACGGCGACCATCATGGCATTTATGAGCAAGTGAGGGAAATGCTCAGCGGGAAACTGTTCCACACACAACGAAGAAATAAGTACGTTGAACCACAGGTTCAGCAGCTGTAATGTACTTGGAATTAATCGGAATGGGAAAAGGGCAATCCAGTTTTCTGCCAGTTTGTTTGGGATATGAATTGCAGTGCCTGCTTTAGTAATGAACTGTGTAAACAGAAAAGTAAGGGGCATGAGCAGCAACTTGAAATCAGTTCTTCCAAGATATGGGTAGCAGCTTTATCAGGTAAACAAACCAAACAAATCTTTTGAATAATGTGGGAAGAAACTGCAGACGCTGGTTTACACCGAAGATGCACACAAAATGCTGGAGTAACTCAGTGGGACAGCCAGCATCTCCGGAGAGAAGGAAATGGGCGACGTTTCAGGTTGAGACCCTTCTTCAGACGGAGAGTCAGTGGAGAGGGAAGCTAGAGATATGGAAGGGTGCAAAGAGCACGCAGGGTGTGAAAAGGACAGATCAAAGCAGACGTTCAGGGAAATGTACAATGTTTCATTGTTGGGAAAGGGGACGGTGACAACGAGGTGTACAAAGTAAAGTTAATCAGGTGGACCGTGAAACTAGTAGGAGAACTAGGGTGGGGGAGGGATGGAAAGAGAGGCAAAGCAAGGGTTACTTGAAGTTAGAGAAATCAATATTCATAGCGCTGGGTTATAAACTGCCCAGGTGAAATATGAGGTACTGTTCCTCCAATTTGCATTTGGCCTCACTCTGACAGTCAAGGGGGCCCAGGCCAAAAAGTTCAATACGGGAATGGGAGGGAAAGTTAAAGTCTTTAGAGGCCAGAAAATAATGATAACAATTTCTGCATCAGTAGCAGTCAGATGCTCCCCACACCAGCTTTAGTTGAGCACTTTCCAGCATCATTGAGGGAAGGAATTGCCATCTCCCTTCGCACTCACTTGAATTCCCACACTGATCATCCTCATCAATATCCTGGGGGTTGGACTCACACTGACCATGGACCAGGTGCATCAATGCTGTGGCCTACTTTGCAGGAGCAAAGCTGCGGTAACTGGTTCAAGCCCCCTTGTACACGTTCCATTGGGCTGCAGAGTGGAGCTCCAGGAACACCCAAGAACCTTAGTAGCTCCAGAACACTGACACTCCACCCATTTACTGAAACATCTACCTCCTCACCAGCAGAATATGGTGGCTGTAGCAGGTATTGGCTACAAAATAGCCAGACAGCATAGAAACAGGCCCTTCAGCCTAAACTGCGCAACCAGCAGGCGCGGGGTGAGCGGCGAGAGGAGAAGGGCGAGGGGAGAGCCCTGCTGCCGGCGGCCATCTTGTTTGGCGAGTGAGGAGGGAAGCGCAATTGAAGTCGTACGTGCCCCATTGTGATGTCATACGCTGCGCACTTTCAAGAAATGGGAATTTTTAAACTTTAAAATCTCTCTAGCTTTAAAAATATAACTTCAATTTGAATGGGAGTTGTTTCAAATTGTGCCCAGGATAATGGTGAGTAAATTGGGCCAAAAATTGTGGCGCTATGGTGTGCTGTTTGTGCTGTGCGGAACCACAAAGTTATGGTGCACACATACACACAAACAAACGGAGAGTTTGAGGGAGGGAGGGAGGGAGGGAGGGAGGGAGGATCGTTCGCAGCAGGGAAATATCTTTGTGCCAAAATGCTTACTTACCTTTCGACTTTAAGGTTTTAGCACTGTTTAGTCTTCTCAAATCTAATGATGAACTTTCCACTGAATGTAACTTTGATAGTGATCTACAAGACACAGATATAAATATATAGAACGACGATTCTTCCTAAGTGTATACGAAATGCACATCAGAGAGAGATGGGTTTGTCTGGTTTTATGCTGCCATTTGTGCCCATGAGATAAACCAGACAGCTGCGCAATCAGTTACCAAACAAATAGAGGCAGACGTGGCAACTGATTTCCAATTAGCCAAGGCCCACAAACCTCAACAAATGACCAACAAAATAATCTGCTTTCGGCAGCATATTGGCACAGTGGTAAAGCTGCTGCCTCACAGCGCCAGAGACCCAGGTTCGATCCTGACCTCGAGAACTATCTGTGTGTGAAGTTTATGCACTCTGTGACCACGTGGGTTTCCTCTGGGTGCTCCGGTTTCCTCCCACATTCCAAAGTTGTGCAGGTTTGTAGGTTAATTGGCGTCTGTAAATTGCTCGAGAGTGTGAGATGTAAAAGTGCGACAACATCGAACTAGCTTGAACAGGTGATTGATGGTTGGCTGTGATACTCAATTAAACAATGTAACCTACAGCTTTTAGTATTGTGGCCTGCAGTAACTGAAGTAAAGGATGCATTTGAAAATACTAATGTTTGAAACTTCTGTGGGGAAAAAAAAATCAGTAAGGCTTTCGACAAGGTTCTGCACGGTAGGCTGCTCTGGAAGGTTAGATCCAAGGAGAGATAGCTGAATGGATAGCAAATAGGCTCCATGGAAGGAAGCAGAGTATGACGGTTGAAGGTTGCTTCTTGGACCGGAGGATGTGCCTCAGGGTTCGGTGCTGGGCCCGTTACTGTTTGTCATCTACATCAATCATTTGGATGAGAACATGCAGGGCAAGATTGGCAAGTTTGGTGATGGTACAAAGATTAGTGGTTTTGCAGATAGTGAAAATGGTTGTGAAAGATTGCAGCAGGATCTGGATCGATTGGCCAGGTGGGCAGAGGAGTCGTTGATGGAATTTAATACAGGGAAGTGTGAGGTATTGCATTTTGGGATGTCAAACAAGGGCAGGATCTGCACAGTAAATGGTAGGCCTCTGGGTAGTGTTGTAGAGAAGAGGGATCTTCTCTCCTGGAAGAGTCCAGGTGCATGGTTCCTTGAAGGTCGCAGGTAAATAAGGTGGTCAAAAAGTCTTTTGGCACTTTGGCCTTCATCAGTCAGAGTATTGAGTATAGAAGTTGGGAGGTCATGTTGCAGTTGTATAAGACGTTGGTGAGACCTCATTTAGAATATTGTGTTCAGTTCTGGGCACCATGTTATAGGAAAGATATTGTCAAGCTTAAAAGGATTCAGAAAAAAATTACAAAGATGTTGCCAGGACTAGAGGGTGTGAGCTATCGGGAGAGGTTGAGTAGGCTGGGTCTCTATTCCATGGAGCGTAGGAGGATGAGGGGAGATCTTATAGAGGTGTACAAAATCATGCGAGGAATAGATCGGGTAGATGCACAGATCGATTTATTCACAAAATGCTGGAGTAACTCAGCAGGTCAGGCAGCATCTCGGGAGAGAAGGAATGGGTGACGTTTCGGGTCGAGACCCTTCTTCAGACTGATGTCGGGGGTGGGACAAAGGAAGGATATAGGTGGAGACAGGAAGATAGAGGGAGATCTGGGAAGGAGGAGGGGAAGGGAGGGACAGAGGAGCTATCTGAAGTTGGAGAAGTCGACGTTCATACCACCGGGCCGCAAACTGCCCAGGCGAAATATGAGGTGCTGCTCCTCCAATTTCCGGCGGGCCTCACTATGGCACTGGAGGAGGCCCATGACAGAGAGGTCAGACTGGGAATGGGAGGGGGAGTTAAAGTGCTGGGCCACCGGGAGATCAGTTGCGTTAATGCGGACCGAGCGCAGGTGTTCAGCGAAGCGATCGCCGAGCCTGCGCTTGGTTTCGCCGATATAAATAAGTTGACATCTAGAGCAGCGGATGCAATAGATGAGGTTGGAGGAGGTGCAGGTGAACCTCTGTCTCACCTGGAAAGACTGTTTGGGTCCTTTGATGGAGTTGAGGGGGGAGGTAAAGGGACAGGTGTTGCATCTCGTGCGGTTGCAAGGGAAAGTGCCCGGGGTTAGGGTGGTTTGGGTAGGAAGGGACGAGTGGACCAGGGAGTTGCGGAGGGAACGGTCTCTGCGGAACGCAGAGAGGGGAGGGGATGGGAAGATATGGCCAGTGGTGGGGTCCTGTTGTAGGTGACGGAAATGTTGGTGGATGATATGTTGGATCCGCTGGCTGGTGGGGTGGAAGGTGAGAACGAGGGGGATTCTGTCCTTGTTGCGAGTGGGGGGAGGGGGAGCAAGAGCGGAGCTGCGGGATGTAGAAGAAACCCTAGTGAGAGCCTCATCTATAATGGAGGAGGGGAAGCCCCGTTTTCTGAAAAACGAGGACATCTCGGAAGCCCTAGTCTGAAACACCTCATCCCGGGCGCAGATGCGGCATAGACGGAGGAATTGGGAGTAATTCGAGTAGACGGAGTAATTGGGTAGATGCACAGAGTCTCTTGCCCAGAGTAAGGGAGATCTTGTAGAGGTATACAAAATCATGCAAGGAATAGATCGGGTAGATGCACAGAGTCTCTTGCCCAGAGTAAGGGAATCGGGGATCAGAGGACATTGGTTCAAGGTGAAGGTGAAAAGATTTAATAGGAATCCGAGGGGTAACTTTTTCACACAAAGGGTGGTGGGTGTATGGAACAAGCTGCCAGAGGAGGTTGTTGAGGCTGGGACTATCCCATCGTTTAAGAAACAGTTAGACAAGTACATGGATAGGACAGGTTTGGAGGGATATGGACCAAGTGCAGGTAGGTGGGACTAGTGTAGCTGGGACATTGTTGGCCGGTGTGGGCGAGTTGGGCTGAAGGGCCTGTTTCCACACTGTATCACTCTATGACTCTATGCTATCACAAGTCTGAAACTGTCTAGTCCCGAGCCACCTTTCCACCACTGACACGATTGTCTTTATAACAACACAATTTTCTACTACACGAGATTTCTTAGTGCACAACTATTGTGACATGCAGAAGAGGGAATTGTTAAAAGTTAAATTCAATGGATTATAAATGGTGAAGCCATTGCCAGAGATTAGCTGCTGTGGCATGCAGAGATATGGACCGGTCAGACAGTGTTTAGAGATCATTATGGAACCATTATGAAGCACCACGATCTCCATAAGTTCATTACATTTTCCTTCGTCTCCCTTTGGCAGAAGATACAAAAGCTTGAAATTCTATATCACCAGATTCAGAAGCAGTTTCTTCCCCATTGTTATTAAACTACTGAATCCTACTAACTCCCATAAGTTAGGGTATAGTTGTGATCTTCCAATCTACCTCATTGTGGACATTTCACTTTTTTTCTATTACTGTAATACAATAATCCTGTAAAAATATATTCTACTCTCTGGTATCGTTCTCTTTCATTTAGCTTTTATACTTGTGTTTGGCTTCATTGTATTCATATATAGTATTATCTTATTTGATTGGATATTTCTCTCAGTGCACCACCTGTTGTACCTGTGTAAGAAATTAACTGCAGATGCTGATACAAATCGAAGGTATTTATTCACAAAATGCTGGAGTAACTCAGCAGGTCAGGCAGCATCTCAGGAGAGAAGGAATGGGCGACGTTTCGGGTCGAGACCCTGCTTCAGACAGAAGGGTCTCGACCTGTTCTACCTGTTTTGTATGACTTGATTGTACTCGTGTATAGTATAGGCCATGTCATTAGTGATAGGAGCAGAATTAGGCCATTCGGCCCATCAAGTCTACTCCGCCATTCAATCATGGCTGATCTATCTCTCACGCCTAACCCCATTCTCCTGCCTTCTCCACATAACCCCTGACACCCGTACTAATCAAGGATCTATCCATCTCTGCCTTAAAAATATCCATGGACAGCCTCCACAGCCTTCTGTGGCAAAGAATTCCACAGATTTACCACCCTCTGACTAAAGAAATTCCTCCTCATCTCCTTCCTAAAGGAACGTCCTTTAATTCCTTTGGTCCTAGACTCTCCCACTAGTGGAAACATCCTCTCCACATCCACTCTATCCATGCCTTTCACTGTTCGGTACATTTCAATGAGGTCCCTCCTCACTCTTCTAAATTCCAGCGAGTGCAGGCCCAGTGCCGGCAAACGCTCAGCATATGTTAACCCACTCATTACTGGGATCATTCTTGTAAACCTCTGGTGTGATATGATTTAATTGGATAGCAAGTGAACAAAAGCGTCTGACTGCACCTCAGTACATGTGACAATAATACGCCACGAGCAGTAATAGTTTCCCCCACTAGTTTAACATTAACTTTCAATACCTTTCACATATGCCATGAATTACATCCTGCTTGCATGGATCTGAATTTTATTTCCTTGAAGCAGGTTACATCGATCACTGGAATATTGGTCATCAAGAAAGAGCTTTCTAATTGCTCACTGTCCTGTGAAATATAGTAGGACTACTTTCCGTTTAGTTTAGTTTAGAGATACACCGTGGAAACATGCCCAAAAACGTGTTCTGTCCTACACATTAGGGACAATTTACAGAAGCTAATTAATTTACAAACCTGCACATCTTTGGGATGTGGGAGGAAACTCGTGCTGCCACAAGGAGAACATATAAACTTGTATGGACAGCACTCCATATTCATGATCAACCCCGGGTGTCTGGCTCCGGGTTAAGGCAGCAATTCTACCTCTGCTATTGTGCCTCCCAATTCTCAAGTTATAATTTTCTCAAAGACTGTGATATTAAGTAGAGAGAGAAACAGGTCTGTATACTTACCGTATTATTCCTGGGGTATGCAAACTGATAATCTCCCTTTACAAGTGGTTCGTATTTTATACTTTCTGGGTTGCTGTCAAATGTTACACTCATTGTTGCATGTTTCAATTGCACTATAGAGAACCAAAAAGTGTTTTCCCTTTCTGAATTGTTCACTTTCAGTGTGAACAAAGCAGTGGCCGTTCTTTCAGCATTGAATGACACCGTGCTGCGACCTTTGTACAAAAAAATAACATTAACAGATTAATCATAGAAACCACAAAACGTTCAATAAAATCATAACATTTTGTTTTAACAATAAATCATAACATTTTGTTTTAACAACATCAACAAATACCTCATAAGCAATAAGGAACATTGTTGGCAGATCCAAGCAAAGCTTCTCTTACGAGACTGAAGGTGGAATGGCCAAATATTTATGGAACTTCTCTGCATAAACTTGGAAAATGGTTTCTTGCAGTAAATTGAAATGTGTTGTCACTGGTAAGTTATAAGTCATATTTTTGTCTTACAAATTTGATTGGGTTTATCTGAGGAGGTGATTGATTAGGGTAGGGCAGTGGATGCTGTCCACATGGATTTTAGGAAAACACTAGACCAAGTGGACCCGTTGGGCCCAAATCTGCATTGGTGCAGCCCCCTATCCTACCCCCCTCCCCCTCCCCTCCCCTCCCCCTCTCCCTCCCTCTCCCTCCTCCATCCCCTCCCTCCTCCCTCCCCCTCTCCTCCCCTCCTCCTCCCCTGCCCCTCCCCCACTCCATCCCCCTCAACCCCCCTCCCTCCCTCCACCTCCTCCCTCCCTCCCCCCTCCCTCCCTAGGAGATAGATTTAAACTTTAAAATGTGAATAACTAAAAATATAACACCGATTTCAATAGCACCAAAGGGCCGACGGTGAGTAAGGCGGGCCTAAAATTGTTATATATGTATAAATGTAGATGATTTGTTCGGTAAGTTTGCAGATGACCCCAAAATTGAAAGACTTGCAGACAGTGAGGGAGGTTGTCAAAGTGTTCAGTGGGATATGGATCAGCAACAGAAATGGGTAAAGAAATGGCTGATTGAAGTTAATCTGAGTAAGTGTGAGGTGTTGCTCTTTGGGAGGTTGCATATAAGGGGAAAATATATAGTTAATGGTAAGACTCTTAACAGTATTAATGCACAGAGGGATCATGGGTTCCAAGTCTTTTACTTCCCTGAAAGTGGAAACACAAGTAGATCGAGTGGTAAAGATTGCATATGATACGGTTGCCTTCATCGGTCCGGGCATTGAGTACAAGAGTCATTAAGTCAACTTTATAGGACTTTGGTTAGGATGCATTTGGAGTGTTGCGTCAGTTCTGGTCACCCTATTAAAGGAAGAATGCGAAGACTTGTGAGAGAATGCAGAAGATATTTACCAGAAACTTTCCTGGATTTGAGGATATTAGCTACGTTTGCAATGTTTTCTCAGGAAGCTGCCGGGAGAGCTGGTAGAAGTATATAAAATCATCAGGATAGACGGTCAGAACCCTTTTTCCTAGACTAGAGGTAGGGTTGCCAACTTTCTCACTTCCAAATAAGGGACAAGGTGACGTCGCCACCCGCGTTCCACATGACCTCACCCAGCCAGCAGCCACGTGCTCCCGCTCCATCAAAGGCGGGACGGGAGGCGGGTTGCCATGCAACCTCCGTTATGCGGCGCTCAGGCCTCCTGGCCTACACTGTCCGGGCCTACAGCAGCCCTCGAGCCTACAGTGTCCGGGCCTACACTGTCCGGGCCCGCACTGTCCGGGCCTACAGTGCCCCCTGGGCCTAATACGGGACAAGGGTGGTCCCGTACGGGACAAGGGTGGTCCCGTACGGGACAATCCAATTTAGCCCAAAATACGGGATGTCCCGGCTAATACTGGACAGTTGGCAACCCTAACTAGAGGGTATAGCATTAAGATGAGAGGGACAAAGTTTAAAGTAGATCTGTGGGACAAGGTGTTTTTTTTACACTTAAAGGGTAGTGGGTGCCTGGAATGCACTGCCAGGGGTAGAGGTAGAGGTGGAGGCAGATACAATTGTGAAATTTAAGAGGGTTTTGGGTAGGCATATGGATATGTAAGTAAAGGAGGGGTATGGATCACGTGCAGGCAGAGGATAGTAGTTTAATTTAGCATCACGTTTGGCACAGATATTATGGGCCAAAATGCCTGTTCCTGTGCTCTACTGTTCTGTGCTTGTGTCTATTTTCAGCTGCCATATACAGTATTTGCAAAGATGCACAGATCATAGGGAACCTCTCTGATGAATTAGCTGAAGTCACTGAGAGACACCCATTGAGACAGGGCAGGAACATCTGTTTTACTCATGGCTGCAGACATACAGATTAGCAACTGGAGGCTGCCCTGCTTGTCCTGCCTTGCTGTCTGCCAGGTCTCTCCAGACCAGACAAGATCCTCAATTCGGTCACTCGGTAATCAAGCATTAAAATTGTACATTTGAATCATTTGCAAGATAATTTTCCAGGCGGTAGGTTGGAAAGAATTTTACCTTGTTGGTCAACGATCATGTGTCGTATATTATATTGAAAACAGATTTCACGGATTGCACGCATCGAGCAGTAAGAATTGGCCACATTGAAGCACAATTTCTTTTCATCTGCAGGAAACAAGACAACTTTGAGATGGTACCATAACTAAATATTAAAAGAGATTTAAAAGAATGATCATTAAACATCAAATCCACAAGTTTCAGATAATGTCGGAAACTCGAAAACCAATATGGCACAAACTGTTTGAAAAAGAAACTTCTGCTTTCTGTCATTATTTCCATTTATAACTGAACAGGCATTTTCTTAATATAAGCAAATACAATATCATAGTTTTGATTATGCAATTTATTACAATCAACATAATGCTTGCATTCAAAAGGTGTGAATATTTCAGAGTTACACCTCAGATACCACACAGAGAGGTTGCAACGGCTGAGACTTTTCTTTGACCTTTGAAAGAGATTTGGGCAGATGCATGGATTGAAAGGGTTTGAAGGATTTGAGCCAAATGGGACTAGCACAATATGGCAACTTGGTCGGCATGGCCAAGAGCATTCTCCTTGCGTACACAATGTACAACCTACATTTAAACTTTAGTGCCAATTTGCTATCATCTACTAAATATGACAGTTTACTTGTGAATTTCTCAATTCAAAAATATATTCTCTGTTTTATGTTTAACAACCTAGTTACCATTTTATTACATCCTTGGTGTTTTAGCTTGGAGTCAAAGGTGACAGAGAAATCCAAATATATAAGCAAAGCAAAGCATCTGATGCAGGCTGATGAGATTAGTTCATCTTGGTATCATGTTGGGCACAGACATTGAGGGCCAATTCCTGTGCTGTTCTTAGTTCCAAGAAGTCTATTTGACAAATTCTGGTAGGACATTTAGGGAAATTAAATTCTGGTAGCACACACATAGTAAATGGCAGGGATCTTAGGAATGTTGATGTACCCTGAGAGCCCTAAGGGAACAGGTCCATAGCTCTCTAAACTTGGCAGTCTAGGTAGATAGGGTAGTCAAGAAGGCATTTGGCATGTTTGCCTTCAGAGGTTGAGACATTGAGTGTAAGAGTTGGTTGGACCACACTCACAGTGTTGTGTGCAGTCCTGGTCCCCGCACGACAGGTACGCTGTGGTAGCAATAGAGAGGGTGCAGGAGAACGATTCACCAGGATGTTGCCCGGAATGGAAGGCCTTAGTTTGAGGAAGAGATTGTATAAACCGGGTTCATTCACACCAAAACACAGAAGGCTGAGGGGCAACCTTACAAAGATTTGTAAAATTATGAGGGGCCTGGACAGGATAGATAGGTTCAGTGGTCAGGGTCATTCATTCAGGGCAGGAGAATCTAGAATTAGGGGGCACGGGTTTAAGGTCAGAGGGGAAAAAAATGAAAGGAGATTAAGGGGTAGGTTTTTCTACACGGAGGGTGGTGAATATCTGAAGTGAGCTGCCATTGGAGGTGGCATGTTTCAAAGGCATTTGGACAGATAGCGCAGCGGTAGAGTTGCTGCTTTACAGCGAATGCAGCGCCGGAGACTCAGGTTCGATCCTGACTACGGGTGCTGCACTGTAAGGAGTTTGTACGTTCTCCCCGTGACCTGCGTGGGTTTTCTCCGAGATCTTCGGTTTCCTCCCACACTCCAAAGACGTACAGGTATGTAGGTTAATTGGCTGGGTAAATGTAAAAATTGTCCCTAGTGGGTGTAGGATAGTGTTAATGTACGGGGATCGCTGGGCGGCACGGACTTGGAGGGCCGAAAAGGCTTGTTTCCGGCTGTATATATATGATATGATGATATGATACTCCGATAAGAAAAGTACACAGGCTTCATGTAGGCAAATGAGATTAACGTAGCAAGACTTGGTCAAGATGGGGGAGGGTCCCTACTGCTTCGTCACTTATGCTCCTTAAAAAAGAATTTAAAATAAAAATTCTGAGGACGTGTCAGGGATTTTCACGAACTACATGGTCTCGTTCTCACGGTGTATGTTTTGGGCCTGAGAGTGCATAGCATTAATTAAAATTCAACCTTTAAATATGCAGCAGCACACTTAATTAATCTAGTGCTAATGATGTGTCCATCAGCACTTACTGCACTGATACTCCTAATCAACGCAATCAAAAATAAATACTATCCATTTCTAATTGACTGCACCAGGAGACAATGAAATATTCTGCAGGAAGATTGTATCGTTTAATGCAGAGGCAAGGAGATATTCCCAAAGTACATCGCTTATGTACATCAGTCTGAAGAAGGGTCTCTCCTGAGATGCTGCCTGACCCGCTGAGTTGCTCCAGCATTTTGTGAATAAATACCTTCGCTTTGTTAAATGGAGATGAGGTTATGGGGAGAAGGCAGGAGAATGGGATTGAGAGGGAAAGATAGATCACAGAAAGGAGACGAGGAGGAATGTCTTTAGCCAGCGGGGAGTAAATCTGTGGAATTCATTGCCACAGACGGCTGTGGAAGTCGTCAATGAATATTTATAAGGCGGAAATTGACAGATTCTTTATTAGTACGGGTGTCAGGAATTATGGGGAGAAGGCAGGAGAATGGGATTGAGAGGGAAAGATAGATCAGCCACGATTGAATGGCAGAGTAGACTTGATGGGCCAAATGGCCTAATTCTACTCCTACAACTAATAAATAGATTCTACTACTTAGCATTTTGTGATCCTCTATTCAATTGTTGTCCTTTTGTGTATGATCTGCATCCAAGCTATCGTTGACAGAGTAGCTAACAGATATTTGATGAAACAGAATAGCCCACAAAGTCAGTTTCTCCTGTGAGGGGAAAGCTGGTGTGGATCATTGTCGAGGACTCCATTAGAAAAGCTCGCAATGCATTCACCATCAATTCAATGATGGAGATTTCACAACATTTTACAAGTAAGACGAGGTGGAATGAATATTCACTTTCTACTTGTTTCTACCAAACATCTATCACCAGAATGGAAATCCAACCATGGTGTGATGAGATGGCGGTTTGTCTGATGGTCCCTTATTCACAAGATCACTTTTGCAGGCTTTACTGCCCACAAAATTCCCGTGGTAATTTTGTCTTCATTTCAACAAATATTTCACAATAAATCAGCTCTCTTATCGAGTCAAACATTAATCGCATTCACATTCAGTGACCAGTTTAACTTACCACTGATACATTTGGGAATTTCCATTGTTCCATTCTGGCAATATCGCCTTGCAGGAGGTTCCACTTGAAAACCCTGAGAGCACTTAAATTCTAAGACACCACCGTGTTTCACATCTATCCCCTTCTCAATTCTCCACATCAAGGATAACGAATTCTTGTTGAAATCTTCTTGTGTCAATATACAAGGTACTAAATCACAGGAAAATATTATTTAAGTATTTACACTTGGGATGAACAATTTTTAAATACATAGTATTTTTTCAAATCAAATCAATTTACATAGATAACACCCTGGTTACAATACTTTATTTCCATGAGTGAAATACCATTTCTTGCTTTTGCAACGTATCCCTCACAGATCATCAGCAGATCATGTAATCAAATTTCAATGAACATAAACGAAAATATACCATAGGCTTCATGAGACCAGATGTGGACTGTCGAATCATGGCTCAGTCTGGTGGAATCAACCTCCCACTGGTTGTACAGAGCCATTTCCTTCCTAGAAATTGGGATGTTTTGTCCAGCTGACGTGTCCAAAGGCACCTGAAGGAGCTGGGCACTACAATGACCCATGCCCATCACCACCTTTACTGGGCAGGTGGCAGTATGGGACAGAGCAGTGCATGTATTTCCAAAAAGAGCTGCAGAAATAGCCAACCATTCACACTCTCATGAGCATTCATACAACATGGGGGTTTCCATGCAGTGTAAAGATCTAAAGGATATGCATCCCCCTACACCCTCTCTGCCCCACACCACCCTGGTGAGCTCCTATTTCTTCCACCAGTTCCCACCCCTCCCGTTCACATTACTTCTGGCTCCTCCATCGTATACTCAGCTCATCCCCGAGTTCCACGTTTCCCTTTCATCTCCCCCCTCTTTACCTCGCACCCTTCCACCCACACCTCCCCTTTGAGCTTTGTATTTCACTAATCTTCTCACTATCTGACTTCCCTTTGTCCATGGTCACTTATCCATCCACCTGTCAAGCAACCCTCCCTTCACAAGTACCACCTATCATTTGCCTGGCTTTGTCCTGCTCCCAACACTCTTGCTTTTTTTGCGTAGGGGTGACTACTCTTGAGACTGATGGTCTGAAAGAGAATCCGAACCCAAAATGTAGTCTGCACAATCCATCTCCAGATGCTGCCTGACCCGCTGAGTTCCTCCAGCACTTTGTGTGCCTCAATGAGGATTTACCTCATTGTTTTTGCCAACTTCCACATTCTGGAAGTTCCTTCAGATACCAATAAAGATCCATTTCAGGAGTGCCTGGGTGAGGTGGCAGCCAAATAATTTTTCCCTACTTGGGCAGGCTTCTAGACATTACGCCCATTCAGATTGTCAAACAACAGGCAATGAACTGCTTAAACATTTTGGGATATGCTGCCAAATCTAGTGTAGTAATGGCCACAGCGAAAAAACACAAAGCTTTTGCACAGAAACCTGGGAGTTACAGTCTCTCAGTGCTTCTATTTTCCCTCTCGCTCTTCACCTGCTTTCTCTTCAATTATTGCCAGTTCTGATGAAAGGTCACTGGTTTGAAACATTGCTCCATTTTGTTCTCTGGAGATACTGCCGACCTTGCTGGATGGTGCAGGCATTTACAATTTTACAGATTGCAATGGTTACCTGTCGCTGAAAGGAAATGCACGTGGCAGACATTTCACAACGAACCCTCGATTATTTAACTTTGTACAACTTGGACTTGCCAGATAAAGGATTTTCTGATGCACAGCTCTGCGTCATTATATCTCCGTGCACCTTTGGAGAAGGTTTCAATGCCAGGTCATTTGCGTCAATTAATCACTGTCGTGTCCTCACAACTCCTGTGTGACGGTCACACAGCAAATCGCCAGGAGTCATCTCCACAAACTCCTGATTCCCACAGAAGACAATCTCCAGTAGGTTATATGATTCCACAGCTGTGTGTAATACAAGGGGGTCAGCACACATCCACACGATCAAAACTTGGCAAAATAGATGCTGGAAGACAACTTGTAATCAAGATGTCACAATCTGCCCAGGATTGATAGGCCACTGTGAATGGTTTACAGAAAGCAAGATCCCGTTGATGCTCCTTGATTTCCAACCGAGAGAACTGTTCATCGAGCAGCACTTTGTGCACAAGCTGTGGGCAGGTGGATTTTGGAGATGCAACAACGTAATTTCAAGAGTTGTGCAACTTGCTGTGATGCTCGTGAAGAGATTCTGGTTTCTGATTGTGTACTGTGCAAGAGCACGAGGTCACCTGACTGTGGATTTATGACAACAACGAAAGTCAAATTTTCATCATCTGACATTGATTGTTTAGATGTCCTGAGGGTCCCACATGTGGTTCAATCATGAGATATGAAGCGGGTTTCCAGAGGGTCAGGGGAGTGTGTAGCCGCACCAGGGTCCAGAATATGGCTGGGTCAGGGGCTGGACTGTGGGCTGTGTGGTCAAAGCCTTGGACACCAGGGATCAGCAACATGGCCAGTTTGTGGCTGCATATTTCCCCGCTGTCTTTACACTCACCAGTTCTCACTGGACAATTTATTAGAGCACCAGTGTTTGGGTCTGAATAGGACCAATGTCCAATATTCCAGAAAATCCACCAGTCCAGCACCAAAGTGCCATGGATGCCGGATTATTGGAGTTTCACTGCAAAGAGAAATTACATTTGATGGACACAAAATCCAGGAGTAACTTAGTGGGTCAGGCAGCATTTTTGGACAAAAGGAATAGGTGATGTTTCGGTATGGAGCCCTTCTTCAGACTGAAGGACAGAGAAGGACAGAATGAAACAGGGCCGGCAACAGAAGACGTCAGGAAGAGTGCAGTCCATAATAGCCCATTGTTGGATGGAGAAGATATGCTATCAACAGGGACACAAGGATGCGAACAGTGGAACTAGGAGGACAACTAGGGTGGGGGAGGGAGGGAGAAATGCAGGAGTCACTTGAAACTCGATAAATCAAAGTTCAAACTGCTGGGTTGGTAGCCGCACAAGCAAATAGGAGGTGCTGTTCCTCCAATTTGCATGTGGCCTCACTCGGACAGAAATTACGTTTCATTGTTCAAAGGTTATTTGACAGATTTCGTAGAGATTTGCCCTATCTTTTCATAACGTCACATTCCAAAGCTGCCGAATAAGTTCAACTGCAGTTTAATGTAGAATCCAAGGCCTCCACCTGATTCAAATACTTTCTGCAGACAAATCATGGCCAGTCAATTGCAAAGACCTCCTGGGGGACTTGCTTTTAAAGTTAAAGGATGTGTACGTTAAATGACCTTTCAAACGCAATTGAAACTCATTATAGGGAAGCTACATGGTAAAATTAACCACACTAATGGGGCAATTTCCAGTTTTATTATGTGTTACTGGCTGACTAGCTGTAATAATTATTAAGGATTAGAACTGACATTAAATATTACTTACCAAGGCACTGTGGAGGTTTTGACCATTTCCCACCAGAACAGGTAACTTTTTTATTTCCTTTCAAGACGTAGTAATCCTGACACTGATACGTTACAACTTGACCAGGAAGAATTGGCGGCACAAGAAAGTCCAATATGTCTCCATCCTTTAATGGAGGTGGCATTTCATCACACCCTAGTTCTGGATCTATTGAATGGGTTACAAAAATAACTTTATTCTATAATCTACACTACCACTAAATAAAGTAGTAAAACGTTATCAAATTCAAAAATCAGTTCTCATCTTATGAGCTTGGCAGTAACTTCTCAAGTAATCAGCAGGTGACAAGTTACAAGGCTTCTTACATGTACGTGCTAAATAGTAGATATATCATGGACATAAGACCGTGGCTGTTATCAATTAATCAGGTTTATTCTTATCCATTGCAAAGTCCCCAAAATTAACAATGGCAAAAAAGTGTCGACCCTGAGGACAAGTCAAATGAGCGGTCAGAGAGAAACAGTTGACCTGCTTTATGGTCAGATATCAATAATCAGCATCTCGGCAGATACTTTAAACAATATTGGAGTGGTCTGCTTTATTTCTGCACCAGTGCAGGGAGCTCTGGTAGACTCTACACTGCCCCTCTGCTCTCGTGTTTTAACCTCACACAATGTCTCCACAGTGTCACCATCACATCATTCATCTCACCTGGAGGAAAACTGCAAGTTGGTGGTTGTGACCACTTCCCACCATCACATATTACCACTTCTGATCCGTCGATAATATATCCATGACGACATTTGTAGCTTACTTTGTAGCTGGCCTTATTGGTGGTAATTCCATGTTCCACCGTTGGATGTGGATCACTGCATCTACTTTGCATATCTGGAAAAAGGAAAACTGTTTGAAGTTCTTCTCCATGATAATATATTAACCTACATTTGGATTTTTAGAGTTTTCTTGAAGTAAATAATCATGTTAGGTTTCACTTGACATGGTACTGGAAACATTATGACTTAAAGTAATGTTATCCACCAACTTTGTTGAAGTCTGAAGAAGGGTCCCGACCCGAAACAAAACCTATCCTTTTTCTCCAGGGATGCTGCCTGACCTGCTGAGTTCCTCCAGCATTTCGTGTCTACCTTCGGTATAAACCAGCATGTGCTGTTCTTTGTTTCTAAGCTTTGTTTATTTGCTTTGCACATTGTGTGCTTCTGCAGCCAGAACAGATCATCATTCGTGGCCAATTCCCAGTTGCCTTTAAGTTGCTGTGAGTCGAGCTCCTGAAATACTTTCCTTCCACAGGACTGCGTGTGTGGGGTAGGAGTGGAGGAAGAGTAAGCTCCTGGCTCCTCATAGATTATGATCACGGCTGATCGGGCCAGCCTTCAGTCTCGCTTCTGTGTCAGTTTCCTGCATTTCCCAATCTTTCAACAATCTATCCACCTCCTCTTTAAATCCCTTCCATGATGAAGCCTCCACAGCGGTCCAGGGCAGAATGTTCCAAGGTTCACCATTCTCTGCAAGAAGTATGGCCATGTACACAGAGGGTGGTGGGGGCCTGGAACGTGCTGCCAGGGGTGGTGGTGGAGGCAGATACAATAGTGGCATTTCAAACACTTTTGGATGGGCACATGGATATGCAGGGAATGGAGGGATATGGGTTATGTGCAGGGAGATGAGTGATGGTCCTGGAATCATGTTTGGCATAGACATTGTGGGAAGAAGGGCCTGTTTTTGTGCTGTACTGTTCAATGCTTGCTATCAATATCATGATCCTCATGAAAGATTACTTTACCTTTGAACATTGAGGGGTGCTGTGCAAATATGCTAATGAAAAATTAATTGTGAAATGCACATGCGATTGTTTTTCAGTTGTAATTTGGCCAAGGATACTGGATTGTATCTGGAGAATAAAACATTGCTTACTGATGCACTTTGGTGTGTCCGGCCATCCATTGGAATCACATCGCAAGGAACTTTCTCCGGAAAGATAATACCCTTCAAGGCAAGCGTAACTCACAACTTCATTCTGATCATATCTTGTTTTTTTAGGATTAAAATCCCCATTATCTATTGTTGGTGGTTCAACACATCCGAGTTCTGTAAAGTAATTGTTCAGAGCCTGGAGATCATTAAAGTATTTATACGCAGAAAACCGCTACAACATAAGGACTCAGCAAATGACAATGCTTTCCTCTTTGCACCCCTGTTCACATAGAGTAATAGGGAGAGACATACAGCATGAAAACAGGCCCTTTGGCCCATCTTGCCCACGGCAGCCAACATGCCCCATCTACACTCATGCCACTCACCTGCATTTGGCCCATAACCCGCTAAAATGTCCTATCCATGTACTTTTTCAAATGTCTCTTAAACGTTATGATAGTACCTGCCTCAACTACCCTCTCCGGAGGTTCGTTCCATATACCCACCAATCTTTGTGTGAAAACGTTACCCATCAGCTTCCTATTAAATCTTTCTGTCCTCACCTTAAACCTATGTCCTCTTGTTCTCAATTCTCCTATGCTGGGCAAGAGACTCTGTGCATTCATCCTATCTATACCCCTCGTGATATTGTGCATCTCTAAAAGATCACCCGTTATCCTCCTGCGCTCCAAGGAATAAAGTCCTAGTAAGGTTAGCCTCAGGCCATCGAGTCCTGGCAACATCCTCGTAAATCTTCTCTGCACTCTTTCCAGCTTGACAACATGTTCCTTTTACATGGTGACCAAAACTGAACACAGTACATTAAATGTGGCCTCACATAACGTGGACTTACATAACTATGACATGACCTCCCAACTTCTAAACTTAATAGATAGACACAAAATACTGGAGTAACTCAACACGACAGGCAGTATCTCTGGAGGGAAGGAATGGGTAATGTTTCACGTCGAGACCCTTCTTCAGACTGAGAGTCAGGGGAGAGGGAAACTCGAGATACGGAAGAGTTTCAAAGAGAATGCAAGGTGTGAAAATGACAGATCAAAGCAGATTATGCTCAAGGAAATGTAGAATGTTTCATTGTCGGCTGAGGGGGAGATGACCCTTGCTCTCCCTCTCTCAGTCCCTCCCCCAGCCTATTTCTCCAACTAGTTTCACTGTCCTGATTAATTTTACTGTTTGTATGCCACATTGTGACCTTCCCCATGGAGATGCTGCCTGTCCCGCTGAGTTACTCCAGCACTTTGTGTCTATCTTCGGTGTAAACTAGCATCTGCTGTTTCTTCCTACAAAACTTTCTATACTCAATATTCTGACTGATGAAGCCAATGGGCCGAAAGCCTTCTTGCCCACCCCAACATATTTGTTATTCCACTTTTTATTCTGATCATGAGCAACCTCCAAATGTGTGTTCTCAGTAAATATATCTGTAGCAGCCGACTGATGTTCAACAAACTGAAATGAAAGCCGAAAGATTGGAAAATATTCACAGTAGTGCAGCAGATAACTCAGCAGGTTCGGCAGCATCTCATAGACATTAGTAGGTGATGTTTCGGGGAAGAACCATTCTTCAGACAGATTGTTGGGGCGGGGGGGGGGGGTGGTGGAGAAAGCTGGTAAAAAGAGGTGGTGGCTGGGACAAAGCCAGGCAAGTGGTTAAAAAAGAGACAAATTGCTGGAGTAAGTCAGTGGGGTAGGCACCATGTGTGGAGAACATGGACAGGTGATGTTTTAGATGTTTCCTCAGACTGATGGTGGAGGAGGGGGGGGAGAGAAAGACACACCCTCTGTCTTTTCATCTTTAATTTAGTTTCGAGAAGGGGAGGAAACAGGTCCTTCAGCCGACTGAGTCTGCGATGACCAGCGATCACCCCACACACTAGCACGATCCTACGCGCGAGGGAAAATTTACAATATTTACCAAAGCCAAATATCCCACAAACTTGCACGTCTCTGGAGTGTGGGAGGAAACAGGAGGACCTGGGGAAAACCCACGCAGTCACAGGGAGAACGTACAAACTCCATACAGACAGGATTGAACCCGGGTCTCTAGCGCTGAGAGACAGCAACTCTACCACTGTGCTGCCATGCCACTCATCTCTAGCCTTTGGCCAGCCATCTTCCTATCAAGATTGGGCAGGCTAGGACTTTATTCCTTGGAGCACAGGAGGCTGACAAGTGATCTTATAGAGGTGTATAAAATCATGAAGGGGATAGACAGGGTAGATGCACAGAGTCTTTTACTCAGAGTAGGGGAATCAACAACCAGAGGACGTAGGTCGAAGGTGAGGAGGGAAAAATGTATTAGGAACCTGAGGGGCAACTTTTCATTCAGAAGATGGTGCGTACATGGAACTAGCTGCCACAGGAGGTAGTTGAGGCAGGTACAATAACAACATTTAAGAAACATTTGGATAGATACATGGATAGGAAAGGTTTCGAGCTATAGTGGTCAAACAGTCTGAAGAAGGGTCTCGACCCGAAACGTCACCCATTCCTTCTCTCCAGAGATGCTGTCTGACCCGCTGAGTTACTCCAGCATTTTGTGTCTATCTTCAAACAAAGGCAAACTGGGTTAGCATAGACAGGGCGTCTTGGTCAGCATGGACTAATTGGCCCAAAGGGCCTGTTTCCATTCTGTATGACCCCATGACTTTATAACAGTTACGACAATTAAATGTTGGTAATTGTGATAATTGCCGCATTTCTTTTATTTTCCTTTGATTCAAGTAATATTGCAAAGAAGTTACCATTACAGGCTGGGAAAGATCGGTCAAAAGTCCATTCCGCATCTCTGCACTGAATTGTTGCATCTCCTTGCAATTTAAACCCATGAGCACAGTTAACCTGCAATGATTCCCCGTGGCGGTATTGTCTTCTATAGAAGGATACAGCATTGTTGATTTCTGGACGTTGACATGGATCATCTGAAAAAGTGATTGTTTCAACAATCAGTAGGCAGGTTTACAAACATTAAAAAAGACGCAAAGTGTTGGAGTAACTCAGGGGGTCAGGCAGCACCTCTGGGAAACATGGATGGGTGACGTTTCGGCTCGGGACCCTTCCTCAGACTGATTGTGGTTGGTGGGGGGGGGGGGGGGGGGGGGAGGGAAGTGAAAACTGGAGGAAAGGAGGGGGCACGACAAATTCTAGGGAGTGATTGGTGGATACAGGTGAGAGGGATTTTTGATAAACAGATGGTTGAACAATGGCGAAAGATGAAAAGATAAAAGGTAATGGTAGGAAGAGACGAGGATAGAAAGAGGTATGAATTGTGAAGCCAGAGGAAGGAATATGTGTGGAAGGGGAGGGAAGCAGGTGATGCAGCATCTCTGGAGAACATGGGGAGGTAACATTTCAGGTTCAGACCCTTCTTCAGACTGATTGAAGGTGGGAAGAAAGCCAGAAAATGGGAAGAGGTAGAATAAAGCATGATAGGGAATAGGTCAACATAGGTGAGTTTTTTTTTTGATAACCAGATGGTTGGATCAAATCTTAGCGATAAGAACAGAAAGCGTAAGTTAGGTATGAAGAGTTATTAATTGTGAAGCCAGGTGGGGGGGAGAAATAGGTACGGTACAGGGGAGGGAAGGGTGGGGATGTAGAGGGGGGGGGAGGGTGTTAGTTAGAGGGCACCTAAAATTGGAGAATTCAATGTTCATACCGTTGGGTTATAAGCCTGTGGCCTACTCTGGCAATGGAGGCCCAGGACTGAAAGGTCCAAATAGGACCAGGAAGGGGAATTAAAATGGTTTTGAAACCGGAAGATCCAATCGACCTTGGTGGACTGAGTGCAAGTGTTTGGTCATATACACATCATATACAAACTTATACCTGGGTTAGCTAATGTCAATGTCCTGAGTAAAAATTATTCAAACCCCACTGAGCATTTGCTGGAAAATGCAAGGTGCAGCACACCGACAAGGCTTTGCACTGTGATAGGACTGTAAATGAGCCCCGCCCAGGAAAAATACTGAGGCAACTTTGACAGCTGGCCCAGCGGCATCTCTTGCCAAATGGGCTTGCATCCAGTCCAAGTGTTGTCACTGTTTCTAACACACTGAGAACCTTTTCCAAATTACCAGAACATCATCATTTTATAAAAAGAGAGCGACCACAAACAGTTTTAGGTCCACCCTACTCATCATTCCCCCGCGGTCTCAACAAATCAACTTTTGTTACTTTTTAAAACCAATTTACTTAATAAACTTTAATAAATGTGCTCCCCCGCCTCACACCGCCTGGAGGACCGGTGCCCGTCCCGGCGTACCCCGCGCCTGACCTTCCTCCCATGGTGCAGCGCGGCGGCAGAGGGTCAAACAAGATGGCCGACGCCGCTATTCGCTACCCTTCATCGCCGTTCCCCGACGCTCGCCGCCGTTCGTAGCCGAACTGCAGGAGAGGCTTCGGGTCCACGGCTCGCTCTGGCTGCAGCGCTGGACGCACGGGGCCAAGGCCAGTGGCTTTTCGCTGTCCCCCCTCGCTTGCCCACGGCCCCGGGGGACACTCCCTGTCTGGCACCGGGACCATGGGTTGCCGGGCCCGCAAGATCGTCAGTTGTGGGCGGGTTGCCCGACCCACAGGAGAGATCTGGACCCAACGAGTCCACGTCAGTCTAGTATAATTTAAAATCAACTCTGCTGCCTTTTTTAATTTCCCGCACAAGTACTACAAAGAGCTTTTCTATCATTTATGTCACTGATTATTACTCCTATACTTGTAAGAAGATCAACAGTAAGTGGCCCGACTAAGATTCTAGTTGGGAAATATCGGTCAAAGTTTGTTTGTACGATATAAAAGATAAATTGTCAGTTTTAATTGCTGGTCTCCCTGAGACTAATAAAAATAGAAGACACTTACCAGGGCATACTATGGCAGGGTGCCAACCATTTACTGTACATCTTGACCTATGACGCGATCCACGACGTGCGCATCTGTATTGAACATCCTGTTGAAGCCGGTACCTCCATTGATATGGTGTAAGTTGTATTCTCCCTCCCGGTCGGGTACAAGTGATTTCTACGAGCAGTAAAATGATGTTTTCAAACGTTATTGTTGGCATTGAACAAGTCTCAGAACAAATCTCTGAATAATCACAACCCTGATCCTACCCTGACAATGGGACACTAGTGTCCATCTCTCGCAGTCTCATGGGCTTCATTTATTTTCTAATGATGTTTTTGCACCGTTGTCGTGTTTTTATGCAGTCTCCTTTCATTTCGGACAGTGTGATTTATGTATTATTAATGTATCATTTGTTTATGTGTGTTTGACTGAGTATGTGCGCTTGAGATACCGCTGCAAGCGAGGTTTTCATTACACCTGCACCCCACCTGCTTGTGCACCTGACCATAAACTTGACGTGACCATTGAATGATGCTCTCACTATTGTAAACAGTACTTCCATTCTCTTTATGAAATGTGAAGGATTAACAAAAGGTGGCATAGCTGGTAGAGCCACTGCCTCACAGCGCTGGAGACCGGGGTACGATCCTGGCCTCGGGTGCTGTCTGAATGGAGTTTGCATGTTCTGCCTGTGCTCCGGTTTCCTCCCACATCCCAAAGACGTGTGGGTTTGTAGTTTAATGGGCCAAGGAAGAAATGGAGGGCTTTGTGACCTCCCAGGTGGTGGATGGAGTTGTAGAGTGACTGAACATCCATAGTAAAGATGGGGGAGTGGGAGCCTGGAAAACGGAAGTAATTGAAGAGACGGAAGGGCGTGTAAGGTGTCTTGGACGTAGGTAGGGAGGTTTTGAACCAGGGGGGGATAGGATGGAGTCGAGGTATGTGGAAATTAATTCAGTGGGACAGGAACAAGCAGAAATACTGGGTCTGCCAGGGCAGTTCTGTTTGTGGATATTGAGGAGAAGATAAAACAAGGCCGTGCAGGGCTGGGGAACCATAAGGTTGAAGGCTTTGGAGGACAGACAGCCAGAAGTGATGAAATCTGAAATGGTCTCCCCCTTCCCAGTTCTCCGATCAGTCACTGTCTCTGACTACATTTTACCTCTGTTTGCTTTGTTGTTACCTTCTCCCAGCTAAACAATGATCTATACATTTTCTTTGATCTCCATTCCCCTTGTCATGTTTTCACACCTTCACACTTCCTTATCCATGCATCTCCCTCCTCCCTAACATCAAGCTGAAGAAGGGTCTTGACCCGAAACGTCGCCAATTCCTTCTCCAGAGATGCTAGCTGTCCCGCTGAGTTACTCCAGCATTTTAAGTTGACCTTTCGTTTAAACCAGCATCTGCAGTTCCTTCATACAGATTACAACATCCTGACAGATCAGTTTTCTAGCCAATTGGAAAATCCAAAATAAATTAAAGTATATTGACTGCTGGAAACAGGAATTGCTGTGCAATGGAACAGTGTGGATAATGGTAACAACTCAGCGGGACAGGCAGCATCTCTGGAGAGAAGGAATGGCTTAGGTTTCAGGTCAAGACCCTTCTTCAGACAGCATTTTGTGACTACCTTCGATTTAAACCAGCATCTGCAGTTCTTTCCTACATATGGTAACAACTATTCTGATGTTACCATCCTACATTGAACAAACCTCCATCATATTGGAAACAATATTTCATTGTTAATAGTGGACAGTATTTCTCTTTTAATTAATTGAATGTAATATTGATTTGATAACACAATGAATTTCATGGAATGGGGATAAGCCAAGTTACCTATGTTAGTATCCCACTCATTTCCAATACATTAATAAAGACAAACCATTTACCTGGACAGGCTGGAATTGGGTGCCAGCCTTGAGCTGTACAGCGAATTCTACCACCTCCCGTGCGTTCGTAATTATCACAAGTGTATTCCACTGACTCCTGATGAGAATACATCCGGTTCTCGCCTTTAAATTCACCATGTTCTATCGTTGCTTTCCTGCAGATTATTGCTGAAAAGGAAGAGTGTTCGGTTTTGAACTGGTGACTGAAAGTTGGTAACCGAACATTTGCTTTTGTTATCATCACCTTGTTGAATGAAGATTACAATTGCTCAGGTCAATGAGAACAACATCTAAAATAATTTGGTGTGGCACAGTGGTGCAGCTGTTAGAACCATTGTCTCACAGCACCAGAGACCTGGGTTTGATCCTGACCTCTGGCGTTGTCAGTGTTGAGTTTGCACATTTCCTCCAGGCACTCCAGGTTTCCTCCCACATCCCAAAGACATGCGTGTTTGTAGGTTAATTATCCTCTGTAATTTGTCCTTAGTGTACGGGGAGTGGATGAGAAACTGGGATAACATCCCAAGAGGGTGGCACGGTGGCGCAGCAGTAGAGTTGCTGCCTTACAGCGAATGCAGCGCTGGAGATCAGGGTTCAATCCCGACCATGGGTGCTGTCTGTACGGAGTTTGTACGTTCTCCCCATGACCTGTGTGGGTTTTCTCCGAGACCTTTGGTTTACTCCCACACTCCAGGATTGTAGGTTAATTGGCTTGGTAAATGTAAAAAAAACAATTGTCCCTAGTGTGTGTGTAGGATCGTGTTAATATGCAGGGATGGCTGGTCGGTGCGAACTCGATAGGCCGAAGGGCCTGTTTCCTCGCTGTGTCTCTAAAACTAAACATGGAACTAGTGTGTAAGGATGATCGATGGTTAGCGTGACCTTGGTGGGCCGAAGGGCCTGTTTCCGTCTTTCAATTAATCAAACGCATATAACTAATACTGTAAGCAAGCATTACTGTCACATAAACTAATCTGCTTACGTGTACATGATGGTACTGGACTCCATCCGAATCGGTCACATGTCGTGACTAGGTCACCTCCAGGTTTAAAACCATCATTGCACCTGTAGTTCAATTGGTCAAAAGCCTTGAAAATCTCCTTGTGGGTTTGCACTTTCCCATTTTCTAAATTCGGTTTGTTACATTGCAATTCTATAAAAAATAAAATATAAATTAATGAAACTACTTTGTTCTGACTTTCATTGAAAATTCTTTAAAACATTATAATCAAAATAGTTACTGTAGAAAAACAGGGCAGTGTCTATTGGTGCTGAATGTATTAATCTTACCCATATTGTATTACTCACCGTCAAAAATATGATGGATTTTAGATAAACTTAACAGTATGAGTTGTATAAAGCCGAATAAAATGTTTAAAATATAAAAATCTGCGATAGGCCTATCCATAGAGAAAGACAAAGGACGAACATTTGATCTTGTCCATTCAATATCAAGCAGACACACAGAGCACCAACCATGAGGTTCAAGTCTCATCTGAAACTGGGCCTTTGGCGTTTGGATGGGAAGCTTTCCTTGTGATCCCACTGCTCACTCCCCCATAATCAGGTTGCTATCTCCACGCGGGATGCTAAAGGATGTGCACGGGACACTTGGGAAACGAGGGTCCCAACATCAGGATGATAACATGAAGAAGGTTGTCGAATCAAGGAGCTACAGATGCTGGAGATCAACACAAAGTGCTGGAGTAACACAGCGGGTCAAGGAACATCCCTGGAGAACATGGATGGGTGATGTTTGCGGTCGGGACCCTTCTACAGACTCATGCCAGAGCAGGGAGTTGCGGCAGGTACTATAACAATATTTAAAAGATATTTGGACAGGTACACGGATAGGAAAGGTTTAGAGGGATATGGGCCAAATATGGGCAGGTGGGATGACTTTATGCCCTTTTGTGTATTAACCAGCATCTGCAATTGCTTGTTTCTATGATATAGACAGGAACTCCAGGTTCCTCACATTTCCCAAAGACGTGTGGGTTTGGAGGTTCATTGGAAGCGTGGTCTCGGTGGGCTGAAGAGCCTATTTCCCAGCTGCATCTCTAAACCAAAGTAAAATGAAGGAAGGTGGACATGAAAGACAAACAACAGTGATCGCATGCAATGATAGACAGGGCTTGAGGAACCTTATGAACTTATCCTTCCTACCTTTTAGAGGTTCTTCAGCTTTTCTGTGAATTCCAGATAAGAGGTTTTTGTGAAATTTTGTGTAGATATAGACGCATAATCTTACCTTTGCATTTTGGCACTGCATGACTCCAGCTTTTGTTTTTCATGCAATAAATTTCTCTGGCACCATCAATTATCAGTTCAGGATTGTTGCACTCAAAATTTAACATGGAGCCAAAAGGGAAATCCTGGTTCAATTCAAACACATTGAACCCTACAATCTTTCCATTTTCAGGTTTTCGCACAGAGGGGCATTTATTCACTGTAAAACATGTAATATTGCAATTATTCCAGCGTTGAATAATACAAATGGGTGGCACGGTGACGCAACGGTAGAGTTGCTGCTTTACAGCGAATGCAGCGCCGGAGACTCAGGTTTGATCCTGGCTACGGGTGCCGTCTGTACGGAGTTTGTACGTTCTCCCCGTGACCTGCGTGGGTTTTCTCCGAGATCTTCGGTTTCCTCCTACACTCCAAAGACGTGCAGGTTTGTAGGTTAATTGACTGGGTAAATGTAAAAATTGTCCCTAGTGTGTGTAGGATGGTGTTAATGTGCGGGGATCGCTGGGCAGCGCGGACTTGGTCGGCCGGAGGGCCTGTTTCCGCGCTGTATCTGAAATATGAAAAAATAATATGAAAAATCATTGCAAACCAGTGTCTCTGTAGATTGCCTTTTTCATTTGCAGTGTTGAACTGCCAGCTAATTTCTGGTCATAGAGTCATAGATTGAAACAGCACAGAAACAGGCCCTTCGGCCCAACTTGCTCATGACGACCAAAATACCCCATCTCCACTAATCCCTCCCACCCAAGTTTGGCCCATATCCCTCTCCCTCCAAACCTTTCCCATCCATGTAGCTGCCCAAATATCTTTTAGATGTTGTTATAGTACCTGCCTCAACTACCTCCTCTGCCAGCTCGTTCCATATACCCTTCACCCTCTGTGTGAAAAAGTTGCCCCTCAGGTTTCTATTGTTCATTCATTATTATCAATTATTTATGCATATAATTACTAATCAATTAATCAATCGCATAATTAATTAGTTAATTGAGTGATTACGAATTTATGATTATAAATCAATTCATATACTAACAAATTAATGAATAATTCAACCAATGAACCAAAAATCATAATTAAGTAACAATTAATACATAATTAATAATCATTATCATTAATTATTATTATTAATCATTCCCCTCACACCTTAAACCTAGAAACAAGGAACTGCAGATGCTGGTTTACCAATACAAGGTGTAAAATGCTGGAGTAAGTCACTTGGTCAGGCAGCATCACTGGAGATCGTGGAGAAGTGACATTTTGAGTCACCTATCGATGATCTACAGGGATGCTGCCTGACCCGTTGAGTTACTCCAGCATTTTGTGTCTCGCATTAAACCTATGTCCTCTGGTTCTTCATTCCCCTACTCTGGGTAAAAGAGTATACTCTGCATTCTGTTTTATTTTAGCTTAGTTTAGAGATACAGCGCAGAAACAGGCCCTTCGGCCCATCGAGTCCACACTGACCTTGCATGCTCATTAACACAACCCTACACAGACTAGGGACAATTGTTTTTACATTTACACCAAGCCAATTAACCTACAAACCTGTTACATCTTTGGAGTGTGGGAGGAAACCGTAGATCACGGATAAAACCCACGCAGGTCACGGGGAGAAGGTACAAACTCTGTACAGACAGCACCTGTAGTCAGGATCAAACCTTGCTCTAGCGCTGTAAGGCAGCAACTCTACCGCTGCGCCACCGTGCTGTCCCTTAATCTATTTTATCTATTCCCCTCATGACCTGTCGTTTAGTTTAGTGAGAGGGTGTGGATACTTGGGCCCACTCAGTCCACACCGTCCAATGACCACCCATTCACTACACATGAAGGGCGATTTTAGAGGTCAATTAACCTGGAATCCTGCACGTTTTTGGAATGTGGAATGAAACCGGATCACCCGGAGTAAACAATGGATACAGTGTGTGGTGTGGTAGCAGGATTCGCAGATACTTGTAGAATCTGATAGAGACCGTGACGAGAACGTTCCTGCTCTGGCCCATATATCCCTGTATATCCCAGGGAGGCCCCTCAGACAACGCCTCAGACAATCAGGGGATGAAAGACACCCCCTACATGACCACCCTTTGCTACCTCAGTGTTTGAAATCAGGCAGGTTTCCTCTCTTCTGTCCATCCCCTGGACTGCAGTGCATCGTCCAGAAGGCTCAAACTCTGGGAAGAGAGACTAGAGAAATCTCCGGAAGACATTGGCATGGCAATCGATCCCTCTGAGAAACTACCACCAGGTCCCGACCAACCGTGGAGAACCTGGCGCACAGTCTCAACAGACTGCAGACAGGCGTGGGGAGGAGCAAATGGAACATGCTGAAGTGGGGATACACTGAAGATGCGGCAGACTGCGAGTGAGGACGGGGCCTCCAGACTACGGAACATCTTCTGAGCTGTGACATGCTGCACGACACATGCACTGTAAAGGATCTTGCAGAGGCCAACGGCGTGGCACTCAAATTTGCTCACTATTGGCAAACAGTTGTTACGATGACACGAATAAATAAATAAACCCAGAGAAAACCACAGCAAAGGCAGTGAGGGTAAGAGGCACAACAAATTTAAGGTAAAGGCAATTTAAAGGTAACAATTGGACTAGTTACAACTTAAAACTGGTAAATTGAATAGCAATTAAGGATAAGGCAGAGTCTGCAGAATGGCCGTGTTGAGGAGAAGTGCTGTGGAGAGGTAAAGTGTGAATATTTGGCTCAAGAGCCATAAACGATGAGGCCATTTGCAGCAGATATTAGGGAGTAAGTTTCAATCAGCTCTGTGAGAGTGTCTCGTTATTTAATTAGTGATTTGGCCACAGTAGTAATGGCAGGCAAGTTTTTGGAGTGTGTTTCTTGCAGGATGTGGGATGTCACGGACTCTGCCGCTCGTTATGCCTCTCGCAGTGTAATCAGTGTTTTGGGGGAACAGTATGTGTGATTATACCATTAAAATGCAGAATATATCTCATCTAGCAATTCACAAACTTTTGTCAGTTTTTTTTAAAAATGTTTCTGCAAGTTTCTGCCTACTAACATGGTGTCTTGTCATACTACGGTTTTTAGGGTGGAGTGGTCTATCTTGTTCCTTTAGTATTTTTGCTGCTGGTGCCTCTGACCACTGCACCTGTGGCAATTGTGTCCAGGTGCAGGTCGTGAAGGACAACGTTGGGGAACTGGAACAGCAGCTGGATGACCTCGGGAACATCTGGGAAAACACGAGCTTCCTGGACAGGACCTACAGTGAGGTCATCACACCGAGGATACAGGGAGAGAGAAGGTGGGTGACGACGAGAGAGGGAATTAAACAAGGAGTGCAGGAAACCCCAGTGGCCGTACCTCTTCAAAACGGGTACACCCTCTCGGGAGCTGTCGGGGCGGACAAGAACAAAACCTCGTTTGAGTAGCAGCAAGGGCTGTGATTCCAACCCTGGCGCTGAGGCTCAACAGGGAAGGGCGACGTCAGGCAGATCCGCAGTGGCGGGTGACCCGATAGGGGTGCAGACAGGAGATTCTGTGGCAGCAGGAGAGACTCCGGGATGGTGTGTTGCCTCTCCTGGTGCCAGGATCCAGGACGTCTCGGAGTGGCTGCACGACATCCTAAGGCAGGAGGGGGAGTAGTTGGAAGTTGTTGTGCATGTTGGCACAAACGATATAGGTAGGAACAGGAAGGAGGTTGTGCAACACGAGTATAGGGAATTGGGTAAAAGGCTGGAAAGCAGGACCTCCATGACCAGTGATCTCTAGTTTGCTTCCAGTACCTCGTGCCAGTGAGGGTAAGAACAGGAAGATAGGGGAGATGAATGTGTGGCTGAGGAGTTGGTGCAGGGGTGCAGGGTTTTACATTTCTGGATCATTGGGATCTCTTCTGGGGCAGGGGTGACCTGTACAAAAGGGACGGGTTGCACCTTAACTGGAGGGGGACCAACATCCTAGCGGTCAGGTTTGCTAATGCTACACGGGAGGATTTAAATTAGATTGGCAGAGGGGTGGGATCTCATACAGGACAGAGGCATGTAAGAGGCTTGAAGTTGGTATGGAGGGCGGTGAGCAAAAGTTTAGAGGACAGACTAGGCAGGAGAAAGGTGGAGAGTGGAGAAGGAGGTTTGATTTAAACTGCATGTATTTTAATGCAAGGGGCCTGACGGGTAAGGCAGATGAGCTTAGGACACGGATAGGTACTTGCGACTGGGACGTTGTAGCCATGACTGAAACCTGGTTAAGAGAGGGGCAGGACTGGCAGCTCAATGTTGAACACAATACTCTAAATGTGGCCTCACTAATGTCTTATTGCAACATGGCAAGATTAGCAAGATTAATACAAAAGTGGGTGGTTTTGCAGATTATGAAGAAGTTTGTGAAAAATTGTGGCAGGATCTTGATCAATTGGCCAGGTGGGCTAAGGAATGGTTGATGGAATTTAATGCAGAGAAATGTGAGGTGTTGGATTTTGGGAAGTCTAACATGGGCAGGGCCTACACAGTGAATAGTAGGGCTCTGGGGAGTGCTGTAGAGCAGAGAGATCCAGGAGTGCAGCTGCATGGTTCTTTGAAGGTGGTGTCGCAGGTAGATAGGATGGTCAAAAAGGCTTTTGGCACATTGGCCTTCATCAGTCAGAGTATTGAGTATAGACGCTGGGATGTCATGTTGCAATAAGACATTAGTGAGGCCACATTTAGAGTATTGTGTTCAGTTCTGGGAACCTTGTTATAGGAAAGATGTTGTCAACATGTTATCTTTCTGATAACATGTTAAAATCCCAAAAGTTAAAATCCCCTACTACAGAATGGGCACAAAAAGCTGGAGTAACTTAACGGGTCAGGCAGCATCTCTGGACAGAAGGAATGGGTGTCCAGAGATGCTCTCTGAACCGCTGAGTTACTCCGGCTTTTTGTGTCTATCTTCAGTTTAAACCAGCATCTGCAGTTCCTTCCTACATGGGGGGTATAGAGAAGATTTACGAGGATGTTGCCAGGACTAGAGGGAGTGAGCTATAGGGAGAGGTTGAGAGGGCTGGGTCTCTATTCCTTGGAGTGCAGGAGGATGAGGGGTGATCTTATAGAGGTGTATAAAATCATGAGCGGAATAGATCGGGTAGATGCACAGAGTCTCTTGTCCAGAGTTTGTGAATCTAGGACCAGAAGACATAGGTTTAAGGTGAAGGGGAAAAGATTTAATAGGAATCTGAGGGGTAACTTTTTCACAAAAAGGGTGGTGGGTGTATGGAACAAGCTGCCAGAGGAGGTAGTTGAGGCTGGGACTATCCCAACGTTTGAGAAACAGTTAGACAAGTACATGGATAGAGCAGGTTTAGAGGGATATGGGCCAAACGCGGGCAGGTGGGACTAGTGTAGCTGGGACATGTTGGCCGATGTGGGCAGGATGTGCTGAAGGGCCTGTTTCCAGGCTGTATCACTCTATGACTGTCTCAAACCGGGTCTCAGGTGCTGTAAGTCAACAACTCTGCTGGTGTGCCACTGTGCCTTCCTCAATATACAAGAGATACAATAGACAATAGGTGCAGGAGGAGGCCATTCGGCCCTTCGAGCCAGCACCGCCATTCAATGTGATCATGGCTGATCATTCTCAATCAGTACCTCGTTCCCGCCTTCTCCCCATACCCCCTGACTTCGCTATCCTTAAGAGCTCTATCTAGCTCTCTCTTGAATGCATTCAGAGAATTGGCCTCCACTGCCTTCTGAGGCAGAGAATTCCACAGATTCACAACTCTCTGACTGAAAAAGCTTTTCCTCATCTCAGTTCTAAATGGTCTACCCCTTATTCTTAAACTGTGGCCCCTTGTTCTGGACTCCCCCAACATTGGGAACATGTTTCCTGCCTCTAACGTGTCCAACCCCTTAATAATCTTATACGTTTCGATAAGATCTCCTCTCACGCGTCTAAATTCCAGTGTATACAAGCCTAGTCGTTCCAGTCTTTCAACATATGACAGTCCCGCCATTCCGGGAATCAATGTACAACATCTTTTGTACCTGAACAACCTGAGAAATAACTAATAAAATGATAAACTAACAAACAGACTAGAACAATTAATGCCCAACCCGAGCTTGCCGACCATGCCGAGGACCGGCTTCGATGGTATCTCAGTTAGCATGGACAAGTTGGGTTGCAGGATCTGTTTCCCTGCTCTGTGTCACTGCGGTCCTGAGCATCATACCAAATGCACCTTCAGCACTTTGAGTGATAATGGTACAGTGGATCGTCCAGCATAGCTGGCCGAGAAGAATTAGAATCTCACTGCCGGGGCATTGGCCTGAGAGAGAACACTGATGCGGTCGATTTATCCTCACAGATCACCAAAGGGTATTGAGGAGACAATATTGAGGTTCTCTCCAGAGTCTCTGGGCACAGAGCACGAGCTGAGCCAAGGTGTCTGGGTTTAGTTTAGTTTAGATGGTTCGTTGAAGGTGGTGTCGCAGGTAGATAGGATGGTCAAAAAGGCTTTTGGCACAGTCAAAAGGTACCGTCAAATGCTTTTTTATTGTGCGCTCAGCAGTCAGCACAAAGACTACTGTACACATGATTACGAAGACTGTTCATTTACGCGATCTATTCCTCTCATGATCTGCTCCACTACTATCTACCTGTGACACCACCTTCAAGGGACTATGCACCTGCACCCCTTGATCCCTCTGCCCCGCAACCCCCCGAGCCCTGCCATTCACTGTGTTGGTCCTGCCCTTTTTAGACTTCCGCAATGTATTGAGAGCCTCGCATTTCTCTGTATTAAATTCCATAATCCATTCCTCAGGCCATCTGCCCAACCGACCGAGGGAAAACTGCAATTTTTGTCAAGCACTCTGCGCATTTACCCGATCTATTCCCCCTTTGCGTGATTTATCACTGAACACACCCAGTCCAACGTCAACAGTGGGATTATTTGACAACGGAATGCTCATACTCCACTCCGCAATGATTCGATGCGTGCTCTGAGAAAGAGCCTCTGGGTTCCTACTTCCTTTCAGTTGTATGATCTCACGTAACTAAGGAGTGGGCTGCTGGAGTCCCTGCAGCAGCTGGGTGAGTCGCATGGACTGGGCACCACTTGGATTCCGGCCCCACAGAGGACGGGCCGGCATGCGGATCGACCGTGGCCTGCAGCGGCACGGTTCGGCGGTGGAGGACGCTGACAACGTCGCCTGGCCAGGCCGACCCCTGCAACTCTGACCCAGAGCAGCCGTCTGGACAACGGGCCTTCGTGGCCAAGTTACGACTTTGTATCTATAAAACTTTGAAACGAAGGATACAAGATGGCGCCGAAAAGGTGGCAACTCTTGTTTACTGACTCGGTGTAATCTACTATTCTTACACTCTTGTGCTTAGGTATAATTGTGCCTGTGTTTAGTAAAGTTTGACTGAATTGCGTGCAGGAACAAAATAGTTTTACTGTTCCTAGGTACAGGTGACAATGAAGTATCATTGAACCTTGGTGACAAAGTTAATTTTTTATTTTCTTTCTTTTACCTTCACAAAAAGGAACAATCCCACTCCAGCCAGAGACTTCACAGTTGCTGTAATTTCGTCTGCCCACCAGCTGATATCTTAAAAAGCACAGAATATGAATTGTGAGTATATTTCATTTTTAAACGGTGGATGGGACCTGATGGAACCACTGGAAAGAAGTACAGAAAGGTCACAATTCGGCTGCCCGATTCAGCTTACAACACAAAGTCACCATGACTTAGAAATCATCTCACTCATTTTCTGCAGAATTTATCATTTTGAGAAGTAACAACAAGCAATGGAGACACAAGGAACTGCAGACGTTGGGATCTGGAACAAAACACAAGGTGCTGGAGGAACTCGGCAGGTCAGGCAGCATCCGTGGAGGGAATGGACCGTCGACGTTTCGGGCCGGGACAATTCGAGTCTGAAGAAGGGTCCCGACCTGAATGGTCATCCATCCATACCCTCCACAGATGCTGCCCCACAATGAGCAGAGGTGGGTAAAAATTAAACTTACCACAAACGTGTACATTGGTGGAACTGCACTTGTAGTGTTGCGTTCAGTTTTGGTCGCCCTGCTACAGGGAAGATGCCATTAAGCTGGAAAGGTGTACAGTGAATATTTACATGGATGTTGCCAGGAATTGAAAGCATGAGTTACGGGGAGAGGTTGAGCAGGTTGAACTGGACGCACAAACGACACACCTTTGAGATATGGGAAGAAACCGGAGCACCCGGAGGAAACCCATGCGGGTCGCAGGGAGAACGTGAGAACTCCACACACAGACAGCACCCAAGGTCAGGATCGAACCCGGGTCTCTGGCGCTGTGGCACTGTGCCTCCCAATTCTTTACATTGCGATGGCCGGGATTCTACCAGGAACAACTGCCTCCAGGGCAGCCACACTCACCACTCATCATCGGCGGTCACTCGGAGAGAGTATGACTGTCCTTTTAGGACGCCTGTGCGTGACTATGTTTAACGTGGGGAGACTGGTGCACAGACAGCCACCACACGGTCCTTGACACATCTGGGTCAGGATCCAGTGGCATGGAGAACGGGAACCCTTTTCTGCTGCAGCCTTCATCCGCCTTCCCATCCGTTGTGACGCTCCACTAAAGTCAACCATCATCCACCGCCTGTTCCACCGTTGAGGTCTTGGTTCGATTGCTCATTGTCAGGGACTTCCCCCCCCCCTCCCTCGGCCTTACCGCCATGGGTGACCCTACCAGGAGCGTAGCTCCAGACGGCATCACTCTCAGGATCTCAGGACCACACAAGCTTCTCCACCACGACAAGGTGACAATCCACGGAGAAGACTCACCATCACACCACCAACACTACATCGAACGAACATAGATGGCAACAAACTTTTTTTTTATAGCATATTCTCCATTCCAGGATGTGTCTCTGCTGAAGGTCAATGCTCTGGGTAGAAACATCAAACGCAAACATAGACAATAAGAGATCAGAGGCGTAAAAGAAAACTTTACTGAAGGGTTTGCAAAAACAGAAGATAGTTTACCACAAAATATATATGCCTTTTTCAAGAACACATTTAAGGTTTATTGAGGAAAATGCAAAGTGCTGGAGGAACTCAATAGAGGAAATGGAGAATTGATGTTTTGGGTCAGGACCCTTCTTCAGACATCATCTGTCCACTTTCCATCTATATACTAAAACTCTTGTTTGTTTGTTTGTTCCTGAACTACAGCCAAAGCACGACAATTTTAGGCCCACCTTACTCACCGTCGTCCCTTTGGTGCTAATGGAAGAATTTTCTATGAAATCGGTTATATATTTAAAGTTATTCACATTTTAAAGTTTAAATCTATCTCCTAGGGAGGGAGTGGGGGGAGGGGGGGGAGGGGGAGGAGGGGGAGGAGGGGAGGAGGGGGAGGAGGGGAGGGGAGGAGGGGAGGGGGGGAGAGGGGAGGAGGGAGGAGGGGAGAGGAGGGGAGAAGGGGAGAGGAGGGGAGGGGAGAAGGGAGGAGGGGAGGGGGAGAGGAGGGGAGGGGGAGAGGAGGGGAGGGGGAGGGGGAAGGGGGAGGGGGAGGGGAGGGGGAGGGGAGGGGGAGGGGGAGGAAGGAGAGGGTGCTGCACCAATACAGGTTTGGGCCCAAAGGGGTCCACTTGGTCCAGTTCACTCTAAATATGCTACCTGACCCACTGAGTTTCTCTAGCATTTTGCCTTTTGCTCAAGATTCCAGTCGTTGCAATTTCTTGTGTCTCCATTTCAAGTTTATTCCTGGAATAGAAATTATAGTTAGTAAATCTTCCTTTCAAAAAGCATGATATAAAATTGAATATTCCAGAATGAATTATAAAGACAATAATATATATATATATATATATATATATATAAAGACCCACTATGTAAACATCAGCATTAATTTTGCTTTTAATTTATTTTACACAGCAGTGTTCTGACAAATATTTACATCAGCTATTTTCACGTGGGAAGACTCAGAATTGTGATGTGGACAGAGCACTGTTAAGTAATATAGTTAATAACAATTATTTTTGATTGACTAAAATGTACAAAAGAAATGGGATGAACATGCTGTTTGAAAAATTAAGCTGGTTTACAGAATGGCCAATATTATATTATTTGATCAGGATACGTTACAAAATGATGAGAGAGATTACGAGCTGTCATGTTTATCTTATTCCATCTCCTTGTAAGCAATAAAATTGGATTATTGAAATATAATCCTTACCCCTCAGCACATTCGTATTCAATGCGTGACCCAAAGACCAGATCAACACCTCGTACCAGATGGAAAGATCCATGTAAAATATCTCCAGGACTTCCACAAGACTTCACTGATGTTGACATTGGGTTCAAGAAAGAGTGAACATTAGTTGATAGTCTTATCGGTTAAGAATAATTAATAGGGTTTACCATTTATGAGCTAATATCTTGCATTTCTCAACATTGCAGTTACTAAAGGACATAAGATGGCTTCCCCCACTTCTGAAGCATGGCTCTTATTCTGTAAGATTATGGTTGATTTGTCTCACACCTCAACAGCTTCTTCTGAGCCAGTTTTCCATAGCTTTCACTTCCCTGATAATGTCATAGAGCATGGAACCAATCTGCCCATGCCCCCTCAGATGCCCCATCTAGTCCCATTTGCCCATGTTTGACCCATATCCCTCTAAACCTTTCCTATCTAGGCAACTGTCTGAGTGTCTTTTCAATGCTCCTATAGTTTCTGCCACAACTGCCTTCAAGTCCATACTTCCCTGAATGTGGCAACACAAGAAGATAGAATGGTAAAGGAAGCGTAAAGTAGGCAAAGTTCAACAGTCAGGGCATTGTGTAGGAAAGGCATGTTGCAGTACTATAGGACTTTGGTTAGGCCGCATTTAGACTACCCAGTGCAGTTCTGGTTGCCCCATTATCGTAAAGGCGTGAAGGCTTTGGAGAGGGTGCAGAAGAAGTGTACTAGAACACTGCCTGGATTAGAGGGTATTAGCTATAAGGACAGGTTGGACAAACTTGGATTGTTTTCTCTGGCACATCAGTGGCTGAGGGGAGACCTGTTAGAAGTATATAAAATTATGAGAGACGTAGATATGGTAGACAGTCAGAACCTATTTCCCTTCATGGAAATGTGCAAGACGAGAGGGCAACGTTTTAAAGTGAGAGGACAAAATATGAAGGGTACATCTTTTTTTTTTTAACAGAGTGCGGTGAGTGCTTAGAATGCACTGCCCATGGTGGTGGTGGTGGTGGCAAATATGATAGTGGCGTTTAAGAGTCTTTTAGATAGGCATATAGATATGAAGGGATAAGGATCATGTGCAGGCAGAGGAGATTAATTTAACATGGCATCACGTTCGGTACAGACATTGTGGGCCGAAGGGCCTGTTCCCATGCTGTACTGTTCTGTGTTCTATGACTGGTTAAAAAGAAATATAGGCTCGTCATTACTGGATCTTTACCTATTGGCTTATTATTGTAATGTGTAGTTACAGTCGAACGCGTTGTTTGTGTGCTGCCCAATCAAATTCTACTGTACTTGAGTACAATCAAGTCTTTGATTATAATGGCTGCTTTTCCAAAAGGGGATTGAATCGAAACACAAAGAGCATAAAGGGTCTTGAGTGGATGGTTGTGGAGAGGCTGATTATCCTAATAGGATACTCTAGAACAGGTAGCCCTGGCTTAAAAGTAAGGAGTATATCATTTACGATTGAGCTGAGGTGTCATTTTTCTTTTAGTCTTTGGAACGCTCTTTTTTCCAAAGGACTGTGGGACGGCTGCTATGGAGAGGAGACGGTGGCCCACCTCTTCGCAGACTGTGGATTTGCAAAGAGAGTCTGGAGAGGTTTGCAAGGGTCCCTGTCACGATTTATTCCGAACAGCTCCGTCTCAGAGGACTCTGATTTACGGACTGTTCCCAGGGACGCATTCAGAGACTGACATCGAGTGCTGCTGGAAGGTCATCAACTCGGTGAAAGACGCTCTTTGGTCTGCCCGAGCTTTGTTGACCTCCCAGCGGAGGGAGCTGTCCGTGGGGGAATGTTGCCGACTGGCCCGCTGCAGACTGCAGGAGTACGTGCTGAGGGACGCACTGAAGCTCGGTGCAGCCAACGCCAAGGCTCTGTGGGGGAGGACCACAGTCTAGGGTCCTTCCGCTGCTGGACATGGGGGGCAGGGTGTGGTGGAGACACCCCTCCAAATAAGGGAAGGGATTCCACACCAGTGGGCCACATGAGTGGCAAGGGTGGGGGGTACTTTTATGTAATTGGTGAATAGAATGTATGTATTGAATGAGTGTATAGCTTCCGAGTTTTGGAGTTTCGGATGGAGTTTTGGAAGGAACATGGTTTGTCGATATTTATTTCTTGAATAAAGTATTTTTTGATTTAAAAAAAACTTTAAAGTCAGAGGTAGATAAATACTTGGCAAGCAAGGGATGACATTTTGGGGGGGGGGGGGAAGCAGAGAGTTCAGAGTTCATAAACCATAGGATCAGATCATTCGGCCCATCAAGTCTACTCCACCATTCATTTATGGCTGATCTATCTTTCCCATTCTTCTCCCTTCTCCCCATAACCCTTGACAGATTCTTGGCTAGTACGGATGTCAATCTCCACTTTAAAAATATCCAGAGTTGAGGTTGCATTTGGATTGGCTGTGATCTCATTAAATGTCGAGCTTATTCATAGGATCAAGGGTCTTTACTATTTCCAAGTTTCCAAGTATCACCTTACAGTTAGTTGCTCAAGCAAACTACCTGAAAATGCATTGCACCATGTAACATTGTCCAGCATCTTGTTTCATTTATATTACGTTAGAGATACAGCGTAGAAACAGGCCCTTCGGCCCGCCAAGTCCGTGCTGACCGTAATAATCACCCCGTACGCTAGTTCTATCCTACACACAATGGACAATATACAAAGGCCAATTAACCTACAAACATGCACGTCTTTGGAAGTGGGAGGAAACTGGCGCACCCTGGAGAAAACCCATGAGGTCACTCACTGTGAGGCCGAACGTACAAGCTGTGTCTCCTAAAATTGTATTATGCCTGTTGTATTCAAAGGTTATTTTTAAGTGGAATAATGAAGTAAAGTCAATTTCTGTTCAGTTTTAGTCACCGTGTTATCGGAAAGATGTCAAGCTGGAAAAGGTGCAGAGAAGATTTATGAGATTTGCTTGCCAAGTATGGTGGTCTAATGTATGTATATATATCAGATGTAGTTAATATAGACATTATTGTGTAAATAGGTATATTCATATGATTGTAGGAGTGAGTGAGTATATATGTAGTTATACATGTATTTTAGATATTAGTTATTATAGCGCCGCCACACAGGCGCCGCCACACTTCTCACGTGTGGCGGCGCCTAACGGCTGCGGCTCGCTGGCAGTCTGTTCGTCTTTTTTCCTTTTTTTTGTTGTGTGTCGGTGTTGGGATGGTTTTTGTTTTTGTTTTTTGGCTGTGTATGTGTGGGGGGGTGGGGTCGGGGTGGTGGGGGAAACCTTTCCTTTTTAGGTCTCTTCCTCACGGCGCGGGGTACGGCTCGGCCGCGGGCCTTCCATCGCCCGCGGGGCCTTCCATCGCCCGGTGCGGCTCGGCCGCTGGACTTTACACCGCTGGTGCGGCTCGGCCGCGGGGCCTAACATCGCCCGGTGCGGCTAGGCCGCGGGACTTTACATCGCTGGGGCGGCTCGGCCGCGGAACCTAACATCGCCCGGCGCGGCCGCGGGACCGTTCAGCGCACGGTATGGCTCGGCCACGGGACTTTACATCGCTGGTGCGGCTCGGCCGCGGGACCTAACATCGCCCGGTGCGGCTCGGCCGCGGGACTTTACATCGCTGGTGCGACTCGGCCGCGGGACCTAACATCACCCGGCGCGGCTCGGCCGTGGGACTTAGCAGCGCCCAGCTCGGCCGCGGGACTTAGCATCGCCCGGCTTGGCCGCGGGACTTTTCAGCGCCCTGTGCGGCTCGGCCGCGGGGACTATGCGGGTCGGTCGGGGTCGAGCTGTCTGTCCGTGGGCATGGGGAAGAGAGTGGAAGTTTTGTTGCCTCCATCACAGTGAAGGGGTGTTTGGAGTCACTGTGATGGATGTTTGTGTTGGGGTCATGTGTCTTGTGTTCTTTTTTTTTTTTGTGTGTGTGACTGCAATGTAATTTTGTTCAGTACCTCGGTACCGAATGACAAATAAAGCTCTGTATTCTCTGTATTCTGTATAGATAGTACGATAAATATTGATTAGGGAATGGGGGTAGGATTAAATAAGTTCACACTTCTTCCTACTCCTTTTCGCACATGTAAAGACGTTAAGTAATGGATGAAATTCTTTGTATTTCTTCTGTTTTTTTGTTTATTTTGTTTTTTAATTGATGTCTTTTAACATGTACGAAATAAAATGATAGAAAGAAAGAAAGAAAGAAAGGATGTTGCCAGACCTCGAGGGCCTGAGCTACAGGGAGAGGTTGGGCAGGCTAGGACTCTATTCCTCGGAGCGCAGGAGGCTGAGGGGTGATCTTGTAGTTGTGTATAATATCATGAGGGGAATAGAAAGGGTGAATGCACAGTGTCTTTTACCCAGAGCAGCGGAATCAAGAACCAGGAGACAAGTTTAAGATGATGGGGAAAGATTTAATAAGAAACAGTGGGGTAACAGTTTTACACCAGCGGTGGTGGGTGTATGGAACAAGCTGCCGGAGGAGTTAGTTGGGACAGGTACTATTGCATTGTTTAAGAAACATTTAGACAGGTACATGGATAGGATAGGTTCAGAGGGATAAGGGCCAAATGCAGGCAGTGGGACTAGTGTAGATGGAGCATATTGGTCGGCTTGGGTAAGTTGGGCCAAAGGGCCTGTTTCTACGCTGTACGACTGTATGGCGCTTTTACACGGAGTATTATGGGAATCAAGAACCAAGGGATATAGGTTTAAGGCGAGAAGGGAAAGATTTAATAGGAACCTTGGGGACAATGTTTTCACACGGAGGATGGTGGGTATATGGAACATGCTGCCAGTTGAAGCAGGTACAATCACAACATTTAAAAGACATTTGGACAGGTACGTGACTAGGAAAGGTTTGGAGGGGTATGAGCCAAATACCGATAGGTGTGACTAATGTAGATGAGGCATGTTGGTCAGGACGGACAAGTTGGGCCAAAGGGCCTGTTTCCACGCTCTCTGACTCTTAAGGCAATTACTGTAGACACACTTACATCTACATTTAGCACTTGATACTTCTTCCTGCCATCTTCCACTTCTACACCAATAGCGTACGAATCCCACATACCCTACATTACAGCGGTACGTTATCTCTGTGCCAAGGGGATAAGTATCACTCCTGGTTTCAAGTATAGGCGTAGAATTTTCAACGTGTTTAGGCGAGCCGCAATCTGTTGTAAGAGAAGAGACAAGTTCAACACTATGGCAGATTTTCGAAAGCCGATATAGAATTGACTGGGTAATAGCCATGATCGCATTGAATGGCGGTGCTGGCTCGAAGGGCTGAATGGCCTACTCCTGCACCTATTGTCTATTGTCTATTGTCTATAGCTAAATATTTTTAGTCATCTCAAACAATTCTAAAAGATCTAGGAACAAGGAACTGCAGGTGCCTGTTTATACCTAGGATAAGACACAACGCACAGGAGTAACTCAGCGGGTCAGGCAGCCGCTCTGTTGAAAAAGGATGGGTGACGTTTTGGGTCAGGGGTGGGGGGAAAGAAAGACACACCCTCTTTCTTCATCACTGGCCTTTGGCCAATCATCTGCCTATCAAGAAAATCCCTCGCCTGTATCCGCAAATGACCCCTTAGTCCTTGTCCTGCCCCTGCCTGCCTTTCAGTTCTCTTCCCACCCCCCCACCCCCATCATACAATCAGTCTGAGGTAGGCTCCTGACCTGAAGCATCACCCATCCTTTTTCTCCAGCGATGCTTCCTGACCTGCTGAGTTACTCCAGCACTTTGTGTAATTCTAAAAGATCATTGGGTTTGATACTATGATGCTCCAGTCTTGCTTGGATCCCACCAATTCCAATGCCTCAATGTCGTCAGAGAAGCTGCCTGACACGCTGAGCTACTCCAGCACTTTGTGTCTACCTTTGCGTGTAGGTTTGTCATCCTTTTATCTCCTTTCAATCTCTAGTCTTTGTCCACACATATGTTCCTCCTCACCTGTATCCATCGATCACTTGCCAGGTTTTGACCAGTCCCTACCTTTTCTACTGCTTCCTCCTGCCTGCTACAATCAGCCTGAAGAAGGGTCCCAACCCGAAACGTCACCTATCCATGTCCTCGAGAGATGCTGCCTGACCCAGTGAGTTACTCCAGCACTCTGTGAAACGTCACTTATCCATGTTCTGCAGAGATGCCGCCTGACCCGCTGAGTTACTCCAGCACTCTGTGAAACGTCACTTATCCATGTTCTGCAGAGATGCTGCCTGACCCGCTGAGTTACCCCAGCACTCTGTGTCTTTTTTTCCCCTTCCATGCATTGAGGGAGCCTGCCTGAATACCTTCTGAGTGTAGTCTTGTTTCGAATTCCTTCACTTCCTCTGGCAGCAAGTTCCAGACATCAACCATTCTCTTTGTAAAAAGTCTACCCCAATATATTCCAAACATGCACCACCCCTGGCCTGACTTCCATGGGTAAAACTGGCAGGGCAGCACAGTGGCACTGTGGTGCAGCGGTAGAGTTGCTGCCTTACAGTGCTGGAGTCCCAGGTGTAATCCTGACTACGGTTTGGATTTTTTAGATGTAGAGGTACAGCGCGGAAACAGGCCCTTCGGCCCACCGAGTCCGCGCCGCCCAGCGAACCCCGCACATTAACACTATCCTACACACACTAGGGACAATTTTTACATTTTACCCAGTCAATTAACCTACATACCTGTATGTCTTTGGAGTGTGGGAGGAAACCGAAGATCTCTGAGAAAACCCACGCAGGTCACGGGGAGAACGTACAAACTCCGTACAGACGGCGCCCGTAGTCAGGATCGAACCTGAGTCGCTGTAAGGCAGCAACTCTACCGCTGCGCCACCGTGCCGCCCGTTTCTATCAGTATGGAGTTTGTACGTTCTCCCCATGATCTCGTGCATTTTCTCCGGGTGCTCTCGTTTCCTCCTGCACTCCAAAGACATGCACGTTTGTAGGTCAATTGGCTTCTGTAAAATTGCAAATTGTCCCTCATGTGTAGGATCGTGCTAGTGTACAGGGTGACTGCTGGTCGGCACAGACTCGGTGGGCCGAAGGGCCTGCTTCACCATACATTAGCACAATCGCCCGGTGGTACAGCATGTGCAGAACAGCTCACTGAGTCTATATGCAAGTGTCACATGGCACTATTCCTGACATCTCATGGAACATCTGATTGCTTCATCCTCGGCATGCACAGACCAGGACATTTTGCGTAGGTTTCATGCTGCGTCGCCTGTTTTAAATGTTTAGTCGGCTCAGATATAGTTCTTCTATAATAATAATAATATTAATAAACATTTATTTTATATAGCGCTTTTCAAATGCTCAAAGACGCTTTACAAAAACAGTCATGACATAAAAACAAACAGACGAACTGTCCTGACGGAGAAGCGGCGAACAAATAGCGCCAGCGTCCTCTCATGTCAGGGTCCGGCAGTAGACAATAAAGAACACAAGACACACAATTACAATTTTAACACAAACAGCCATCACAGTGATTGCTCCAGGCACACCCTCACTGTGATGGAAGGCAAAGAAAAGTCTTATCTCCTCCTCATTCTTCTTTAATAAAAAACACGAAGAGATTGAAATTCTCAGCTGTTCAGTCTGCTTCATTGGAAAGAGAAGCACTAATCAACATCTCAAGACAATGACCTCTCAACAGAAGGTCCATTACCTGAAATGGTGACAAGTGATCAGCCATGATCACATTGAATGGCGGTGCTGGCACGAAGGGACGAATGGCCTCCTCCTGCACCTATTGTCTATTGTCTATAAGTGTTTCTCTTCCTGCAGGAGCAGACTGGGCTGCCAGATAGATAATACCAGCCTTTGTTTAGACTTTGGACTTTAGAGATACAGTGTGGAAACAGGCACTTCAGCCCACCGAGTCCATGGCAACCGGCAATCACACCATACTAGCAGTGTCCGACGCCTGGCCAATTAACCTACAAAACCTGTTTTTCTATGGAGTGTGGGAGGAAACCAGAGATCCCGGAGAAAACCCATGCGGTCGCAGGAAGAATGTATAAACTCCGTACAGGCGGCATCCGTGGTCAGGATGGAACCCGGGTCTCTGGCGCTGTGAGGCAGCACCTCCACCACTGCCCCAAAGCGCCGTTGTCTTAATATTTAATTTAGACTTCCAGCATTTCTTTGATTCTCAAGTACTTCTTAATTGATGTGAATGCTGTTTAAAATTTAGTATAAAGTGATGAGAGGTAGACGGTTAGAACATCTTTCCCAGGGTGCAAATGTCAAAGACTACAGGGCACAGCTTTAAAGTGAGAGGGGGGGGGGGGTAGGGGTGGGGGAACAGCTTAAAAGAGATGCGCAGGGCATGTTTTTGACACATGGGCGGTGGGTGCCTGGAACGCTCTGCCAGGGCTGTGGTAGTGGCAGGTTTGATTGCGGCGTTTAAGAAGCTTTTAGATAGGCACACGGATAGACAGGCAATGGAGCGATATGGATCATGTGCAGGCAGACGAGAGTTGACGCCCCTTCCCCTTCCCACACTGACCTTTCTGTCCTGGGCCTCCTCCATTGCTACAGTGACGCCACCCGCAATCTGGAGGGGCAGCTCCTCACTTTCTGCTTGGGAAACTTACAGCCCAACGGTATGAACGTTGAATGCTCCAATTCTAGGTAACCTCTAGCTAACCCCTTTTCTTCCCCACACCTCACCCTTTCTTACCCCCCCCCCCCCCCCCCCCCGCTTCTCTCTGCGGGGCCCCAACTGGACTCCCACCTATTTATCCCATCCACCCCCTCCCCACACCGCTCTCCCCCACCCCCGACACTTTCCTCCTCCTGGCTTCACAATCCGCAACTCTTCAAGTCTGTCTCACACCTATTATTCTTATCTCTGGCTTTTGTTCCGGCCATCTACCTGTCAGAAAATTCATCCTCGCCTGTGTTTACCTATTACCGGCCTGGCTTTGTTCTGCCTCTCCCCCTTTTCCAGCTTTCTTCTCCGCCCTCCACAATGTCTGAAGAAGGATCTCGACTCAAAATGTCGCCGATCCCACGTTGTCCAGAGATGCCACCTGACCTGCTGAGTTACTCCAGCTCTTTCTGTCCTTTTGTGTACGAAAACAGCACCTGCAGTGCTCTGTTATCTTGGCATTATCTTGGCGGTATTGTGGTGCAGTGGGAGAGATGCTGCCTTACATCGCCAGAGACCCGGGCTTGATCCTGAACCACAAGTGCTGTCTGTACGGAGTTTGTATATTCTGACCATGACCGCCTGGGTTTTCCTCAGGAGCTCTGGTTTCCTCCCACACTCCAAAGACGTACAGGTTTGTAGGTTAATTGGCTTTGGTTAATATTGAAAATTGTCCCTGAGTGTGTAGGATAGTGCTAGTGTACTGGGTGACCGCTGGTCAGCACGGACTTGGTGGGCTTTCCTCGCTACATCTCTAAACTAAACTAAACTAAAATTAGGTTCAGCACCAACAATGTGGGCTGAAGGGCCTGTTTCTGTGGCCTACTGCTCTATGCTCCATTTATCCAGCAGATGGAGTTGCTGTACAAGACACTATTTACAACTTCCAGCCACTCATCTAAGCTTTCCTATTTATCCAAATGTATCGCCAAATATCAACCACTTCTCACTCATTCGAGCTAAAACTATATACAGTAATGGTAGAGCAGAGCTGGAAATCAAAACAAGCCTCTTAATCATTGGTTTGCTGCTCTCCTGTAGGTCTTATATTGTCTGATCGTATTATAAACAACAGGCAATAGACAATAGGTGCAGGAGTAGGCCATTCGGCCCTTCGAGCCAGCACCGCCATTCAATGTGATCGTGGCTGATCATTCTCAATCAGTACCCCGTTCCTGCCTTCTCCCCATACCCCCTGACTCCGCTATCATTAAGAGCTCTATCTCTAAGTGCCATCCTTTAGATTAACCCCTCATTTTTTGATTGAATTGAAAGACACAGCGTGGAAACAGGCCCACCGAGTCCACGCTGACCATCGGTCACCCTTTCGCCAGCTACCAGCTTGTTTCACTCTCTCCCTCGAGAGTCTTTTTTCCAGGGAGAGAGGATTCTAAAGCTTGAGGGCATACGTGTAAGCTGAGAGGGGCGAGATTTAAGAGGGACCTCAGGGGCAACCTTTTCACTCAGAGGGTAGTCTGTAAATTATATCTTGTTCCTAATGGTAGTGTTGTTTCAAGAATATTCCTCTCACCTCGTGTAATTTCCTTAAGGCTTTAGAGATACAGCGTGGAAGCAGGCCCCTCGGCCCATCAAATCCATGCCAACCAATGATCTTCCCGCACACTACTCTATCGTATACACTTGGGACAATTTACAATTTTACCAAAGCCAATTAAACCTGTACGTCTTTACGGTGTGGGAGGAAACTAGAGCACCTGGACAAACCTCACAGACAATAGACAATAGGTGCAGGAGGAGGCCATTCGGCCCTTCGAGCCAGCACCGCCATTCAATGTGATCATGGCTGATCATTCTCAATCAGTACCCCGTTCCTGCCTTCTCCCCATACCCCCTGACTCCGCTATCCTTAAGAGCTCTATCTAGCTCTCTCTTGAATGCATTCAGAGAATTGGCCTCCACTCCCTTCTGAGGCAGAGAATTCCACAGATTCACAACTCTCTGACTGAAAAAGTTTTCCTCATCCAGTTCTAAATGGCCTACCCCTTATTCTTAAACTGTGGCCCCTTGTTCCGGACTCCCCCAACATTGAGAACATGTTTCCTGCCTCTAACGTGTCCAACCCTTTAATAATCTTATACGTTTCGATAAGATCTCCTCTCATCCTTCTAAATTCCAGTGTATACAAGCCTAGTCGCTCCAGTCTTTCAACATATGACAGTCCCGCCATTCCGGGAATTAACCTAGTAAACCTACGCTGCATGCCCTCAATAGCAAGAATATCCTTCCTCAAATTTGGAGACCAAAACTGCACACAGTACTCCAGGTGCGGTCTCACTAGGGCCCTGTACAATTGCAGAAGGACCTCTTTGCTCCTACAGTCACGGGTAGAATGCACAAACTCCTTACAGACAGCACCCGTAGTCAGGATCGAACCCGGTTCTCAGGCGCTGTAAGGCAGCTTCTCCGGCGCTGAGCCACTGTGCCGCCCGAACAACATCGCTCTTAAAATGCTTTTCTCTTTCGTACATTATTTCACACCTGCTTTTCACAACACTTGCTGGCCACCCCTGACTACATTTAAAGCTTGGATTTTTGTAGAGCATTCCCCGGTGTGGGATGAATAAAGGAATATATTAAACCTCAGCACACCACAAAAGTACCTTACAAAGACAATGTCCAATTTAAAATTATCGTCACTTATAGATTTGTAGGAGATTTTGCTGAAATGGTGCATTGGAGCCGATGAATACAACCCTCTTAGTACTATTAAGTGTTCAGATCATTAAAAAGTGGGAAGCTCACTTTCATATCTGGGGTCCAGAGACCCTGGAATCAAGCAAAATGACCATATAGTGTTGGTGGGAACTCAGCATCTGTGGATGGAAATGGTCAGACAACTTTTGTGTCTTCTTGAAGAAGAGTAGGGCGGCACGGTAGCGCAGCGGTAGAGTTGCTGCTTTACAGCGAATGCAGCACCGGAGACTCAGGTTCGATCCTGACTACGGGTACTGCACTGTAAGGAGTTTGTACGTTCTCCCCGTGACCTGCGTGGGTTTTCTCCGAGATCTTCGGTTTCCTCCCACACTCCAAAGACGTACAGGTATGTAGGTTAATTGGCTGGGTGAATGTAAAAATTGTCCCTAGTGGGTGTAGGATAGTGTTAATGTACGGGGATCACTGGGCGGCACGGACTTGGTGGGCCGAAAAGGCCTGTTTCCGGCTGTATATATATGATATGATATGATATGAAGAGTCCTGATCTGAAACTTGGTATATCCATACCCTCCACCGATGCTGCCTGACCCTGCTGAGTTCCTCTAGCACTTAGTAATTGAAACCGAGCAAAAAACTGATGTGCTAGACCTAGCAAATCCTAGTTTTAAAACGTATATATTTTTCTCCATGCTATAACCTTTTCGCCTAAAGATGAACCCCTGACGCGCGAGTGAATGTCTTTTATTGACCACATATATCCTCAACACAATATACTCAATTATTCCAACTGAATTTAAAATATGTGAAGAGAGAAATCAATGAAGTGTCGGCATTGTGATGAACAGAAATTGCAAGTGCCTGCACAATTTATACAAAGCAAGTTGGCATATACGTGGATACATTTAGACTTTAGACTTTAGAGATACAGCGTGGAAACAGGCCCCTGAGCCCACCGAGTCCACGGCGATCAGCGATCACCCTGTACACTAGCACTACCCTACACACGAGCGACAATTTACATTTTTTTTTCCAAAGGCAATTAATCTACAAACCCGTACATCTTTGGAGTGTGGGAGAAAACCGGAGCACCCGGAGAAAACCCACACAGGTCATGGGGAAAAAGGCACAAACTCCGTACAGACAGTACCCATGGTCAGGATCGAACCCGGTTCTCTGGCACTGTGAGGCAGCAACCCTCCTGAGTACTTATTTCTTCGTCAACAATGATAAAATATTGGACGTACTCACCAGTTGAACTGAGGGAAAGAGTAATAAAACTGTCAAGTATGCCCAGGAGAATTACAACACGGGCCAGCTCCATTTTGGTCATCACCTCACTGGAACTTTAATAACTGTAGCCTTGTGGTGCACTAATGAAAGACAGACTGAAACAAACCTGTTAAAGATTTACTGCAAATGTAAATACCCAATTCCTTGACTGTTTGGACAGTGAGATTTTAGTTGAATGAACTTAAAATTATGTCAACAATATACATTCTAAATATTGATAAACTAAAATAAAGTAAATTGAAAGAAATAAGTGAAGTGAAAACTAAAATGAAATAAATTTCACGATGGAAGTGTTCATTCTAACTGCCTGATTTATAAAACAAATTGGCTATTACATTTGGATTGTTATGTTGCAAATATTGTGGGCGACACGGTGGCACAGCGGGTAGAGCTGCTGCCTCATGGCACCGGAGACCCGGGTTCCACCCTGACCTCGGCTGCTGTCTGTGTGGAGTTTGTACGTTCTCCCTGTGACCACGTGGGTTTCCTCCGGATGCCCCGGTTTCCTCGCACATTCCAACGACTGGCCCTCTGTAAAAGTCCCCTAGTGTTAGGGTCTGGATGCGAAATTGGGATTTGATACAACTAGTGCGAACTGGTGATCGATGGCTGGTGTGGACTTGATGGGCTGAAGGACCTGTTTCCACGTTCCCCAAGAAACTTCAGATTGAAACTGCCTCCACTCTGCTGTGGATGGGAAAGTGGGATAACACAGAACGAGTGTTAATGGGCGATCGGCAGTTGGTGTGGACTCGGTGGACTGAGGGCCTGTTTCCACGCTGTATATCCAAACTTAAACAAAACTACATGCTCTTTTTCTTTGGATCTGCTGTTATTGATGAGAGCATATTTACTGCCCATTGTAAGTTGGCAATAAACCTTTCCCTTGAACCTCAGTCATTGCACACTGGTGTTAGGTTGAGGATGTGCCGGATATATTGAAGTGACACATATCAAGTTAGGATGGAAAATGACTGAGAGATGGTGGGATTCTAAAGATTCATCTACTCAGCGTTTGAAGCTTCACGGAATGTTGTCCTGTTGAAGTGCCCTTGGTAAGATGACCAAGTGACCATTGCAAATCATGTCGACAACACCAAAATTGGTGGTAGAATAGACCGTGTGAAAGGATATTTAAGTTTACAACACAAGGTTACTTGGGAGTGCTGGTGCAGGATTCCCAAAAAGTTAATTTGCAAGTCGAATCGATAGTAAGGAAGGCAAAACGCAATGCTAGCATTTATTTCAACAGGGCTAGAATACAAAAGCAGGGATGTAAATGCTGAGGCTCTATAGGGCGCTGGTCAGGCCACATTTGGAGTATTGTGAGCAATTTTGGGCATCAAATCTGAGGAAAGATGTGCTGATCCCAGGAATGAGCAGGTTAACCTATGATGAGCGTTTGTCGGCACTGGGCCTGTACTCACTGGAGTTTAGGAGGATGAGGGGGGGGACCTAATTGAAACATACAGAATAGTGAAAGGCATGGGTAGAGTGGATGTGGAGAGGATGTTTGCACTAGTGGGAGAGTCGAGGACCAGAGGTCACAGCCTCTGAATTAAAGGACATTCCTTTGAGAAGAAGATGAGGAGGAATTTCGTGAGAGGGTGGTGAATCTGAGGAATTCGCCACAGAAGGCTGTGGAGGCCAAGTCAATGGATTTTTCTAAGGCATAGATAGATTCTTGATTAGTACGGGTGTCAAGGGTTATGGGGAGAATGCAGGAGCTTGGGGTTAGGAGGGAGAGACAGATCAGCCATTATTGAATGACGTAGACTTGATGGGCCGAATGGCATAATTCTGCTCCTATCACTTATGAGCTTACGACCTATGACAATCTAGATCAGTTGGGAAGATAGGACAAAGAATTGTTAATCGAATTTAACTCTGACAAGTGTGAAGTGTTGCACATTGGTGTAAGGACAGGATTAACACAGTAAATATTAGAACCCTGGACAGTGTTGCAGAATAGAGTAGGGCGGTAAAGGAGGCATATGGTTTGCTTGCCTTCATCAGTCAGGGAAATAAGTATATGGGATGTGGGAAGAAACCGGAGCACCCAGAGGAAACCCACATGGTCGCAGAGAGTGGGAGTACAGGGGGCATGGTGAAAGTGGCAAGTCAGCTGGACACAATGTTGAAGAAGGCATTTGGCACGCTTGTGTTTATTGGGATGGGTACTTAGTACAAAAGTTGGCACATCATGATGCAACTGCACAAGTCGTTGGTGAGACCACATTAGGAGCACAGTTCTGGCCACCCAGGTGTAGGAGGAAAGTCATTGAGTTGGAAAAGGTGCAAAAGTGATTGACCAGGATTTCAGACTGAAGAAGGGTCCCACTCTGAAACGTCACCAATCCATGTTCTCCAGAGACGCCACTTGACCTGCTGAGTTACGCCAGCACTCTGTGCCTTTCCTTTGTAACCAGCATCGGCAGTCCCGCTACAGCTAGATTCAATTGCCTGGGATGAAGAGGTGGGAGCTTTTTTCTTTGGAGCACAGGAGGCTGAGGGGTGACCTTATTGAGGTGTACAAGATCATGAGGGTCATGAATCCTCACAGTGTTTGTCACAGGGGAGAGTATTCTAAGCTTCGAGGGTTTCGGCTTCAGGTGAGGGCGGAGAGAATTAAAAGGGACTTCAGGGGCAACCTTTTCACTCCGAGGGTAGTCTTTATCTGGACTGAGCTGCCAGAGGAAACTAGAGAAGCGGACACAATTATAAATTTTAATAAGACATTTGGGCAGAGAAACAGATAGGAGGGTTTTAGAGGGGTATGGGCGAAATGCAGGAAAATGGGACTAGCCCAGCATACCAACTTGATCGGCATGGACGTTGGGTGAAGTAACCTGTTTCCATACTGCACAGCTCTATGATTCTGTTACGAGGTGAAAGACAGCTGGTGCAGACAGGTTTATTTATTGACTGCAGAGATAAGAGGGCTGATTGAGCAAGGTGCTGTCTTTGACGGGAATTCATTTGGTTCCGTGCCAATTGCAGTCGGCGAGGTAACAACGGCTGCAGCGTAGGCAGGTGCCATCTTGCCCACCAGGTCCATGTCTTTGCCACGTTTTGACCCTGCAGCCAGTGTCAGTCCACTCATCCCATAGACCGCACAGTCTAGCCCTCCAAATAGCACAGCACAGTGGTGCAGCTGGTAGAGATGCTGCATCACAGCACCAGAGACCAAGGATCCATCCTGTCCTCGGGTGCTGTCTGTGTTTGGAGTTTGCACGTTCTCTCTGTGACCATGTGGGTTTCCTCTGGGTGCTCCGGTTTCTACCCACATCCCTTATACTTAATGCCCCGACTGATGAAGGCAAGCATCCTTTACCACTCTATCTACTTGAGTTGCCACTTTCAGGGAGATAGGTATGATTCCACCCACTGAATGGTTATACCTCTGATCGGATTCGACCTCACTTTCCCTGGACTATTGTTGTCTTGAGTCAAAGGCAATTCCTCTGAAACTTTTCTAATTTTCAGCTCTTATCCATATGTGGGCAAAGAATATGTTGGGATTAGAGGAGAGAGTTTGATTGTAATGATCTAGATTCGAAACACCTTTGGCTAAATAAGTGTAATACAGCGCAATCTATGTACTAAAACCCTCGTTTCTTTGTTTGTTTGTTCCTGAACTACAGCCAAAACGGTACACGATAGCGCGACAATTTTAGGCCCACCTTACTCACCGTCGTCCCTTTGGTGCTAATGGAAGAAGTTTCATTGTAATCGGTGTTATATTTTTTAAGTTATTCACATTTTAAAGTTTAAATCTATCTCCTAGAGTGGGAGGGGGGAAGGAGGGAGGGAGGGGGGTGGAGGGAGGGGGAGGGAGGGGGAGGAGGGAGGATAAGGGGGGGTTAAGGGGGATGGAATGGGGGGGAGCAAGGGGGAGGGGAAGGGGGGAGGGGGAGGAGGGAGGGAGGGGTGGAGGGGGAGAGGGGAGGGAGGGGAGGAGGGAGGGGGAGAGAGGGGGAGGGGGAAAGGGGGAGGGGGGAGGGAGGGGGGAAAGGGGAGGGGGAGAGGGGGAGGAGAGGGTGCTGCACCAATGCAGGAGAGGTTTGGGCCCAACGGGTCCACTTGGTCTAGTTAAAAATAAAATTCCAGGTGCAAGAATCAGAATCCACAGCTCAGTAGGTCACTGGCCTGACACTTTATCATATCATCATATATATACAGCCGGAAACAGGCCTTTTCGGCCCTCCAAGTCCGTGCCGCCCAGCGATCCCCGTACATTAACACTATCCTACACCCACTAGGGACAATTTTTACATTTACCCAGCCAATTAACCTACATACCTGTACGTCTTTGGAGTGTGGGAGGAAACCGAAGATCTCGGAGAAAACCCACGCAGGTCACGGGGAGAACGTACAAACTCCTTACAGTGCAGCACCCGTAGTCAGGATCGAACCTGAGTCTCCGACGCTGCATTCGCTGTAAAGGTGTTCACTCTCCACAGAAGCTGCCTGACTTTCCGTGGAGTTCCAGCATATTTTGTTTTCCACACAGGACAATGGTATTACATTTTGTAAACCAGAACAATCACAAATCGCAAGTGGTGTGCATTGAATTAGCCAACATCAACATGTGTGGGTCAGAGTGGTGAATCTGTGGAATTAATTGCCACAGAAGGCTGTCAAGGCAAAGTCAGTGGATATTTTTAAGGCAGAGATAGATAGATTCTTGATTAGTGCGGGTGTCAGGGGTTATGGGGAGAAGGCAGGAGAATGGGGTTGAGAGGGAAAGGTGGGTCAGCCATGTTTGAATGTCAGTGGAGACTTGATGGGCCAAATAGCCTAATTCTGCTGCTATCACTTATGATATGACCTTATCAGCCAGGTAGAACGAGGTTAAATCAACTGCATTTGATGGTTAACTATGAAGTTGTATAAAGTGGGCATCTAATGATGCCAGAATTAGGAGAGGATGGACAGACTTAACATGGAAAATAGGTGCAGGAGGAGGCCATTTTGGCCCTTCGAGCCAGCACCGCAAAACATGTAATGTTTTCTCTGGAACGTTAGAGGTTGAGATCTGATAGATGTATAGAAAATTATGAGAGGCATGGATAGGGTAACAGTGAAAATCTTTTGCCCAGGGTGGAAATGTCCAACACGAGAGGGCATAGCTATAAGGCAAGAGAGGGGAACATTTAAAGGTGTGTCGGGCAATTTTTTTACAGAAACTGTGAGGGTCTATAATGCATTGCCTGGGACATTGGGGGAGGCAGATACCATAGTGCCATTTAAGAGGCTTTTAGTTAGGCACATGGATATGCAGGGAATGGAGGGAGACAGATCATGTGCAGGCAGAGGAGATTAGTTGAACTTGGCATTGTGTTTGGCACTAACATTGTGGGCAGAACTAAACTGCTCTACTGTTCCATGTTATATGTCTACGGTCATCACGCCAAGTGTTCATGACAACAATATCTGCTGCGTGCCTTGCAAACCATCAGTTTCTGTGAAGTAAATGGAACAAAATATTTGCTGTGGATGGCTTGATTGTAATCATGTCTAATCTTCTTTGACAGTATAGCACATAACCAAAAGCCTTTCACTCTACCTCAGTACCCGTGACAATAAAAAAGCAAAGCAAAGCAAACCAAACTAAATTTAACTAACCTTAACTAACCTTAACTAAACTTAATTGAATTGAATTGAGTAAATGTTATTAGCCAAGTATGTATACCTACAAGGAATTTGCCTTGGTGCTTTGCTTGCAAGTAACAACACGACATACAGTAAACAATTAAGAATAAAACATTGTTGTTTAAACATGCGAAGAATGAAATAAAATAGCAGAGCATAAGGAGACCTTTGGTTGCTGAGTAGAGCTACTGCTGTGGAAAAAAAAACTGTTTTTATGTCTGGCTGTGGCTGCTTTGACAGTCCGGAGTCGCCTTCCAGAGGGAAGCGCTTCAAAGAGTTTGTGGCCAGGGTGAGAGGGGTCAGAGATGATCTTGCCCGCTCGCTTCCTGGCCCTAACTAAACTAAACTAAACCAAACTGAACTAAACCAAACTGAACTAAGTTGAAGCGCTGATCACTATCCTCTCAAGGGGTTTCATCTAAACTTCTTGTTACCTTGAGTCACACTGAGCAAAGATCACACGTGTCATATTCCTGCACATTGCCTGCGCTCGTAGAACCTCGTAACGGAATGAAAAATGCCTTTTGATAAGTAGAAGAAAAAAGATTTTTCAACACAAGATGATGTGCCTTAATAACCACAAGGTGTCAGTCCTTCCACACAAAAGCAAACTGGGTTGGACAGCACAGTGTACAGCAGTGGAAATGCTGCTTTACTGCAGCAGAGACTGACTACAGGGTTTGATCCTGACTACGGGTGCTGTCTGCACGGAGTTTGTACGTTCCCCCTGTGACGCATGCGTTTTCTCCGGCTGCTTCGGTTTCCTCCCACACTCCAAAGACGTATAAGTTTGTTGGTTCACAAAATGCTGGAGTAACTCAGCAGGTCAGGCAGCATCTCAGGCGAGAAGGAATAGGTGACATTTCGGGTCGAGGAGAAGGGTCTCAAACCGAAACGTCACCCATTCCTTCTCTCCCGAGATGCTGCCTGACCTGCTGAGTTACTCCAGCATTTTGTGAATAAATACCTTCGATTTGTACCAGCATCTGCGGTTATTTTCTGACACTAGGTTTGTTGGTTAATTGTCCTGTAAATTGTAAATTATTGCTAGTGTGTAGGAAAGTGCTAGTGTACGGGGTGATCGCTGGTCGGTGGACTGAAGGGCCAGTTTCTGTGCTGTATCTCTAAACTAAAGTAAATGTCTTTTGAATGTTGTTATTGTACCGGCCTCAATCACTTCCTGTGCCATCTCTTTCTTTATAGCCATCACTCTCTGCATGCCATCAGGCTCCTATTAAATCTTTCCCCACTCAATGTAAACCTTTGCCCATTAGTTCTCGATTCGCCTCCTCTTATTCCAGGACTCTGTGCATTCACCCTATCTATTCTCCTCATGATTTTATACACCTTTTATCGGGATGCATCACAGCTTGGTTTGGGAACAGCTCCATCCGAGACCGCGAGAAATTGCAGGGGATTGTGGACGCAGCCCAGACCATCACACAGACCAGCCTCCCTTCCATTGATTCCATCTCCACCACACGCAGCCTCGGCAAGGCCAGCAGCATAATCAAGGACCAGTCTCGCCCCGGTCACTCCCTCCTCTCCCCTCTCCCATCAGGCAAGAGACACAGAAGTGTGAAAACGCACACCTCCAGATTTTGGGACAATTTCTTTCCAGCTCTTAACAGGCAACTGAACCGTCCTACCAACAACTAGAGAGCGGTCCTGAGCTCCTATCTACCTCGTTGGAGACCCACGGACTATCTTTGATCGGACTTTACTGGGCTTTATCCTGCACTAAATGTTATTCGAGTTATTCCCTTTATCATGTATCTGTACACTGTGGACGGCTCATTTGTAATCATGTCCTGTCTTTCCGCTGAGTGGTTAGCACACAACGAAAGCTTTTAACTGTACCTCAGTACACATGACAATAAACTAAACTCAACTGAACTAAACCTCTATGACATCTCCCCTCAGCCTCCTGTGGTCCAAGGAATAAAGTCACTTAAAGCAACACAGGAAATTGAATTGAACCACACTCTGCAGTAAAATAATTTAGTCCACAACTGCTACCAGATCCCTGAGTGACTTTACAATGTACATTACTGGCATTGAAATAATCCTGAATTGGACTGCAGCTACTCCAGATAATTGGCTTAAGTGAACCTTTTGCCTGAATAACATAACAGCTTTATATGCATAATAAACGTATCAGCATAATTAGCATAAAAGCCACCGATGATGTATAATATCAGTGATAATCAGCATACAACTAGTCCTTCTATAGCGTTTCTCGTTCTGAGGGATAATCTCCTTGTTCCTGTATTAACGTGGCATTTAGACTCAATATAAAGGTCAGCGGAAGGTAGCACAGTGGCGTGGCGGGTAGAGCCTCTGCTGCACAGCGCCAGACCCGGGTTCGATCCCGGCCACGGGAACTATCTGTGTGTGGAGTTTGTATGTTCTCCCTGTGACCTCTGAGTGCTCCGGTCCCCCCCCCCCCCCCCCCCCCCACATCCCCCCAAAGTCCACCTGTATAACTGAAGGTTTAGTTTAGTTTAGAGATACAGCATGGAAACAGGCCCTTCGGCCCACCTAGTCCATACCGTCCAACAATCACCCATGGACTAGTTAGTCTTAGTCTTTCCAGGTGAGGCAGAGGTTCACCTGCACCTCCTCCAACTTCATCCATTGTATCCGCGAGACCAAACGCAGGCTCGGCGATCGTTTCGCTCAACACCTTCGCTCAGTCCGCCTTAACCAACCTGATCTCCCAGTGGCTGAGCACTTCAACTCCCCCTCCCACTCCCAGTCTGACCTTTCTGTCCTGGACCTCCTCCATTGTCATAGTGAGGCCCACCGCAAATTGGAGGAGCAGCACCTCATATTTCGCTTGGGCAGCTTACACCCCAGCGGTATGAACATTGATTTCTTTAACTTGAGATAGCTCCTCTGTCCCTCTCTTTCCCCTCTCCTTTCCCAGTTCTCCCACTGTCTTCCTGTCTCCAACTACATCCTTTCTTTGTCCCGCCCCCTCCCCTGACATCAGTCTGAAGAAGGGACTCGACCCGAAACGTCACCCTTTCCTTCTCTCCTGAGATGCTGCCTGACCCGCTGAGTTACTCCAGCTTTTTGTGATACCTTCGATTTGTACCAGCATCTACAGTTATTTTCCTACATAGACTAGTTCTACTCCACACACTAGGGACAATTTACAGAAGCTGATTAACCTACCAACCTGCACATCTTTGGAAGTTGTGAGGAAACCGGAGCACCCAAAGGAAAATCCATGTGGTCTCAGGGAGAACGTACAAACTTCACACAAAGACAGTACCTGTAATCAGGATTGAAACCAGATCTCTGGCAGTGTAAGGCAGCAAATCTACTGCTGCTCCACTGTGACGCCCTGCATTTCCTCTTCCCTGACACCCAAATCACTTCTGCACTCTCTGCTAAAGCCTTGATAAATGGGGTGTAATTACATTTAGATGTTTTACGATAGCCTTAAATTTCTGGTTTAACGGACTGATTTTACTGCTGTCATTTTATTGTGTTTGCCTACCTTACTTGCGTCATTCTGAATGTATTCCGTTAGAATGTTAAACATAAGTATCTAATCAGATGCTGCTCCATAGGTCTTTGGTCAGGCCCCACTTGGAGTATTGCGTGCAGGTCTGACGGCCCCATTGCAGGGAAGATGTGGAGGTGTTTGGAGGTTGCAGAAGAGGATTACCAGAAAGTTACCTGGATCAGACAGCAATGGCTACAAGGAGAGGTTGGACAGACATGGATTCTTTTCTCTGGAGGTTCCGGGGATTGAGGAGAGACCTGATAGAAGTATATAAAATGATGATAGAGTGGACAGTCAGAACCTTTTATGCCTCTAATGTTTACATCAAATATTAGAGGCATAGCCCCTATTTCTTGTTCCATTAAAACGTAGAACATCGAACACAGTACAGCACAGGAACAGGCCCTTCAGCCCACAGTGTTCATGCCGAACACAATGCCAAGATAAACAAATCTCACCTGCCTGCACGCGATCCACATCTTTCCATTCCTTGTATGTCCATGTGCCTGTCTGAAAGCCTCTTAAACACCACTAGAGTTTCTGCCTCCACCACCACCCCTGGCAGCACGTTCCAGGCCCCCATCAATGCCTTGTAAACGTGGGGTGAAGCCGGAGCACCTGGAGGAACTCCACGCGGTCACGGGGAGTAACGTACAAACTGCACCCAGACATCACCGGAGATCAGGGTCGAAGCTGGGTCTCTGGCACCTGGAGGCAGCAGTTCTACCAGCTGTGCCACTGTTGCCACCCTCTTAGTCTGATATCCCAGCTCTCTTTCAAGACTATAAGTACAGACTGGCTATTTTCCCGATTCGTTTATGAGCAATGAAAAGAATAATGTGAACTAATTTAATTGTTGCGACGTACAAAAAGTGAGATAAGAGTGAATACGAATGGGGTTGCCTTGCAGTCTGCAATTGCGTGAAGTCTTGTAGCAGTGTGAATGTGCTTGGGATGTTGTAATTGAGGAAAGCATCTTAATAGATGTCTCAAAGGATGTCAGACCTTTAAGAACATAGAACATAGAACAGTACAGTACAGGAACAGGCCCTTCAGCCCAGAATGTCTGTGCTGAACGTGATGCCACATTTAACTAATCTCCTCTGCCTGCATGTGATCCAAATCTATCCACTCCATGCATGTCTACGTGCCTATCGAAAGGCCTCAAAAATCTGCCTCCACCACCAACCCTGGCAGTGCATTCCAGGCACCCACCACCCTCTGTGAATGAAAGGTTTGCCCCACACATCTCCTTTAAACTTTGCCCCTCGGCACGGTGGCGCAGCGGTAGAGTTGCTGCCTTACAGCGAACGCAGCGCCGGAGACCCAGGTTCGATCCTGACTACGGGTGCCGTCTGTACGGAGTTTGTACGTTCTCCCCGTGACCTGCGTGGGTTTTCTCCGAGATCTTCGGTTTCCTCCCACACTCCAAAGACGTACAGGTTTGTAGGTTAATTGGCTGGGCAAATGTAAAAATTGTCCCTAGTGGGTGTAGGATAGTGTTAATGTGCGGGGATCGCTGGGCGGCGCGGACCCGGTGGGCCGAAGGGCCTGTTTCTGCGCTGTATCTCTAAATCTAAATCTAAAAACCTCTCACCTTAATACTGTGCCTTATCGCTTTTGACAGGTCCATCCTGGGATAAAGTTTCCGACTTACCTATGCCCTTCATCATTTTATACACCTCGGTCAGGTCTCCCCTCAGCATCTGACGTTCCAGAGAAAACAACCTAAGTCTGTCCATCCTCACGTGACAGCAAAGACCCTCTAATCCTGACAGCATACTGGTAAACCTCTTCGGCATCGTTGAAATTGCCATGATTGTTTTGTTTGCCTAGTATCTCAGCCCTCTTTCAAGACCATAAGCACGGATTTGCTATTCACATGATTCGTTTAAGTGCAGCGAAAAGAATAATGTGAACTGATTTAATTGTTGCAATGTACAAAGTGAGATAACACGGGGTATGTCTGGGGTGGCTTGCAATCTGCACCCCGTGAAGCCTTGTAAGTTGTGACAGCGTGAGTGTATTTGTTATGTTGTAATTGAGAAAATCACGGCGATTGATGTCTCCAAGGATGGCAGACAGCCTGGGGGTGAGAGGATCGGTGTAAAGAAGCCATTAGACAGCTGAGACACAGAACGAGGCACGCATTCATGGATGAGCTGAGCATTTTATGAAAGATTCAATTATTTAAAGATCCACAGCTCAGGAAATCTCTGTATTAGGGTCATACATCATGGAAGCAGGCCCTTTAGCCAAACATGTCCGTGCCGACCAAGACACCCGATCAACGCGAGGGTATTTATTCACAAAATGCTGGAATAACTCAGCAGGTCAGGCAGCATCTCAGGAGAGAAGGAATGGGTGACGTTTCGGGTCGAGACTCAACAGGTCAGGCAGCATCTCAGGAGAGAAGGAATGGGTGATGTTTCGGGTCGACCCATTCCTTCTCTCCTGAGATGCTGCCTGACCTGCTGAGTTAGTCCAGCATTTTGTGAATAAATACCTTCGATTTGTACCAGCATCTGCAGTTATTTTCTTACACTATCAACGCGAGTCTCATTTTGCTCTCGTTTGGCCCATATCCCTCTAAAGTTTCCTATCCAAGTACCTGTTCAAGTGTCTGCTAAATATTGTTTTTGGACCTGTCTCAACCATTTCCTCTGGCAGTTCGTTCCACATACACACCACTCTCTGAGTGAACAGGTTTCCCCTCACGTTCTCTCCTTGAACCTATGCCCTCTTGAATCCCCACTGCTGGGTAAAAGACTGGTGTGCATTCACCCTATCTATTCCCCTCGTTACTTTGTTCATCTCTATAAGATCATCCCTATAGGATCCTCCTGCACTCCAAGGAATAAAGTCCTAGCCGGCCAAACCTCTTCCTGTAGCTCAGCCCCTCGAGATCTGGTAACATCCTTGTAAAACCTCTCTGCACTCTTTAACAACTTTTTTAAAAAATGCACACACACTGGGTGAAGATGCTTCCCCTTCGAGTTGGCATGGGGACTCTGAAACACTTGCGAAGTATTTGCCAGTACCCACGAGGTTTAGACAATAGACAATAGACAATAGGTGCAGGAGTAGACCGATGTTTGCCTGTTTCATTTAGTTTGGAAGGATACTTTTTGATCTCTCTTTAATTCCCTATGTTTGTAAATGTGGTGAAAGTCATGTTTTTTGCCAAGAGCAAAATTCTTTAATGTAATTCAGCAGTGCAATTCCTAAATGGGATTATTAAAGTGGTCAATACAATCAGTCTCACAGGGCGACTTTGAAAAGCAAATTCCATGCAGCCTCAATAGCCTGGATTTATTTTGTGCCTTTAATGTATAAAAACATCCCGAGGTGCTTTTCTGAGACTAAAACTTTGCCGTTCTAACTTTGTCTGCTCTTTTACGTTTTTCTATGTTGATCTATGTTGTACTAATAGGCTGATCCAGGGACTATTGGTTGAAGGTGTTGTTTTATATTTTGAATGAAAATCAGTGGGTCAGGCAGAATGTGGATAGATGATGTTTCAGGGTGGGATCCTTCATCAGACTGAGATCCTGGCGAATCTCTTCTGCACCCTTTCCAAATTAACCCACGCGGTCACAGAGAGAACATATAAACTCCGTACAGACAGCATCTGTAGTCAGGATCAAAGCCAGATCTCAGTTTAGTCTAATTTAATGCCGACACTCCATTGAAGAGCTCGGTGGAGATCAGGCAGCCTAACAAATGTCTTTAATTTAGTTTAGTTTAGTTTAGCAATGCAGTGTGGAAACAGGCCCTTCGGCCCACTGAGTCCATGCCGACCAATGGTCTCCCTACTCGAGCACTATCCTACACCCGAGGCACAATTCACAATCTTTACCAAAGACAATTAACCTACAAAACCTGTATGTCTTTGGAGTGTGGGAGGAAACCGGAGCTCCTGGGAAAAACCCACACGGTCACAGGGAGCGCGTGCAAACTCCGTACAGATGGCACCCGTAGTCACAATCGAACCCAGATCTCTGGCGCTGTAAGGCAGAAACCCGACCACTGCGCCTCTTGCATTAGTTTATCTTACATAAAAAAATAACCAGATGTAACTGCAGATGTTTGCGTAAACAGCTTTACATAACACCTTTTTTGGGGGGGAAAGCTGAACAGTGCGTTTGTTTGCTTTTTAATTGTTGCCAAGTGCAGTGATTCCTGCACAGAATAATCCTGAAGTTGATTTTGTGGAAAGGACCAATCACGATGAAATGCCCAATAAACCTCCCTTCACGCTTTTTAATCAGCTAATTTACCACTCAGATATATAAATAATGAAAGCGCTGTTTATCCAGCTGCAGAGTGTACATGAAGCTTATCAGTGTGGTTCAGCAACAAATCTGAAAGTACACTATTTACCAAGTGAGACATGGAGATGCAACAGAGAAACGGAATAATCTTTTATTGGATGGGGAACAGGCAATCCACCCGACAAGGTAGACAAAAGAACTGAATATTTCCTTTAATTTCATAATCATAATCATAATCATACTTTGTTAGCCAAGTATGTTTTGCAACATACGAGGAATTTGATTTGCCATACAGTCACACCAGTAAAGAGCAACAAGACGCCCAAATAGATTTTTAACGAACATCCACCACAGTGACTCCTCCACATTCCTCACTGTGATGGAAGGCAAAAAAAGTTTAATTTCCTTCCCTTCTTTGTTCTCCCACGGTCGGGGGCCTCGAGCCTTCCGTTGTCGGGGCGATCTTGGCTCCCATAGCCGGCGGTCGAGCCCTCCAAGTCGGGGCGATCAAGCTCCCACATCGGGGGGATCTCAGCTCCCCCGGGCCGGGCGATCGGACTCCCAAGTCGGGGCTGGTCGAACTTCCTGCGGCTTGGAGCTTCCCGGCATCAGTCTCTACCCAACTGCGAGCTCCTCGATGTTGAAATCCGCAGGCCGTGGTTGGAACGTCGATCCCAGGTAAGGGATCGCAGGCTCCGATGGTAAGTCCATGGCCCCGCGTTGGGGCTCAAAGTCAGTCTCGAGCAAGGCCACCAGCTCCACGATGATAGGCTGCAGAGCGACCAGAGATATGATCCGAAAGCAATCGCATCTCTGGCAAGATAAGAGATTGAAAAAAGTTTCCCCCGACCTGCTCCTCCACTCCCCACACAAAACAAACCAGAGAACGTTAACAACATTAATACCAACATTATTACCGTTTGGTTGCTTGGGAAGAAACAGTTCTGAATCTCGAGGTGTGCAATTTCAAACCTCTTTACCTCTTGCCTGAAGGGAGAGGGAAGAAGAAAGAGGGAGTGACCATGGTGAGACTGGTCCTTGATTATGCTGGTGGCCTTGCCGAGGCAGTGTAAAGTGTAGATGGAGTCAACGGAAGGGAGGTTGGTTTGTGTAATGGTCTGGGCTACGTCCACAACTCTCTGTAATTTCTTGCTGTCTTGGATGGAGCTGTTCCCAAACCATGCTGCGATGCATCCCGATAAAAATGCACAGGATATGCCTGCAGGGAACGAAGGCAATATTTAATATATATTCTAGACAGATTTATGAACAGGCGCGGAATTGAGCGATATTGACATGTAGGCAGTTGATGTGCAGTTACAATTGGCATCATGGGCAGCACGGACATTGTGGGCCGAAGGGTCTGTTCCTCTGCGGTACTGTTTAGTTTAATGATACAGAGTAGAAACATGCCCTTCAGCCCACCAAGTCCACGCCGACCATCGATCATCAGTACATTAGTTGTATCCTACACACTAGGTGCAATTTACAGAAGCCAATTAACCTACAAACCTGCATATCTTTGGTATACAGGGGGAAACTGGAGCACACGGAGGAAATCCACGCAGTTACAGGGAAAATGCATAAACTCTGTACAGACAGTACCCGGAGTCAGGATTGAACCTGGGTCTGTGGCGCTGTGAGGCAGCAAATCTACCCCTGCGCCACAGTGCCATTATGTTTGATGAGGGATGAAATGTCCACAATTGTTTCACCAGATTCCATCCTTTTGCTTCAGTTTTGAACTAACAGACTGTCAAAGAAATGAGAGACAGGGAAGCAGAAAGCTGTATCTGCGCCGACATTTCTGTGTTCTTTCTCTCTCACCCAAGTCCAGCAAGTAGCTCACTACAACCAGGGTTCACAGTGATGAACAAACCCTTGTCAATCATCGCGCACAAAGGGAAATGTCACTCCGTTATCATCAAAGAAACGCCAAAACCTTTGCTCCCTTTTCGAGTGCCAGTGAAAAGAGACACTTCTGAACATATAACGTCACCTTCCAGATGGAAACAATCCGTGCATGTTAAGAGTTCTCTGAGACGGTTATAAGTTCCAACTGTGCAACGCAAACAAATTCCACCGCAGAACCTGAACAGCAGAACCTGAGCTCAGCATTATGTGGCTGTTATTGATGTACATATTTAGAACAAAGAGTGGCACAGCACAGGAACAGGCCCTTCTTAAAGATGTTCCAAACAGTTGATTCTGGTAAGCCGAAGGTTTGGCTGATATCTCTCACAGTTTTATTCTTGATTCTCAGTCTCATAATGGCTTCTTTGACTTTCATTGACACAACTTTGGTCCTCATGTTGATAAACAGCAATAAAAGTTTCCAAAGGTGATGGAAAGACTGGAGGAAAGACTAGGTGCTGAGAGCTCTCTTATACCTGCATTAAGGAGGCATTTAAACACACCTGAGCAATTACAAACACCTATGAAGCCACGTGTCCCAAACATTATGGTGCCCTGAAATGGGGGGACTATGTATAAACACAGCTGTAATTTCTACACGGGGAAAACATAATGTTTTAAAAATACCCTTTAATAAAATCTGACAATGAGCACTTTAACCACATGTGATTTTTTTCTAATACAAATCTCAAATTGTGGAGTGCAGAGGCAAATAAATAAATGATGGGTCTTTGTCCCAAACATTATGGAGGACACTGTAAGTGTTACTACTGTGTCTGTCTCCATAGCCACCTCTGGCAGCATGTTCCAGGCCTGATGCCAAGGTACACTAACCTCTTCTGCCTGCACATCATTCATATTTCCTCCCAATCCCTGCATATCCTTGAGCCTATCTAAAAGCCTCTTAAACACCACATCTGCCCTCACCACCACCCCTGCAACACGCTCCAGGCCCCCCACCAACCTTTGTGTAAAAATCACTTGCTTTGCACATCTATATACTAAAACTCTCATTTGTTTGTTTGTTTGTTCCTGAACTACAGCCAAAACGGTACACGATAGCATGACAATTTTAGGCCCGCCTTACTCACCGTCGTCCCTTTGGTGCTAATGGAAGAAGTTTCATTGAAATCAGTGTTATATTTTTAAAGTCATACACATTTTAAAGTTTAAATCTATCTCCTAGGGAGGGAGGGAGGGAGGGAGGGAGGTGGAGGGAGGGGGGTGGAGGAGGGAGGATAAAGGGGATAGAGTGGAGGGGAGGGGAAGGGGGGAGGGTGGGATAGGGGGAGGGGAGGGAGAGTGAGGGGAGAGTGCGGGGAGAGGGGAGGGGAGGGTGGGGGTTTGAGGGGGGAGTGGGGGAAGAGGGGAAGAGTGGGGGGTAGAGGGTGCCGCACCAATACATGAGAGGTTTGGGCCCAACAGGTCCTCTTGGTCTAGTCTCCTTTAAAATCTGCCTCTCTCACCTTTAAGCTATGCCATCAGTCTTCAACATTTCCACACTGGGACAACGATTTTGACTGCCCTACTCTATCTATGCCTCTCATAATTTGATATACTTCCCTCAACCAGAGACAACAGTCCAAGTTTGTCCAACCTCTCTTTGTAGCTAATAACCTCTATTGCAGGCAGCATTTTGGTTTATCGGTTCTGCATGCTTTCCAAAGCCTTCACATCTTTCCTGTCCCGGGGCGACCAGAACTGCATGCAATACTCCAAATGCGGCTGAACCAAAGTCTGATAAAGCTGCAACGTGATCTCCTTATTCTTATGCTCAATACCCAGGCCAAGGGAAACAAGCTTACCATGTAGTTCAATTTGGAATCCTGCACTGAGAAAGATTGCATCTTTAAGATTGTTATAGGTTGCTATTACTCAAGTGTAAGACCAAATGTTGTTGTGTGTAAACTGTGGCTGAGTGTCCTGCCTTTATGCTCCTGGCTGGCCAATTTCTGCTCATGGAGAACTGAATAGTTGCTTGTATTTTATGTTCACTGACAAATGTTAAATGGAACAGCAGCATGCAGACAGCCTCAACACCGAAAAACTCTGCTCTGTTTTATAGTCGAAAGAAATTACTAAGCATTTTAAAAACTTGCTGGATATTGATAAAACTTGCCAAATAATGAAAGGCCCAGATAGAGTGGATGTGAAGAGAATTGTACTAGTGAGAAAGTCTAGGACTAGAGGGCACACCCTCAGAGTAAAAGGACGCAACTTTAGAATGGAGATGGGGAGGAATTTGTTTAGATATAGGGTGGTGAATCCGTGGAATTCATTGACACAGACGGAGGTGGAGGCCAAGTCATTGGGTATTTTTAAAGTGGAGATTAACGGGTTCTGGATAAGTCAGGCGTTAAAGGTTATGGGGAGAAGGCAGGAGAATAGGGTTTTCACAAATCCTCCTAGCAGTACTTCTGCAGGATGTTTCCCATTACAAATTCTTCCTTCCATATTTTAAAGTTATCTACAAAAAGCCTATTGCACAATTGCCTGCAGTGGTGATGTCAGAGCTAACCAGTTTTGCATCTATCAGCTTACTAGCCAATTAGTAGTAGAATCACGAACTAGGGGTGCTGGCTTACAATAGAACATGCAGAGTTCTGGAGTAGCTCAGCGCGTCAGGCAGCATCTCTGGAGAACATGGACAGGTGATGTTTCGGGTCGGGACCCTTTTTCAGACTGATTGTGATGATGGTGGGGCGGTGGGAAGAAAGCTGGAAGGGAGGAGGGGCAGGACAACGCCTGGCAGGAAATAGGCTGATACAGGTGAGGGGGATTTGATAGGCAGATAGTTGGATAAAAGCCAGAAATGGAAAGACAAAAGGATTGAGGGTTGCGAATTGTGAAACATAGAAACATAGAAACTAGGTGCAGGAGGAGGCCATTTGGCCCTTCGAGCCAGCACCGCCATTCATTGTGATCATGGCTGATCATCCACAATCAGTAACCCGTGCCTGCCTTCGCCCCATCTCCCTAGATTCCACTAGCCCCTAGAGCTCTATCTAACTCTCTTTTAAAAAATTCATCCAGTGAATTGGCCTCCACTGCCTCCTGTGGCAGAGAATTCCACAAATTCACAACTCTCTGTTTCTTCTCACCTCAGTTTTAAAAAGCCAGTGAAAGGACTGATGTGGAGTTGGAGGTGGAGGGGAGGAATAGGTGCGAGTCCAGGCAGGCTACAGGGCCAATTATTAGTGTTTGCAAATGATTTCAAGCACATGTCCTGAGAGAGAAAGCAAACCATTATGTTACCAGTCGTTCCAAAAGTAATAATGTGCAGAAGGTTCAAGCTGTTCATGTAATTCTTGTATGTTGCAATATTACATTTCATCGCTCTGTCTTCTTTGAATGTAGACTTAGGAAAAACAACATCTTTATTTATTTATACCAATTTATTGCTGCCATTTATGGGCGATTTGTGCAGGTGTGCAATTTCAATGAAGCAGGGTCGCAATCATAATCACTTACAGTCCTATCGAGGAATAGATCGGGTAGGTGCACTGAGTAGGTGACTCGAGGACCAGAGGACAGGTTTAAGGTGAAGGGGAAAAGATTTAATTGGAATCTGAGGGGTAGTTTTTTTCTTACAAAAGGTGGTGAGTGTCTGGAATGAGCTGCCAGAAGAAGTAGCTGAGGCTGGGACTATCCCGACATGTGAGAAGCAGTTAGATAGGTGCATGGATAGGACGGGGTTGGAGGGATATGAACCAAGCGCGGGCAGCTAGGATTACTGCAGCTCGGACATGTTGGCCGGTGTGGGCAAGTTGGGCCGAAGGGCCTGTTTCCACACAATATCACTCTATGACTCTATCATCTTTTTTAGGCCTAGCTTTATTACTGTCTGGAAGGAGATGGACACACGACATTTCAGGTTCGGACCTTTCTTCAGGCTCGTCAGTGCACAGTCTGCCCTCCTTTAAGAAAGGTCCCAACCCGAAACGTCGCCTGTCCATTCCCTCCACAGATGATGCCTGACCCACTAAGTTCCTTCAGCACTTTGTTTTATGATCTTTATTTTATAAGAAGCTTTTCAAAGCTTGTCCCTTTGACCAAGCTTTCGATTAACTCCGAAATCTCAATAATGGCTCAGGGATAAATGCTAGTTGCTAAATTATTTTGAGCCTTGTTTGAATATTGAGGGTATAATTGTAGAAATGCCAGTTTATACTAAATATTCATCGTGGTCTAACTTTAAACACATAGACACAAAATGCTGGAGTAACTCAACGTGACAGGCAGCATCTCTGGAGGGAAGAAATGGGTGACGTTTCAGGTCAAGACCTTTCTTCAGACCATTAGTTACGTTGATGGACTGCAGCAACTCAGCAAGGTGGCTGCACTGACATTTATCAAATCTAAGGCCACCACTGTCCAGAGAGCTTGTAAAAATCACTAGACACTTGGACACATATATCACAGGCAGCTTCTCTATGCATGGAACCTGGCCACCTCAAATGTAACCATCAATTGTGTGCTACATTCCTAGATTTGTTTTTGCAAAGGAAATATAATTTGAATGACTAAGCTTTCCAATATTTTTAAAAATGCATAACTGCAATTTAAAACTCTATTTTTAAAATGTATACGTGCGACATAAAGCATGCCTGGTTTCCATTGTATTAAATGCAGAACTACAATTTAAAATTTGCCACGTCTCCATTGTTTAAAATACATAGCTTCATTTTAACACATGGCTCTCATTTTTTTAAACCGCCTAATTGCATTTTAATCTTGCCGCATCTCCAAATTTTCAAATGCCACATCTACAATATTTTAAAGCTTGTCACATCTCCAATTTAAAAAAATGCATAACTGCAATTTAGAACGTGTCACCTCCAGTTTTTAAATGCAAAATTGCAATTTTAAACATGCTAAGTCTCCAATGTTTCGAATGCATGATTACAAATTAAAGCTTGTCACATCTCACCATTTTTCAATCATAACTGTAATTTAAAATTTGCCACCTCCAATTTAAAAAAATGCATAATTGCAATTTAAAGCTTGCCACTTCTCCAGTGTTTTAAAATGCATGATTGTAATTTAAATGCATGATTGTAATTTAAAGCTTGCCACGTCTCCAGTGTTTTAAAATGCATGATTGTAATTTAAATGCATGATTGTAATTTAATGCTTGCCATGTCTCCAGTGTTTTAAAATGCATGAGTACAAGTCAAAACGTGAACTGGCGCCTGTAGGAAGGTATTCCCCCACGCCAGGCAGCCGAGGGGGGAAGCCCTCCTCATTGTGTGCGTGAGATGTTTGACGCTGGGCGAAAGGGAGAATAAATCAGACGGCTTCTCCGTGGAAGGATGATGCTCCCTGGGCGATGTGTCTGGGAAGGCAATGAGTGAGCAGCCCGAGGGAGGGATTTTCCTGCTGTCACTGTTGCAAGGGTGACAGCAGTGGTAAAGGGGGGGGGGCAGGCATCGATCTACTCGTGCCCGGTGTTGGGCTCGTGCTCCGGGTCGGCGTTCCATCCCCGGGTCGGCGTTCCATCCCCGGGGTTCGGCTGGGGGTTGGGAGCGGGCGCGTGGAGCGCAGCGCAGAGTGAGCGCGGCATCAGCATCAGCACCAGTATCAGCACCAGCGGCGGCGGACAGCGCCAGCATCAGCACAAGCGGCGGCGGACAGCTCCCGCTCCAGACCCCACCGCCTCCGCCACAGCACGCTGGAGGGAGAGCCGGCACAGCCGCGTTCGCCGCACACCCACCCCAGCCGCCGACGCCGACGCCGGTGGGAAGGATGGTGGACTTGAAAAACGAAGTGCCTCCTCTTCCTCCAAGGTACCGCTTTCGCGACCTCTTCCTTGGCGACCAGGGCTGGCAGGCGGATGACAGGTAGGTCTGCTTTGCTCCGCAGCCGCACGGTTTAAACAAAGATGCCAACTTGTTGTACGCGCATTGCAAAGTTTTGCTTTGGGTGAAATGCAGTTTAAAATAAAGCAGCATTTTCATATGTTGGTGCTTGCTTTGTTTGGGTTGCAAATATCTCCGCGCCGATGTGCAAATTATGGACATGAACTAGTGGAATGGTCAACAGATGGTCATAGCTTTCTCATCTCGCCGCCCGTTTACCTGGACCGTGCGAGGTGCTGCTTATTATTTAATGATATCTATGAAGGAAACGGAATATTATGGAAACCTAGTTTGGTGATGCAATTACGTTGGAAATTTCTGCATTCAGAAATTCTGCTTAAAGTTACAAGTTCCAGGACGCAACAAGCATAATTATCAGACTTAAAGTCAAGTATCTCTCTCTCACTTTGGAGAGCATGGTCTCACGGGTCTAACTCAAGCTATTCAGCCACACAACTGAGTTTATTTGGTTTGGAATTGACAATATGTAACATGCTTGGAAGTGAATCTGCAAACTTAAGGCAGTTCTGCTGCGGTGTGCGTTTCCACATTGGATGTAATGCAACTGATGGATTAGGGAACACTGTGTTAAGCAGGTGGAATTGATTATAACACCATTTGGATGGGTAATTGGAGAACAATTTGGAAGTAACTTTGAAAATTGGCAAATAAGAATAAGCTGCCTGGGATTTAAACAGTACAAGGAACAATAAAAAAAAAACCCTGTTTCCTCTTGACCTCCCTGCTGTAATCAACATCGCTGCCTTATAAGAACACAGCTGTTACTTTAACCAGAGGTGGTCACTGAAATTGGCAATCAATGGTTTCTATTGCCACTTGTGTCATGATGCTTTGTGAAGTAATGTAACATCCACCCTTTAGTACTTTAGCTTGCAGTAACAAAAATCAACTTGCTGTTGAAATGCCCTGTACTTTTGAATATCCTGTGGGGTGGGGGGAAATAAATTTGTTGATGTGAGTTTGAAACTCCCTAACCCCATTTCCCCTGATGTCTTTATATCCTGCTTTTTCAGAACATGAGTTTTCTTAGGAGCGCTGTCATAGACATTAGCAGAACTGCCTGTACAAGAATAACGTTTATAAACTAGTTTTAAGTGTCTCGTATAACAATAAAAACAAAATGAAATTTCATTTGGAGACATTTTTATGGAAGTGTTGAGACAAATTTTACTGACACCATGTTTCTCAATACTAAGTGGCAACTTATTTTTACTAAGTGTTGTTTATTTATTGACAATTGGGAGTGTGGAATAGCCCTTGATTTCCATGCCTAATACAAGGCATTAAAATCACGGGCTGATTGTAGGTGGCTTACTGAGATGGGGCGTTAGAAGGGCTTAAGAAACCAAATGAAACTCTAGACCTAATCGTGTCTGCATGAAAGCTTTCAGAAATTTCTAAGATGAACTAGAAAAGTACATTTATTGCTTCATTGAATTTATCTTTTGTCATTTTGTTGTAAATTTAATTAGACCTACAACTGGTCTTTTTATAACAGTTGACTGGTTGGTGTGAAGTTGCTTCATTTATGGTTTCCTTGGTCTCACACCACGGGCTATGTTGTGGAGGGAGGCAAGCTAAAGGCGAAAGTAAAATGTTAATATTTTGAACAGCTCCATCTAATACCGCAAGAAATGGCAGAGAATTATGAACGCAGTCCAGATCATCATACAAACCAACATGCCTCACATAATCAAGAGCGAGTCACACCCCGGCTATGCCCTCTCCTCCCCTCTCCCATGAGGCAAAAGGTATAGAAGCGTGAAAACGCAAAACCTCCAGATTCAGGGATAGTTTCTTCCCAGCTGTTATCAGGCAATTGACCCATTCTACGAACAAATCCTGAACTACTATCTACCTCATTGGAGACCCTCGGACTATCTTTGATTGGACTTTGATTGGCTTTATCTTGCACTAAACGTTATTCATGCTATTTCTTTTATCATGTGTCTGATCACTGTGGATGGCTCGACTGTAATCATATATTGTCTTTCTGTTCACTGGTTAGCACGCAATGAAGGCTTTTCACTGTACTTCGGCACAAGTGCCAATAAACTAAACTCAAACTTCCCTATCCCTTTACCTTTCTTATCCAATGAATGTTTTCTCTGGAGCTTTGGAGGTCGCGTGGAGACCTGATAGAAGTATGTAAAATTACGAGAGCTGTAGAGAGGGTAGACAGTCAGAACCTTTTTCTCAGGATGGAAAAATCAAATATGAGAGGGCATAGCTTTAAGGTGAGGGGGGCAAAGTTTAAAGGGGATGTGTGGGGCAACTTTTGTACATGGAGATTGGCCGGTGCCTGGAATATGCTGCCAGGGGTGGTGGTGGAGGCAGAAACAATAGACCTTTGGATAGGCACATGGATATGCAGAGATGTAAAGATATTGATTATGTGCAGGCAGTTAAGAGTTGGTCTTGACATAATGTTTGATACAGGCATTGGGCTGAAGGGCCTGTTCCGGTGCTGTACTGTTCTACATTCTAGTTTCACCCCTCGGCCTCCTGCGCTTCAAGAAATAAAGTCCTAGCTTGACCAACCTCTCCTGACAACTTGGCCTCATGTGATCATAAATATATGTATTGAATATATGTCCCTATTACTTGGAACAATTTTAATATTGTCGGTTTTCAATTTCCGACTGTTGGGACCCATGTTGAATTTGGCTTTCTGTGAAATGCCTGTATTTTTCTTTAAAAGACCAGGGGAATTAGTGCAACTAACAGTAACAGTTTTTGGGGGTGGGGGTAATACCATTTTCAACATGTTCTTTACAACTACTTATAACCCCAAGGCTTCAATAAAGTGTTGTCATAGAAATTCTACTTTACCAGAGGAGGTAGTTGATGTAGTGCAACTAACAGTAACAGTTTTGGGGGTGGGGGGTGGGGGGAAATACCTTTTTCAACATGTTCTTTACAACTACTTATAACCCCAAAGATTCAATAAAGTGTTGTCATAGAAATTCTACTTTACCAGAGGAGGTGGTTGATGCGGGTACGATAAGAACATTTCAAAGACATTTCGACAGGTACATGGATAGGAAAGGGTTAGAGGAAATGGACCAAACATGGGCAAACAGGACTAACTTAGATGGGGCACATTGGTTGGCATGGAAGAGATGGGGCAAAGGGCCTTGTGATTGTATGATGCGATATGGATGTTTGTGTAAGCTCAGTGATGTGTTGCTTTCAAAGTGGTTGATTCTTCAAAATATCCAAAAATGCATATCCGCAGGTTAAATACACGTCGCACAAATGGAGCAAGTGCAATGTGTGATCCAGTTACACGCAATCCGCTTCCATTGCATAGAACTAAAGTCCCATCGTTAAACAAAATTAAATAATTTTATACATTAACCTTGCCTGACTTGTGTTAATTGGCAATGATTATAATTTTGAATGTTGGGAAAGAGATAATCACGAGGCATCATGTTCTAGAAATTCAAAGGCTTGTCACACTTTTGCAAATCGCTGCAAACTAATTTGCCTTGTGAATTGCATTATAATCTACCGATCACAATTTGCACTTATTCACACAATGCTGGAGTAACTCAGCAGGTCAGGCAGCATCTCAGGAGAGAAGGAATGGGTGACGTTTTGGGTCGAGACCCTTCTTCAGACTGATGTCAGGGGGGCGGGACAAAGGAAGGATTTGCACTTTGCACTTTGTACGTATTTGCACTTTTGTACGTATTTGCACTTTGTACATATTGAAAGGATGCATTTGATCTCTCCGACCTATCTCCAACCTTCTCTACTCCAGCTGATTCATCTGGCAATTGGCTTCTCCTTACCTGGTGACACCTACCACTTGTCCCACCCCTTCCGCTCACCTCCTTCTGCCAGCAATCACCCCTCTACTCCATCAGACTGAAGACGAATCCTGACCCGAAACCTGGCCGTCTGCCCATGTCCAATCACAGGTGCTGCCCTCGGGTGCTGACTGTGTGGAGTTTGCATGTTCTTCCTGTGACCCCAAGAGCTTCCTCCGGGTGCTCCAGTTTCCCCTCACATCCCAAAGGTGTGCAGGCTTGCCGGTTAATCGGCCTCTGAACATTGCCCACAGTGTGTAGGGAGTGGATGAGAAAGTGAAATAACACAGAACTAGTGCGAATGGGTGATCGATGGTCAGCGTGGACTCGATGGGCCGAAGGGTCTGTTTCCGTGCTGTATCTCAAAACTCTAACGAACGAAAACAATGAAATTATTACTTGCTGCAGCTTAACAGGCTCATAAGTGCACTAACTTACCAATAATATATAATGATAAAAACTACCATAAATTAATATCCATTAATACCAGGCAATGATAATAATGTAAATCGGAAGTCTGCAGTGCATCAGAGTCCCAGACTGCAGAAGATCATTGTTGCTGAGGTCAGTGTTGTGTAGTGCTTAAGAGCCTGATGGTGGGTAGGGAAGAAGCTGTTCTTGAACCTGGTCATGGTTTTCGGGCTCCTGCACCTTCTTCCCGACGGCAGTGTCACAAAGCAATGAATCAGCTCCTGATGTTCAGATGAAGAACGTTCCGGTGAATGATGGTTCTGCAGCCCAGGGCTAAGCGGAACAAATCCTCATCGACTTTAAGATCAGGAAAACAAGAATCGGTAGATGCTGGAAAATTTTTAATGAAATTGTTACAACCATTTACCAGGTTCAACAGTGTGTATGGAAGGAGTCTGAGTAGTATGACCTCCAGGTTCAGGAACGGCTTCTTCCATACAACCATCAGGCTATTGAACACTAGAAACACCAACTAAATTCCAAACTACGGATGTTCTTGATTGCACTTAAGGACTTATGATTTTTGGTTTGTTTTGCGCTAATATTGGGGGTGTTTTTTTATTTCTGAACTTTTTTGTTGTTTGTTTATTATGTTATTTATTGAGTACTGCATTTACAGACCTGTTATGCTGCCACAAGCACAAATTTCATTGTCCCATTTTTATACCTATGGCAATTAAGCACTCTTGACTCTCTTAACTCTTGCAAAGTGGAAAATCTGAGAAAACAAGTTATTTTTCGGAACAGATGTCCTATGGATAGGACAAAGGGAATATCTCTCATGAGCTGAGGCCAGGGTTGCCCTGGTGATGCACTGTTTGATAGATCAATGAGGGTAGCCTCTCTTTAACTGCCCTCATGAATTCATCAACCAGGCAGCTTGGTAAACAAGGGGGTGGCACAGTGACACAGCAGTAGAGTTGCTGCCATACCGTGCCAGATACCCAGGTTCGATCCTGACTATGGTTGCTGCCTGTACTGAGTTTGTATGTTTTCCCTGTGACTGCGTGGGCTTTCTCTGGGTGCTCCAGTTTCCTCCCACACTCCAAAGACGCACAGGTTTGTAGGTTAATTGGCTTCAGTAAAATTGTAAATGATCTCTCGTGTGTGTGTGTGTAGAATAGTACCAGTGTTCAGGCATCACTGGTCGGCGTGGACTCGGTGGGCCGAAGGGCCCGTTTCCATGCTGTATCTCTAAACATGATCATGGGGAGACCAGAACTAGGGGGCATAGTCTTAAAATAAGAGGGGGCTCTTTTAAAACTGAGATGAGGAGAAACTTCTTCACTCAGAGGGTGGTTAGTCTGTGGAATTCGCTGCCTCAGGGAGCTGTGGAAGCAGGAACGTTAAATAAATTTAAAACGGAAATAGATTGTATTTTAATAGACAAGGGAATCAGGGGTTACGGGGAGCGGACAGGGAAGTGGACATGAGCTATTGTTAGTATAGTAAGACCCGAGTAATCTCCTGGACAAGTTTCGATCGCCTAGCTTGGGGTCGGAGAGGAATTTCCCGGATCTTTTCCCCAAATTGGCCTGGGTTTTTATCCGGTTTTTCGCCTCTCCCAGGAGATCACACGGTTCTTTTGGGTGGGAAGTAGGGCGATAGTGGGAAGGGGGTTGGGGTGGGATCAGCCATGATCGTATTGAATGGCGGAGCGGGCTCGAGGGGCCGGTTGGCCTACTCCTGCTCCTATTTTCTTGTGTTCTTGTGTTCTTGTGTTCTTGTGTAAACTAAAAATATGACCACAGCAAATATGGTTGATCCCTTTGGAGATATATATATATATATATATTTGTCTAATCCATTGTTCCACTCTGCACTACCTCAGCAACAGAAAACTAGCTTGTTTTCTCATTTTTCTCTCTTTTCCAGTTCTGATGAAAGGGTTTTCAACTTGATATGCTCTCTGTGGCTCTGCCTGACCTGGTGTGATGTGATGGGTTACCCTTGTCCAATTTATTTCACCTTTTCCCTTGAACGTTGAATGATGTCCACATTCCCCTGTGAATCGCTCCTTCATCATCTTAAACGTTCAGTGTGTGCCATTGCTTAAGTACACTGCTGCCTCTTGCCCAGGCTCCTTGGATTGCAACATACTGACCTGTAGGCCCCCACCACCATGAAGGACTAGGAGAGTTGGAACACCACTCTTTACAACCCAGCGATATGAAACAGTACCTCATGTTTCGTTTGGGCAGCTTACAACCCTGGGTTATGAACATTGATTTCTCCAATTACAAGTAACTCCAGGATTTCTTCCCCCCCCCCCCCCCCCCCACCCCCCCCCCATCGCCTATTCTAGATGTCCTACTAGTTCCACTGTTCGTATCCCTGTCATTAGCACTTCTTCCCCAGCCAACAATGGACCATTGTGGACCCCAGCCTTCCTGATGTCATCTGTTGCCGGCCCTGTTTTGTTCTGGCCCTCTCAAACTTTCGGTTTGAAGAAGGGTCCTGACCCGAAATGTCACCTATTCCTTTTCTCCAGAGATGATGCTCGACTCGCTGAGTTACTCCAGCGTTTTGTGTCTGACCACAGTTTGCATATTCCTCTTCAATTCAAAACACCATCTTATGTGGAAATATATTGCCAATCATTCCATGTGGGCATCAATCCGAGAACTAAAGATAAACACAAAATCAGAGTCGGGCACCATCTCTGGAGAAAAGGAATAGGTGACGTTTCGGATTGAGAACCTTCTTCAGACTGAGAGTCAGGGGAGAGGAAAGCTAGGGGTATGAAAAGGGACAGAACAAATCCGAGCTGGCACCGATGGCCAAGGAAAGTTGGAGCCCACAATGGTTCATTGTTTGCTGTGGAAGTGGTTATAATGAAGGGATGTGATCAGTGGAACTAGCAGAACGACTAGGGTGGGGAAAGGACAATGAGAGAGGGAATGCAGAGGTTACTTGAAATTAGAAAAGTTAATATTCATATCGAAGGTAGACACAAAATGCTGGAGTAACTCAGTGGGTCAGGCAGCATCTCGGGAGAGAAGGAATGGGTGATGTTTCAGGTCGAGACCCTTCTTCAGAGTCTGAAGAAGGGTCTCAACCTGAAACGTCACCCATTCCTTCTCTCCCGAGATGCTGCCTGACTCGCTGAGTTACTCCAGCATTTTGTGTCTACCTTCGATGTAAACCAGCATCTGCAGTTTTTTTCCTACAATTCATATTCATATGGCTGGGTTATAAGCTGCCCGAGAGCTCTCTGTCCAAGCACCGAAGGTCCTTTAACAGGAGAGCAACTTTGATGTCAGAAGGTGACTCAACACCATCTTCTTAAGGGCGTTTTTTATCCGTGTCATCACACAACTGTTTGCCAAAAGCGAGCAAATTTTAGTGCCATGTCGTTAGCCTCTGCAAGATCCTTTACAGTGCGTGTGTCATGCAGCATGTCACAGCTCAGGAGATGTTCCATAGTCTGGAGGCCCCGTCCACACTGGCAGTCTAAGGGCGATTAAGATAGGTATTAAATGCTGGCCTTACCATGGACAGCTGTATTGTGAAAACTGAATGACAAAGAAAAGAGCAGCTGGAGATAGTTGGGGCTAGGACACCGCATCTGACTAACGTTCCCACCACTGCCCTCAGGTGTGATTTATTGGCCTGGGAATAGTCAAAACCACCATCCTTTTGTGCCAGAGACACAAGGAGTTGCAGATGCTGGAATCTTGCGTTGAACACACAATGGGTCAGTCAGCATCTCTGGAGGACATGGACAGGTGAGGTTTTGGGTCGGGACCTTTCTTCAGACTGCCTTTTCCTTTTGTGCCATGGGCTCCGGTCTGCGGGGAGCTTTCCTTTGATATTTCAGCGTCACGCGAGCTCCTCGATATCACACATTGTGAAAGGCAGCTGTGTTCATGGCCAACAATCACTCTCATCTTATCTTTAGAATTCAGCTACTTTATCCAAACATTGACAAAGGCTGTTATGTGGTCTGAAAGTGGAGATTTCTAGCAGAAATCAAAATGAACCTGGTGAGTAACTCCTGTTTTATTATAGCGCTGGTACAAACCATTCCATCATTTGTTGATGGTCGATAAAAGTAGTTCAGGATCATAATTGGCTAGATTATGTTAGTTCTGCTTTCTCTGGCAACCTAGAAAAGCAAAGGCTGCCTCGCCAACAGTCTGTCTGTCCCTTCTTTGTGTATTAATAGTATGTGTTAAATGTATGTTTTTAGTGTTCTTAAGCTTGTTTTATGTGGGGTGGGGGTTGGGGGAAACTTTCTTCTAATCTCTTACCTTGACGGAGATGCGATTTTTTTTTAATTAAAAAAAATTAATTATTATTTTTTAAATATATTTTTTCTGTATCGTATCTCCGTCGCACTGCGGCCTAACATTGAGGAGTTGGCGGCCTTTGCTGGAGACCGATTTTGAGAGCTACACCACGGTCGTCTGCAGGGTTTACCATCACGGAGCTCGCGATACCTTTGCCAGGGATCGACCTCGAAGCTCCAACCATGGGTGCGTGCGGACTTAACATCACAGAGCTCGCGGTCTCTGGTCAGAGACCGTCTTTGGGAGCTCCAAGCCGCAGGAGCTTCGACCGCCCCGACGCGGTAGCTTCGACCGCCGGCTGCAGGAGCTTCGATCGCCCCGACGGATGGTTCGACTGTCCCGACCGCGGGAGAATAAAGAGGAAGAAGATGGAGTTTTTTGCCTTCCATCACAGTGAGGAATGTGGGGAATCCACTGTGGTGGATGTTTATATTAACTTTTATGTAGTATGTTTTGTTGCTTTTATTTTCGTATGGCTGTATGGTAATTCGCATATCACTGTGCGCATGACAATAAAATGACCTTTGTTTGTGATCTCCTCTGTACATCGTTCACAGCATGGTTGCTGTCTAGAAAAGCTTGACTCAAGGTATTGTTAGATCCAAAGCATAAATGTCCAGTCGTGAGCTACAATGCTGTTGGAACCCGTTGCCATACCATCACACATCTCTCGTTGAATGGCGGTGCTGGCTCGAAGGGCTGAATGGCCTACTCCTGCACCTATTGTCTATTGTCTATTGTCTATTGAAAGTGTACAGAATTAATCAGATTGTTTCCATGCAGGTGGGGACCATTGAGGGAGAGAGATGTCCCCTTTTGGCTGAGGAGGATTGCACATGTTTTAGTCATGTTATTTATACTCTGAGGTTGAATCTGCCATGACTGAGGGTTGAGATTTATCATAGTGCTGTATCCTGCTATTAACAAGCACAAATGGGGCCCTTCGGCCCACCGAGTCCGCGCCGACCAGCGATTGCCCAGCATTAACACTACCCTACACACACCAAGGACAATTTTACATTTATACTAAGCCAATTAACCTACAAACTTGTACGTCTTTGGAGTGTGGGAAGAAACCAAAGATCTCCGAGAAAACCTACGCAGGTCACTTGGAGAACGTACAAACTCCGTACAGACAAACACCCGTAATCAGGGTCTCGAACCCGGGTCTCTGGCGCTGTAAGGCAGTTGCTCTACCGCTACGCCACTGTCCCAAAGTGCTGGTGGAACTCAGCAAGTCAGGTAGCATCTGTGGAGGGAATGCACAGGCGATGATTCTGGTCAGGACCCTTCCTCAGAGTGAGATCCTTCTCTAGTCTGAAGATGGGTCCTGACATGAAATGTCACCTATTCATGTTCTCCAGTGATGCTGTCTGACCTGTTGAGTTACTCCAGCACTTTTTAAAAATAAACCAGCATCTGCAATTCCTTTCCCATTCATGTACCTGTCCAAATGTCTTTCCAAAGTGGTTATTGTACCTGGCTCAACGACCTCCTAGTGGGAAATGTACTGCCAGTACAGTCAGGTTGGGATGTCAATAACACTCTTTCCTACTTTGTACGAACAATATTGTGCCAAATTCTGTGGAAACAGAAGTTTAGACTCGAGTATTTTTAATCATTCACAAAATATTGATACCTTTATTATGACTGGCATTTTTTTTACTGATCTTGAATTGTCCCTTTCATAGGCTGGCTAATGGGATAATTTAGCGGCAGGTGAGAATCAAACCAATTTTCCAGCTTTCTTTTACCAACTCCATCAGTCAGAAGAAGGGGCCAATCCCAAAATGTTGCCTCTGCATTCCCTCCACAGATGCCGCCTGACCCGCTGAGTTCCTCCAGCACTTTGTGTTTTGCTTAAGATCCAAGATGGTGGTCTGGAGACGCACATTGACAAAACCAGGTGAGGTGAGACCTTTGCCTGAATGAGACCAATGCACCAGGTAGGATTTAATGCTGGACCAAGGAGCTGCAGATGCTGGAATCCTGAGCAAAGCACAAAGTGCTGGAAGAACTCATTGGGTCAGGCGGTATCTGTGGAGGGAAAGGACAGATGACATTTAGGGGTGTGACTCTTCTTAAGACTGATGGGGTGTGGGTTAGGACAAAGCCTGGCAAGTGATAGGTGGATACAGGTGAGGGGGGGGGGCACAGCTTGGCAAGTGATAGGTGGACACAGGTGAGTGGGGGGGGGGGGAGGTGATTAGCAGATGGGTGGATAAAGGCTGGAGATGAAAAGAAGACAAATGGGTGTCAGATAAGGAGAGTAGATAGGAGTGAAATGTGAAAGGACATTTAATGTCAATCTGGTAGTTTTATAATTACCATTATTGCCACTAGATTTCTATTCCAGATATATGTAATTAGTCACATTTAAATTCCACAGCTTGTTTATTAGATTTGAACTATTGTTTCTGGATCATTAATCCAGATTTCTGGAATACCTATTCAGTAATACAACAATTTTTTACAACATCCAACGGTATTTTATGCTGATACAGATATTAATGACTTTGTAAGAGCAGTAACTTTGCTGAACCAGTGAAAAATAACGTTCACCTTGACCAAAATAAAGCAGTTTTCATCTCTTCATTTAAAAAGCTGGGCAAGCTAGATGCAGGAAAAATGTTCCCAATGTTGGGCGAGTCCAGAACCAGGGGCCACAGTCTTAGAATAAAGGGGAGGCCATTTAAAACTGAGGTGAGAAAAAACTTTTTTACCCAGAGAGTTGTGAATTTGTGGAATTATCTGCCACAGAGGGCAGTGGAAGCCAAATCACTGGATGGATTTAAGAGAGAGTTAGATAGAGCTCTAGGGGCTAGTAGAATCAAGGGATATGGGGAAAAGGCAGGCTTCTCCAATCGGGGTATTGATTTGGGACGATCAGCCATGATCACAATGAATGGCGGTGTTGGCTCGAAGGGCCGAATGGCCTCCTCCTGCACCTATTTTCTATGTTTCTATGTTAGAAATATAAGCTGAGAAAATAATGTTGCCATTGTTTTTACTGAAGCACAGGACCCAAATCTGAAGTGGCAATTGAACATTCATTTAGGTTTGTACAAACTATATTACTGCTTGCTTTTGTATATTTAGTTTTATTACAAAAGAGTCCCTGGAGGCAAGATACTGCTCACTTTATAATCTTCCCTTCTGAAAAGAGTATTGGTGGAAAATGGAGTTGTGAAGTCATGCAGCACAGAAAAAGGCCCTTCGGCCCAACTCGTCTGTGCCGACCAAGATGCCCCATCTACATTGTCCCATTTGCCTGCGTTTGGCACAGACCCCTGTTTGATGAAAAGGTCCCGACCCACAACCAGCATTTGCATTTCTATGTGTGTCCCTCTCAACCTCTCCTATCCTATCCTATCCTATCCTATCCTATCCGTGTATCTGTCCAAATTTCTTTGAAATGTTATTATAGCACCTGCCTCAACTACCGCCTCTGGCAACTCGCTCTACACACCCACCACCCTCTGTGTGGAAAAGGTTGCCCTTCAAGTTCCTTTCTATTAAATCTTTCTATATTATGTTCTTGCATTTTCCATTTTGAGTTAGCTGGTATTAAAGTGTACTAGACCAAGTGGACCCATTGGGCCCAAACATCTCCTGCATTGGTGCAGCACACCCCCCTCCCCCCCCTCCCCCCCTCCCCCCCCTCCCCCCCCTCCCCCCCTCCCCCCCCTCCCCCCCCTCTCCCCCTCTCCCCCTCTCCCCCTCTCCCCCTCTCCCCCTCTCCCCCTCTCCCCCCTCTCCCCCTCTCCCCCTCTCCCCAACCCCTCTTAGCCTCCATCTTCCCTCCCTCCCTCCCCAGGAGATAGATTTAAACTTTAAAATGTGAATAACTTAAAAAATATAACACCGATTTCAATGAAACTTCTTCCAATAGCACCAAAGGGACGACGGTGAGTAAGGTGGGCCCAAAATTGTCGCGCTATCGTGTACCGTTTTGGCTGTAGTTCAGGAACAAACAAACAAACAAACAAACAAACAAACAAACAAACGAGAGTTTCAGTATATAGATGAAAGAAGATAACAACCAAGATATAATGTGGAGCCTCATCAGATACATTAAGGCATGCTGTTACATAGTGGTGCAGTGATGAATTAATGCTGAAATAGCTCCTGAATTTGATTATAAAAGAGCAATGTGTGGGGGTTTTTCTTGCCTTTAAGTGCAAATTATTAGATGTACCTACAAGTCTGCACCGTTTTGGGTTTACCCAGCTTATCTGCTGTGAGAGCAGATGTTTTTCAAACACTTGCTGTTATAGGCAACAGTTCAGTGGTTGTGAGCTGCCCAGCCACCACTGTGCTCACACGATAATTGAACAGACAGTTACATTCGACAATTCCACAAACACCAAACCAGAAAGGAAGAAGCAAAGTCAATTAATTGTCTATAACGTTTGTAATAAGTTCAGCATGAACACTTGATTGGCGTGGAAGATGAAAATTATAAATACGGTAAAGATTTTATTTTTTAAATCCTTTGTTTAGAGTTTAGAGATAAAGCATAGAAACGGGCCCACCCTTTGGCCCGTCAAGTCCGTGCCAACCATTGATCACCCGTACACCAGTTCCATGTTATCCCAGTTTCGCATCCTACAACACTAGGGAGCAATTTACAGAAACCAATTAACCTACAAACTTGCAGGTCTTTGGAATGTGGAAGGAAACCGGAGCACCCGGAGAAAACCCACGCAGTCACTGGGAGAACGTGCAATCTCCATGTGGAAAGCACCCGGGTCTCTGGCGCTGTGCTCTACTGCTGTGCCACTGTGCTGCATTCAATTATTCACACGGGCAAATGACATTACATGTCTTTAGGAAGTTTGCGTGATACAGTTACTGCTCAGCAAGCTAGTTTTTCAGCTGGATACAAGAAACTGGATTCAGGATTCAGGATTCAGGATATCTTTATTTGTCATTCAAAAAACAAGTCTTTTGGACGAGATTTCGTCACCCACAGTCCAACAATAAGAGCAATAAAATAAGCGAATTACACAACGCCAACCAACACAAAACACAAAAAAAAGAAACATCCATCACAGTGAGTCTCCTCCAGTCACCTCCTCACTGTGATGGAAGGCCAGAATGTCTTTTCTTTTCCCCGGCCGTCTTCTCCCACGGTCAGGCTGTTGTAGTTGCCACGTTCCAGGCCTCAGCGGACGGTGAAAGGTCCGCAGCGGGCCGACCCAAGCCCCCGCGATCCGGGGCGGGCGAACACGCTGCCGCTGCCGGAGCTCCCGATGTCGGCATCCATGCAGCCCGAGCCGAAGCCTCCGAAGGCGAGTCGCAGCCGCTCCCGCAGCCTCCGAGGACGGCCGGCTCCGCTGATGGTGAGTCCGGTCCGCGGGCTCTGCGAACCAGAGCCCTGGAGGCTGCCAGCTCCAGGAGTTGGGCCGATGGTAGGCCGCAGCAGGAACGGAGACACCACCCAGATGTTGGTTTCCCAAAAAAGGCCCAAAGGGGATCAGACAGATTTTCTGGAGAACGTGGATTGGTGACATTTCGGGTCTGGATCCTTTAGCAGTCCGACCCAAAACATAACCTATCCATACTCTCTATAAATGTGGCCTGGCACACTGAGTCACTCCAGCATTGTGTGCCCAATAAGTGTTTTAGTGTCATGTGTCCCAAAATGGAGCAATGAAACTCTTACTTGCAGCAACAATGCAATGGTTTTGCAATCACAGAATTCCATAGATAATATAGTTGTGGCAGATTATCTGTCCAGGGACTCATTCAAATTTCCTTTTCACAACTTGTGGCATCTTCAGAATAATTTACAATGGGACCAATTTGTAAATAGCTTACAGTTTGATGCATCAAAGCAGTTTTGTGTATTTTTTCCCCCCTGGTTTTCTTTTAGAGATGCGTTGAATTTCTGACTGCAACTCCTGAATTTTCACGTTAAACTACACAAGGGTAAAGTTTTGAAGGTTTAGTTTTGTTCAGTTTAGTTTATTGTCATGCGCACTGAGGTAGAGTGAAAAGCTTTTTGTTGTGTGTTAGCCGGTCAGCGGAAAGTCTCTACGTGATTACAATCGAGCTGTCCGCAGTATTCAGATGCAGGTTAAAGAAAGTCCGAGGGTCACCACTGAGGTACATGGAAGATCAGGACCGCTCTCTAGTTGGTGAGAGGATGGTTCACTTGGTTGATAACAGCTGGGAAGAAATTGTCCCTGAATCAGGAGGTGTGTGTTTTCACACTTCTATACCTCTTGCCTGATGGGAGAGGGGAGAAGAGGGAGTGGCCGGTGTGTGACTCATCCTTGATTATGCTGGTGGCCTTGCCGAGGCAGTGTGATGTGCAGATGGAGGCAATGGAATTGAGGTTGGATTGCACAATGGTCTGGGCTGCGCCCACAATTCTTTGCAATTTGTTGCGGTCTTGGATAGAGGTGTGCGTTTTCACACTTCTGTACCTCTTGCCTGATGGGAGAGGGGGGACGAGGGAGTGACTGGGGTGAGAACGGCCCTTGGTTATGCTGGTGATCTTGTCGAGGCATGGCAAGGTGTTAGATGGAGTCAATGGAAGGGAGGTCGGTTTGCGTGACGGTCTGGGCTACGTCCACAACTCTGCACATTCTTGCGGCCTTGGATGGAATGTTCCCAAACCATGCCGTGATGAATCCCGATTTTAAAACGCTTTCTGCAGCGTATCTGTAGACGTTGGTGAGAGTTGTTGGGGTCATGCTGAACTTCCCAGGCCTTCTAAGGAAGTAGAGGCGTCGGTGTGCTTTCTTGACCATTGCTTCGATATCGGTGGTCCAGTACAAGTTACTGATGATATTTACTCCTCAGAACCTGGAGCGCTGGTTTCACGGAGTAATAACCGTGAGCTGCCAGAGGAGGTAGTTGAGGCAGGCACTATAACAAAATTTAAAAGACAATCGAATGGGTACATGGATAGGAAAGGTTTAGAAGGATATGTTCCAAATGTGGGCAGATGGGACTAGAGTTATGAAGGTCTTCTTGGACCACTGCTCTCCTGGTGAAGATGCTCTGACAATGCTGCAGGTTTGTAAGATGGCCATTTGGCTGAAGGGCCTGCTTCTGTGCTGTATGACTCTGTGACCAAGCGTTCATAGCTATGTGAGAGAGAGAATTTTGAAAGCGGATAACCATCTGGATAAAGAAACTGCTTTTGCCAGTCCTAAATAGCTTGCCCGTTATCTTGAGATCATGCCGCCAACATCTATCCTGTCTAGCTAAAGGAGACAGACTTTTCCATCAGCAATCACCCCATACGCTAGCACAATCCTACACACTAGGAACAATTTACAGAGGGCCAATCAACTTACAAACCCGCATGTCTTTGAGATGTGGGAGGAAACTGGTGGACCTGGAGAAACTGGATTCCCACGTGGTCCTAGGGAGAATGTACAAGCTCTGCACAGACGGCACTGGAGTTGGAGATGGAACCTGTACCTCTGGCGCTGTAAGGCAGCAGCTCTACCACTGCACCGCCCAGACGGAGACACAAACAGGAGATTTGTCCCTGGTCATTTGTGCTAAATGCTTCGTTTTGGGGTATCAATGCTTTCCAATTTAACATCAACTGACTGAATTCCATTGCCCGTGGCTTTGTACAGTGCGCTGGCCTGACCACACAGTACAGTGCGGAACCATCAAAGAGTGCTTTCAGTTTTTTTATATCCACCTTCTCTCAGTTACTCAGGGACTTTTGCAATTTGGCAGCCAGTAAACCATTTAATGCAGCGCAGCCCAGATTATTGCTGCCCTGGCAATGAAACATGGTTATTTCATCGTGATTATACCGCAACTTAAGTGACAGTTCAATAATTTAGCTGGGCCTGTGAAGATAAATGTGAGAGATGATGTTTAATGCGAGCAGAATTGTTGAATGGAAGTGATTTTACTGGGAAGGAAGGTTTTCATACTCAGAAATTTATACAGGCCGCACATATTTTCCATGAGACAGTGATCATGAGTTTAGAGACACAACATGGAAACGGTCCCTTCAGCCCATTAAGCCCTTGCCGACCATCGATCAACGATTCGCACTAGTTCTCTGTTATCCCATCTATTGCCTACACCCTAGGGGGAATTTGTAGAGGCCAACTACCCTACAAAACCTGCACGTCTTTTGGACGTTGGAGGAAACTGCTGCACCCGGGGGAAAAAAACCCACGTGGTTACCTACCAAGGGGGAGGGGAGGGGGGTGGGGGTGGGGGTAGGGGGGTGGGGGTGGGGGAGCTGCTGTACGTCCTCGTCGTCCACCCTGGGTAGCTCTACGGAATTGGCAAAACTTGCAGCAAAGCGTTAACTATGGTACTCTGAAGACTACCCCTTATTCTTAAACTGTGGCCCCTGGTTCTGGACTCCCCCAACATTGGGAACATGTTTCCTGCCTCTAATGTGTCCAACCCCTTAATAATCTTATACGTTTCGATAAGATCCCCTCTCATCCTTCTAAATTCCAGTGTATACAAGCCTAGTCGCTCCAGTCTTTCAACATATGACAGTCCCGCCATTCCGGGAATTAACCTAGTAAACCTAAGCTGCACGCCCTCAATAGCAAGAATATCCTTCCTCAAATTTGGAGACCAAAACTGCACACAGTACTCCAGGTTCGGTCTCACTAGGGCCCTGTACATCTGCAGAAGGACCTCTTTGCTCCTATACTCAACTCCTCTTGTTATGAAGGCCAACATTCCATTGGCTTTCTTCACTGCCTGCTGTACCTGCATGCTTCCTTTCAGTGACTGATGCACTAGGACACCCAGATCACGTTGTACGTCCCCTTTTCCTAACTTGACACCATTCAGATAATAGTTGTCCTGATTCATGTTGCCAATCAGCTTCCTGAATGAGTCACAGTGGTGGAGATGCTGCCGAGGATGAAGGTTTCTTGCTTCTGTTTCAAGAGTCAACCTCTTAAAACATAGTCTGCAGCAGCGCTTCCTAAACTGGTGAATGGTTCACCCAAGAGTGAATGAAACTAGAGGGGTGCATGAAGGGTGAATGACTTCATAATTATACACTAGGTAGAATAAGGCGAAAATGACCAAAAGACATAAGAACATTTAGTTGAGGGTGAATGAAATGTTGTGATCAAGACGCCATTCGTGCGTACACTTCCTCTTGTCCTTTGCCACCTTCCCTTAGACTTGAGCCTTTAGAGATTCAGCGCAGAAGTACCGAGTTCGCACTGTCCTGTGATTATCTCCGTACTCTAGTCCTGCCCTACACTCCAGGGATAATTTACAATTTTTACCAAAACCTATTCACCTACAAACCTATATTGGGATTTGGAGTGCAGGAGAAATCCGGATCACCGGGAGAAAACCCATGTGGTCACAGGGAGAACGTACAAACTCTGTACGGATAGCAGCCATAGTCAAGGTCGAATCCGCTGTGAGGCAGCAGCTTTACCGCTGCACCACTGTGCCACCCTTAGGTCATGTTGCATCTCCATTCTCCTCTTCCTTGTAACGTTTCACCATGTACCGCACCTTGTCACAACTTCCCGATGGGCCGCGCGGCCGGAAGGCTTCCCGACGGGGCACGGCTGTGGACTGGGAACGCGGCCGGAGGCCTTTATCGAGGTACTGCGCTGCGGTCTCGACTCCTCCCGGATCGCCGCGTAGCAGCCCAGGTCAGGGCCTCGCGGGTAGAAGACCGGGTCGGGCGAAGCAGCCGGCGGAGCCCGTGACTGGGGCCGGGGTCGGCACCGCGGAGGTGTTAAATGGGGCGTCGACAGCGGCGAGGCCTCGGCAGCGGCGGAGCCTCGCGGTGGCAGCGATGCCTTGCAGGTCGACCGACTGTCGATGAGAGCGCGGAGGACCACCGTGAGGGGGGAGGGGAAGAACAATGGGGACCTGGCGAGGGGGGACTGTTGGAGGGGGGAGGCAAAAGGAGGAGCCGGCGTGCTTTGTAACTTTGTCAGTGCCGTAGGTGGCTGGTATTTGTATACATTGTGAATGCAAGCAAAGAATCTCACTGTGCCTAGTCACATGTGACAGTAAAGTATTCCTATTCCTATTCCTACTCTCCATTGGCCCCACACTCCCCTCTTCTCTACCTCCTCGTCCCTCAGTGGGGTTGTCCTCTGGTAACTGTCCAGTTCTGTACTCCAGAGGAGTGGAAGAAAGCAACGAATGTACGGCAGAGATATTGAGGCCATACATAGAAGAGATTGAACTGCATGGGCCCCGACCCGAAACATCACTTATCCATGTTCTCCAGAAATACTACCTGACCTGTTGAGCCACTTTAGCTCATAGAAAGATAAAATCATTCCTCACAAATTTAAGTTACTTACCATTCTGGAAAATATGCAAATTTTCTTTCATAGAAACGTAGAAACATAGAAAATAGGTGCAGGAGTAGGCCATTCGGCCCTTCGAGCCTGCACCGCCATTCAATATGGTCATGGCTGATCATCCAACTCAGTATCCTGTACCTGCCTTCTCTCCATACCCCCTGATCCCTTTAGCCACAAGGGCCACATCTAACTCCCTCTTAAATATAGCCAATGAACTGGCCTCAACTACCTTCTGTGGCTGAGAATTCCACAGATTCACCACTCTCATTCTGTTATGAGCATGGTTTTGGAAAAATCAGTCTATCATAAGTTGTATCGTTTGTTAAGTTTTAGTTTTAAAAAAATGTAAGACATAGGAGCAGACTTAGGCCTTTCAGCCCATCTAGTCTGCTCTGCCATTCAGTCATGGCTGATCTATCTTTCCCTCTCAACCCCATTCTCCTGCCTTCTCCCCATAACCTTTCACGCCCTTACTCGTCAAGAACCTATCAACCTCTGCTTTAAAATTACCAATGTCTTGGCCTCCACAGCCGTCAGTGCCAATGAATTCCAGATTTATTCTTCACCTCTGGCTGAAGAAGTTCCTCCTTATCTCCTTTCCCCTATTTCTCTTTAACGTTTAATAGTAAATTAAAGTTCTGCAGCTAGCTGGGGACATTTGGGAACGGAGTGAACAACTTTAAATTTGCTGTAGATTTGCTGTCTCTGCCTCCGTTGTTACTTAGCGAATATATAGTTGGCTTATTATGACACATTGGCTATTCCTTAACTGCTTTCTAATTCTCTATCCTTTATCACAATTATCCCCAATGTAACTCAAAGCATCAGCCATACAAACAAATGATTACGGTGAAGGGAGATATAAGTGTGGAGGTAAGTGGAGTCAGATACATTATGTCTCCTACATAATTGTTTAAGCAGCGGTCTACTGATAATGCAGTTTGGGAAATTTGCTCATCACTCAAGTATTTTTATTTCTTGCATTGGTGTTAGAACGAGAGGCTAGAGTCACTATTTCAGGGAATTAACTAAAGTATTACCTGGAGACACAAGGAACTGCAGATGCTGCTTCACAAAACAACAGTCACAGAGTTGCACTGTGGCAGCGATAGAGTTGCTGCCTTGCAGCGCGAGAGTCCCAGGTTCGATCCTGACCACGGGTGCTGTCTGTGTGGAGTTTGTACATTCTACCTGTGACCGCCTGGGTTTTCTCTGGGTGCTCCGGTTTCCTCCCACACTCCAAAGACGTACAGATTTGTAGGTTGTAATTTGTCCCTAGTTTCTAAGATAGTGCTCGTGTATGGGGTGATCACTGGTTGGCATGGACTCGATGGGCCGAAGGACCTGTTTTCATGCTGCATCTCTAAAGTCTAAAGAGTGCTGGAGTAATTCAGCGGGTCAGGCAGCACCTCTGGGGAACAGGGATAAGTGATGTATCGGGTCGTGACCCTTCTCTCTTCCCTCCCTCTCACCTGAAGAAGGGTCCCAACCTGTAACATCACCAATCCATGTTCTCCAGAGATGCTGCCTGACCCGCTGAGTTTCTCCAGCACTTTGTGTCCATTACAGTAATATCTGTTTAGATAGCATGCAAAAGAAAGCTTTTCACTGTACCTCAGTACACGTGAAAATAATAAAGCTAAACCTAAATCCAAATTACATTCTTCAGGTGAACTTTAATTTACGGTTTAACGTTAAGGATTCTAATAGGGAAATGGAGATGAGGAGGAGTTTCTGTAGTCAGAGGGTGGTGAATCTGTGGAACTCATTGCTGCAGACGGCCGTGGAGGCCAAGTCATTTGGTTATTTCTAAAGTGTAGATTGACAGGTACTTGATTAATGGTGGATCTGAGTTTTCCACTGATAATTCCAAGGCATGCTTTGTCTGGGGCATGTGATCTTGGTACAACATCGAGTCAGAGGCTATTTGGCACAAGATGTCCTCCTTCCAGGTCTACTAAGCTTTTCCATTGAGCTGCAGTATACAGATCATGCTTGCAGTTATGCACACGCAAAGATGGGCCTTGCGTAGAATACCTGGCCTTGTACACAAGACTCCTCCCTCGTTTGCCCCATCTGCACAATGAAGATCTCTGTTGAAACAAAGGTCACTTTCTGTATATTGGGAGCAAGTTCTCAATGGGAGCAGATATTGTTGATGATGTAGAGCCTTCAACTGCTCATGGAAAAGTCTCTGACCAAAACCTCAGAGCTGGTTGCCAATCCTATGGCAGCAAGGATCCACGACCCTCTGAAAGTGTGGGTGACAATTACCAGAATGATGCCTGGATTACGGGATATTGACTGCAGGGAGAGGTTGGGCAGGCTTAGATTGTTTTCTCTGGAACACCAGAGATTGTGGGGAGACCGGATGGAGGTGCATAAAATGCTGAGTTACTCCAGCACTTTGTGTCCTGTTCCATTCATAGATCGCGAGATACATTGATAGGATAGAGACTCAGAAACCTTTTCCCAGAATGGAAAAAATCTAATTTTAGAGGGCATAGTTTTAAGGTGAGAGGGGCAAGTTTAAAGGCGAGTATTTTACCTGGAGGGTGGTGAGTGCCTAGAACTGCGGTTGTGTGGAGGCCAATATGATAGTGGTATTTAAAAGACCTTTAGAGGGGCTTATGGATATGCAGGGAATCGAGGGAAATTGGTTACATGCAGGTAGATACGTGATGGTCTTGGTATCGTGTTCGGCACAGGTGTCGTGGGCCGAAGAGCCTGTTCCAGCGTTGTACTTCTCCGGGAGACATTTTAGATTACTGAAGATATCTAGATGACATTTTGGGTCAGGACCCTTCTTCAGTCTGATGAAGGCTCTCGACCTGAAACGTTGCCTGTCTATTCTCTCGACAGGTGTGGCTGGCCTGCTGAGTTACTTCAACAACTTTGTGTTTTGCTCGAACAACTGGAATCCTGTTTAACAATTGAAGAGCAGCTAATTGCAGTGATTCCGTCACAACGTGCTTTGAATAGTATCCTAACATCCTCCAACAAGTTCTAATTGATCGAGATTCTTATCCAGGAAATGCAGGGAACGTGATCAGTGCAAGTAATGGTATTTTAATTGGTGGTGAAAGCTTTGTTTGTACCACTGCATAATAATGTGGTCACACAAAGTGAAGTTGTTGGTAGCTTTAAAGTGCTCTGGTCTGAGTCATTCCATGAAGGAATTAGACAGCAGCCAAGGAGGCTGAAGATATGAGCTCTGCAGATTCCAAAGTAACAAGGCTTTAATTTTGTGTAGAAAATTCAATTTTGTTTAATGTCACACAGCGTGCTCTCCAATCAGCAGAAGGGATCTGCAGATGGAGGTAAACACTGAAGATAGACACAAGGTACTGGAGTAACTCTGCCAGTCGGGCAACATCTCTGGAGAAAAAGGATGGGTGACATTTTGGGTCGGGACCCTTCTTCAGACTCCTGGACCTGTAATGTTCCTTTCTCAAACTTTAACTTCCAGCTGCGCTCAAGAATCCACCCAAATATTAACCGGTGTGTAAACCGCGAACGGTAAAAGTGGAAAATTGTGGGATAGTAATAATTTGGAATGTAGTTGAAGTGATTTTTCTTCGTTGGATTAGAAATTGTTGTAGCTCCAACAAGATTTCTGGAGATTGAAAGCATATTGTGTTGATTCCTGTAAATATATCAAGGGATAAGGTGTCGATACAAACGGTCTGAGAATGAGCTGCACAGCGAGAATTACTGGTGCCCCTCAACTACTGGGGCATGGGTTCGATCGTGTCCTCGGGTGGGTGCTGTCTGAGTGGAGTTTGCAAGTTCATAGGTCATGGGAACATTATTAGGCCATTCAGCCCATCGAGTCTATTCCGCCATTCAATCATGGCTAATCTATCTTTCCCCCCCAATCCCATTCTCCTGCCTTCACCCCATAACCTTTGACGCTCTTACTAATCAAGTACCTGTCAATTAAAAATACCCAATGACTTGGCCTCCACAGATGTCTGTGGCAATGAATTTGCCTTCTTTACTACCGATTTGACTTGCAAATTAACTTTGTGGGAATCCCGCACCAGCACTCCCAAGTCCCTTTGCAACTCCGATTTCTGAACCATATCCCCTTTTGGAAATAATTTATTCCGATTTCCAAACTGCATGACCGCACACTTTGCCACGCTGTATTCCATCTGTCACTTCTCAGCGTCTGATTTAATTCTAGCCTTAATAGTCTTTTTGTAATATTAAACACTTTAAAAATTAGCAGGGTGCCTTTTAGAATCCATAATGTTGAATAGTAAACGAAAGTTCTGCTGCTGGGGACATTTGTGAACAGAGTGAACAACTTTAAATTTGCTGTAAAAATGAAATTAGTTACAAAGTGCTGGAGTAACTCAGCGGGTCAGGCAGCATCTCTGGAAGACATGGATTGGTGACGTTTCGGGTCAGGACCCTTCACTGAGTTACTTCGGCACTTTGAGTCTGTGGTGAGTTTAGTTCATTTTATTGTCATGTGTACAGTGAAAAGCTTTTGTTGCTTTTGATGCGTGCTAGCCAGTCAGCGGAAAGACAATACATGATTACAATTGAGCCATTTACAGTGCATAGATACGTGACATAAGGGAATAACGTTCAGTGCAAGGTAAAGCCAGTAAGGTCCTATCAAAGAGAGTCTGAGGGTCACCAATGAGGTAGCTAGTAGTTCAGGACCGATCTCTAGTTGTTGTAAGAAGTGTAGGAAAAAAGCTGCTCCACCTTCGCTCAGTCCGCCTTAACCAACCTGATCTCCCAGTGGCTCAACACTTCAACTCCCCCTCCCACTCCCAGTCTGACCTTTCTGTCATGGGCCTCCTCCATTGTCATAGTGAGGCCCAGTGCAAATTGGAGGAACAGCACCTCATATTTCACGGGCAACTTACAGCCCAGCGGTATGAACATTGACTTCTTCCACTTCAGGTTCCTTCCTGCTTCCTCTCTCTATCCCCTCCCCCTTCCCAGTTCTCCCACTAGTCTTCCTGTCTCTGGCTACATCCTATCTTTGGCCTGCCACCTCCCCTGACAACAGTCTGAAGAAGGGTCTCGACCCGAAACGTCACCCATTCCTTCTCTACCGAGATGCTGCCTGACCCGCTGAGTTACTCCAGCATTTTGTGTCTACCTTCTAGTTGTTGTAAGATCATTCTGTTGCCTGATAACAGCTGGGAAGAAACTCGTTACGTTTACTGTTTCTGTCTCTGTTGTTACTCAGTGAATATACAGTCGGCTCATTGCTGTTTCTGAACTGCTTCCTAATTCTCCATGCTTTATCACAATCGTGGCTCGAAGCAGCAGATGTTAAGGCAAATGATTCTAATGAAGAGATATATGAAGATGTAGTTAAATGGAGTCAAATACATTAAGCCTCGTGCATAATTGTTTAAGCAGCAGACTATTAACAATGAGGTTTGGGAAATTTGTGAGATGCAGCTGTGCTTATTTTTGTACATCACAAAAAAAGCGTAGACGGGATCACTCTGAGAACTGGCGTAGACGGGCTGAATGGCCTCTGCCTATAGTGTACGGAAACATGAGTGAGTCTAAAATGTGGGAGAGAACCGAGTTATGTCTCGAGCATCTGGGAAAGCAAATGTATGGAGTCACCATGTTTAGGTATTTAGTAGTTTATTGTCACGCGTACAGTGGAAAGCCTTTTGTCGTGCTTTCCAGTCAGCGAAAATACCGTACGCAATTACATTCGAGCCGTCCACAGTGTACAAATACAGGATAAAGGGAATAACGTTCAGTGCCAGGTAAAGTCCAATTAAAGATGGTCCATTGGTCTTCTGTGAGGTAGATGGTAGCTCAGGACCACTCTCTAGTTGGCGTTAGGATGGCTCAGTTACCTGATAACACAATGTATGGAAAGCTTTCCGTCGACCATGTGCGATTTTGAGACGTTTGTTTAAATACTTTTTTTGTGAATACATTCTATAATTATAGTACTCTTATTCAGATTTGTAAGCTTGCATTTGGCAGGCGTTGACAAAAACTCTGCAGCAAAACAAACCTGGGAAACTGCTGTTTGAGCATTTTGATTAATTCTCAATAGCCGGCGGTTCTTGGTTGGGGGATGGACGAGATCCACTCCCAACCATCAATCTGCTGGAGGAGCTCGGCACGTCCACCGGCGGTGGAAAGGCTGGACAGAAATGGCCGGTTTCTGGTTGGAACCTGGCACCAGGATTGTTTGATATGTTTTGGCCACATCTTTCCACTCTTGTAGATGAAGTCACTTAAATTCAGAATGCACCAACGCTTGGTTTGACAACACCTCTGATCAAGACACAAAGTGCTGGAGTAACTCAACGGGCCAGGCAGCATCTCTGGAGAACATGAACAGGTGACGTTTTGGGTCGAAACCCTTCTTCAGGCTGTTTTCCTGCTGTCTCTCTAAAACTCGAACTGAAACATTTCAGATCAATGGTTTATTTATTGTCCTATGTGCAGAGATACCGTGAAAAGCTTGTTATGCACGCTATCAAGTCACATCACACTGTACATGAGTACAATATATCCTCTTCTGGAACAGCACGCGGAGACTCGCCAAGTCCTGCCGCCATCTTGCAACTCCCAAGTCTCTGTAAAGTCCGATCTTGGCCCAAGGAGATGACCAGCTTCTTACCTTCTCACGTTAAGGCCCGGTGTCCGGGTGGCACTGGGTTGGTGAAGTAGGCGTGGGCCCAGCCCAGTGCGATGCCGTCGGCTCCTTCCATCGCCGCCCCGTGCAGCTGCCGCGGGCTGCGCTCGATCCGCTCGCTCGCCCAGCTGCTGTAGGGCCTCCCGCGGCCCCCTCCCGCCAACACCACCGCCCACGACCACCGCAAACCCTCCAGCAGACGCCCCTCCCCTGTGCCCAAGGGCACCGCGTCCTAGTTCCCGAGCAGATCGCGGAACTTTAGGGTGCTTACAGAGGGTGCAGGAGGGTAGTTTAGTTTAATGTAGAGATACACCAAGCCCGCGCTAGCTAGCTCGTGATCACCCCCTGCCCTGGTTCTATCCTGCACACGAGGAAGGATTTACAGAAGCCAATCGACCTTTAAACCTGCACGTCTTTGGAACGTGGGGGGAAACCAGAGCACCTGGAGGAAACCCACGCGGTCACAGGGAGATCGTGCAAACGCAACGCAGACAGCACCCGAGGTCAGGATTGAACCCGGGTCTCCAGCACTGCGCCACCCACGGACCATTCACAGCCACCGGACATTCCCTTACCCCAGGGGCCAGCAACCTTTCTTTGTAAAGGGCCAGATATTACATAATCTTCGGCTTTGCGTGTCGAGAGGCAAAATCGAAGATATTATGTGGGTGCTTGTATAACAAGGAAAAACATTTTCTCTCAAATTCTTTATTGATGAAATTCAAAATACAGTGATAATGAGTACAATTTTTTGTAACATTGATCTACTGATGAAAAGAATGGAAATCCTTTTTTTGTGATAATATTTCACTTAATTGGGGTTGAAAGTTTGTGTTCCCCATCATCAAAATCGATTTCAAATGTTCATCTGTAGTGAGATTTTACGTTTTTCATCTTTGAAAATGTCTTATCACACAGATATGTACTGCCAAATACTGATACAAGTCCACGAGAATATGATTTTAATTGAGCATATTCATCACTTGGAAGACACTTATAAAATTCCATTGGATTCTTCTCTTGATATTTGCCTTTTATCATGTCATTACATTGCAGATGAATCGCCTCTAATTGAATGTTCGGTGGAAGCTCCCCAATGGCACAATTAATGGATTTTGAAATATGGAGAAAAAAAATTTGGTCTTGCATCGATGTCCGAAAAGCACTGCTGAAACTGTAGTTTGAGTTCGGAAAATATAGCTGCTGCAAATGTGATCTCGCTTCTTGTGATAGCTTTTGACAGCATGGGGAAGTGTATAAATCAGCTTGGCATTACTTGCGATTCATTCAACCTTAGTTGTCGTCGAAATTACTTTACTGCAGCATAGGTTTCGCATATAAGCACCATGTTGCCATGTAGTTTTACATTGAACTCATTAAGATACATTATCAAGTCTGCAGCACAAGTTAATTTCCAAAGCCATCCAGTGACTGATAGTAGTGGTTTCACCGTGATTTGTTTATATATTTTATAGCATTGATATGGAGGTGACATTCTCAATCTCGTTGTACTTGTACAATGACATTAAAAGATATTGTATTGTATTGTTGAGAGAGGTTCTTCTCGTTCAGGAAAATGTCAGTCTCGGTTTTGTGTTGCGCTGAGCAGCATGTACAATACGTGAACGATAGTCAAATCAAGTCAATTTTATTTGTATAGCACATTTAAAAACAACCCACGTTGACCAAAGTGCTGTACATCAGTTCAGGTACTAAGAACGAACATACAATGGCACACAAACATAACAGCACATACATAAACAGTTCACAGCGCCCCCTCAGAAGGCCTCAAACGCTCGGGAGTAGAAATACGTTTTGATAGTGGATTTTGAAATAGTAGAATTCTCTGCCTCAGAGGGCAGTGGAGGCCAGTTCTCTTAATGCTTTCAAGAGAGAGCTAGATAGAGCTCTTAAGGATAGTGGACTCGGGGGAGAAGGCAGGAAAGGGGTACTGATTGAGAATGATCAGCCATGATCATATTGAATGGTGGTGCTGGCTCGAGGGGCCGAATGGCCTACTCCTGCACCTATTGTCTATTGTCTATTGATAGGTAGACGATACGTAGACAATACAGAAATGGATGAGCGTGCCTGTGTTCCAATATCTATCGACACTGAAATTTGAATTTCATATCATTTTAACATCTCATGATATATTATTCTTCTTTCGATTTTTTTTCTAAACCTTTTTAAAACTGCAAAGACACTTCTTAACTCACGGGCCGTACTAAAACGGGCGGCGGGCCGGATTTGGCCCGCGTGCCGTAGGCTGCTGACCCCTGCCCTACATCTTCCACCGGCGCCATCTTGGAGACTGAGATGCTGCTTGACCTGCTGAGTTACTCCAGCATTTTGTGAATAAATACTGGAGGGACAGTGGACAGCTCGGAAAGACGGCAACCGGGGCGGGGCGGGTTGGCAGCTCAAACTGCATCCTCTGTGAGGAGGAAACCCAACTCAGCTACAGATCAACTCTTGGAGAAATACCCCCAAGGGTGCCCGAGAGGGGGGGGGGGGGGAGGATGAGCACCCCAATTTGCGGACCAAAGCCTAATGACTAATGGCAAAGGACAACCGACCATGAGTATGAAATACAGATGTGGAAAGGTCTGCAAGAACAGCTGAGGCCTGAAGATTCACCAGGCCCGGATGAAGTGTTTGGGAGGAGAGGGAGCGTCACAACGCACAGGTACCTTACCTGGTGAGACGCAGGAGCAGCCAGGCCTGGAAGCACCCCATAGAGCCAGAAGCTATTGAGGGTGTGCAGTGTAGGTTTACTAGGTTAATTCCCGGAATGGCGGGACTGTCATATGTTGAAAGACTGGAGCGACTAGGCTTGTATACACTGGAATTTAGAAGGAAGAGAGGGGATCTTATCGAAACGTATGAGATTATTAAGGGATTGGACACGTTAAAGGCAGGAAACATGTTCCCAATGTTGGGGGAGTTCAGAACAAAGGGTCACAGTTTAAGAATAAGGGGTAGACCATTTCGAACTGAGATGAGGAAAAACTTTTTCAGTCACAGAGTTATAAATCTGTGGAATTCTCTGCCTCAGAAGGCAGTGGAGGCCAATTCTCTGAATGCATTCAAGAGAGAGCTGGATAGAGCTCTTAAGGATAGCGGAGTCAGGGGGTATGGGGAGAAGGCAGGAACGGGGTACTGATTGAGAATGATCAGCCATGATCACATTGAATGGCGGTGCTGGCTCGAAGGGCCGAATGACCTCCTCCTGCACCTATTGTCTATTGTCTAAGCCCCAAGTGCTGCAACTAGTCCCTCAGAACAGACCTCTGGGGAAGGATTGAGTCAAATGGCCACAGGCCTGCAAGGGTTGGAGGAACTGATTTGGATGGGCAAGGATGAGGTTTCAGCCGTCTGTACGGAGTTTGTACGTTCTCCCCATGACCTGCGTGGGTTTTATCCGAGATCTTCGGTTTCCTCCCACACTCCAAAGACGTACAGGTATGTAGGTTAATTGGCTGGGTAAAATGTAAAAATTGTCCCTAGTGTGTGTAGGATAGTGTTAATGTGCGGGGATCGCTGGGTGGCGCGGACCCGGTGGGCCGAAGGGCCTGTTTCTGCGTTGTATCTCTAAACCTAAAAAATCACTCACGATGTGTTCAGGAGCATCAAGTATCAATTGCACTTGTGTGCAGGAAGAGATTTAAACTACAGAAGACAATGAGGGAATTCAGAGATCAGGGAGCTGAGATGAGAAAATATGGACAGATGACAGTCTAAAAATAAATATTCAATGGAATTGATAAATGATAAACCTTGATGAAACCACAGTTCATTTCCTCTGTAATTTATACTCTCGTCAGTAATTCTGTAAATGTCCGTCCTGCTGGGTTCATGACTATGGGTGAGTCTTTTTACGCACATTATCTCTCACCAAGAGAACTCTTCACCAAATGTAGATTTGACGCTGCAGTACAACACTTTAAATCCTTTTAAAACCTAAGTATTAAAACCGGATGCGAAGATAAATATTGTGTGCAAGTAGTTAGCAAGGGAATTCAGAGGAGCGATAGGCAGAAAAGAGAAACAAAGGAATTAACTGAGAAATGGGAGAAAGTGAAAAGGAATGTTGCACGCAGCAAAAACAGATAATAAGGAAGAGCCCTCTCTCTTTTCTGTGCCCCCCCCCCCCAATCCCAGTGTGCACCCATTTCTCCCACTATCCCGCCACTCTTCCACCCTCCTTCCATCCCCTTCCATCCATCTTCCCCCATCTGGCTTTACATTCTCTCCTTATCTTTGTCACTTAATCCACCCATCCTCCAATAAACCTCCCCCACCACACCTGCATCCACCTTCTCTCTTCCAGCTTTCTCCCCACCTACTATATCACTTCATCGGTCTGAAGAAGGGTCCCAAACCAAATGTCCTATCCATTCCCTGCACAGATGCTGCCTGACCTGCTGAGTTCCTCCAGCACTTTGTTGTGACAAGATTCACATATATTCCACGTGTGGAATTCCATGCGTTATAGAGCGTAGAACAGGCTCCTTTGGCCCAGCAAGACCACGCCAACGAGCAATCGCTCTGTACATTGACACTATCCTACACACTAGCCAAAGCCAATTAGCCCACAAACCTGTATATCTCTGGGTTGTGGATGTGAAAACCCGCACAGTCGCAGGGAGAACGTACAAACTCTGCACAGACAGTACCCGTAGTCAGGAGAGAACCTGGGGCTCTGGCGCTCTGAAACAGCAACACAACCACTGTGCCACCCGAATCAGTTTATATATATATATATTTGGTAGCAATGTTGGCAGTTTATCTTTTAAAACTATAACCTGTTTCCCTGCAGAACTGCTTGTGTAGGAAGGAACTGCAGATGCTGGTTTAAACCGAAGATGGGCACAAAATGCTGGAGTAACTCAGCGGGGCAGGCAGCATCTCTGAACAGAAGGAATGGGTGACGTTTCGGGTCGAGATCCTTCAGAAGGGCCTGGACCCAAAACATCACCAATTCCTTCTCTCCAGAGATGCTGCCCGTCCCACTGAGTTACTCCAGCTTTTTTGAGTCTAACTCCTGGAGAAGTTTGTTTGCTAAATGGAATATTAATTGATGCTGCACCTGAATCTGAGACTTTTACAGAGTAGAAGCAGAGGAAATTATGTCTTGAATGCTTTGGGACTCCTGTTCTTGGCATCCCAAGCGGAAGTCATGGTATTTTGAACGAGTAATTGCCATTGTTAAAGTTAAGCAGCTGCAAAAGGTTTTTGGAAAAAGAACAAAGGTTTGAAAAAAAATGTTTGCCCAGGAAAGGAACCGATCAAACAAAACAATGGAACGGCATTGTATAATAACTATTAACAGTGCAAAAGAAAGATTTTTGGAAAATATTTGTTTGAGGGTTTTGAGAAAATGCTTTGAGTACAATCGTTTGAGAGAAGGTAGAGATGTAATGAGCTGTTTCTGTTTCATTTTTTTATTAAATGTTTTATGCTCCTCAAAGGAAACCCATTCATCATCTTAGATTAGTTTAGTTTAATATTCTCACGTGCAAGTTTCAACTACAGTGAAAAGTTTTGTTGTTGCGCGCTATCCAGTCGGTCAAAAGGCTACACATGATTACAATCAAGCTGTCCACAGTGTACAAACACAGGATAAAGGGAATAACGTTTGGTGCAAGACAAAGTCCGATTAAAAGTCTTGATTAGGAAGACTCCACAGACCTGATAGCGTTGGAATTTGCCTGGGTTAGATTCTGTGTCATAACAAGGAACTGCTGGGGCTGTTTATACCAAAGATCTCTGGAGAAAATGTATAGGTGACATTTCCTGTCAGGCTTGAGTTCCTCAGACTTGAGTTTGAATGTGTGCGAGTTTTTTAGGTTAATTTAGTCCCGACCCAAAACACCTATCCATGTTCTCCAGAGATGCTGCCTGACCCACTGTGCCTGGGGGGAGGGGAGGGAGGGGGTGGGGGGGGGTGGGGGGAGGGGGGGGGGGGGGATATCCAGCTCTTTGTGTCTACCTTTGGGCTAGATTAGGGTAAGGTTTATTATTGTCACATGTAGCGAGGGACAGTGCTTGTTTTGCATGCCATCCAAACAGATCAGGTATACTATACATAATATAAGAAAATAACTGCAGATGCTGGTACAAATCGAAGGTATTTATTCACAAAATGCTGGAGTAACTCAGCAGGTCAGGCAGCATCTCAGGAGAGAAGGAATGGGTGACGTTTCAGGTCGAGACCCTTCTTCAGATCAGGTATACTATACATAAATACAGTCAAGTCAAACTCAAGTACAATAGATACAGCAAAAGGGGAAGATACAGAGTGCAGAATATAGTTCTCAGCATCGTAGCGCATCAGTTCCAAAGACAACGTCCAATGTCCGCAATGAGGTAGAGGTGAATCGGACAGTACCCTAGCTTATGGAAGGACCGTTCAGAAGCCTGATAGCAAAGGGGAAGAAACTGTTCCTGAGTCTGGTGGAGGGCGATTTCAAGCTTCTGTAACTTCTGCCTGAGCAGGGAGAAGCAGGAATGACCAGGGTGGGACAAATCTTTGATTATGTTGGAAGTCTTCTTTTCTGAAAGGGGATTTAATTGAAACTTAAAGGCCATAAGGTGCCTTGAAGGATGGTTGTGGAGAGGCTATTTCTCCTTGTGGGATAATCTAGAACAAGTAGCCCAGGCTTAAGAATATGGAGTATATCATTTATCATATACCACACATAAATACAATCAAGTCAATCGCTGGTGCAATAGGTCGAGCAAAGTGCAGAATATAGACTTCTGGGCTTTAGAAATCGACCCACGAACACCACAGTGACTAGTGATTACCCTGTATCCTACACACCAGGGACAATTTACAATTTTTTGCAGAAGCCAATTAACCTACAAGCCTGTGGCCTTTGGAGTGTTGGTGGAACCCAGGGAAATCCCATGCTGTCAGACGGAGAACGTACAAACTCCGCGCAGACAGCACCCTTAGTCATGATTGAACCCGGGTCTCTGGCGTTGTAAGGAAGCAACTCTGCTGCTCCGTCACTGTGCCGCACTCAGATCTCAGCACTGCTCCATTGAGGTCACTTAATGGGGGTTGCCTGATATCCCCCCCCCCCCCCCCCTCCACCCAGGGAATATTACCAGGGAGCCTGTATGAGAAATATCGAGATGCTAACACTGGTTCATCCCAACCACCGCTCCCATCAAACACACACCAGTTGGCTTCCATCAGTAAACAGGAGTTTTAATGGAAGACACAAAAAGCTGGAGTAACTCAGCGGGTCAGGCAGCATCTCTGGAGAGAAGGAATGGGTGACGTTTCGAGTCGAGACCCTCCTTCAGACTTTTAATGGTTGCCTTTTGGCCTCTTTCAAATGTTTGACTAATTGGTGACTAATGAATTGTTAATGATTCTGGCTCAAATTGGGAGAGTCTTAATTTAGGACCAATGATAAATATTCTTCAAGGATAATATCTATATACTAAAACTCTTGTTTGTTTGTTTGTTCCTGAACTACAGCCAAAACGGTACTCGATATCGCGACAATTTTAGGCCCACCTTACTGACTGTCGTCCCTTTGGTGCTAATGGGAGAAGTTTCATTGAAATCGGTGTTGTATTTTTAAAGTTATTCACATTTTAGAGTTTAAATCTATCTCCTAGGGAGGGAGGGGGGAGGGAGGGAGGATAAGGGAGGTTGAGGGGGATGGAGTGGAGGGGGGGGAAGGGGAGGGTGGAGGGAGGGAGGGTGGAGGGAGGGGGGGATGGGGGGGAAGAGGGGAGGGGGGGAGGACAGGGTGCTGCACCAATGCAGGAGAGGTTTGGGCCCAACGGGTCCACTTGGTCTAGTATTCTATAAAAAAGGCCATACAGATGCACAATCTACACAAGCTACAGAATCTGTGGAATTCTCTGCCTCAGAAGGCAGTGGAGGCCAATTCTCTGAATGCATTCAAGAGGGAGCTAGATAGAGCTCTTAAGGATAGTGGAGTCAGGGGGTATGGGGAGAAGGCAGGAACGGGGTGCTGATTGAGAATGATCAGCCATGATCACATTGAATGGCGGTGCTGGCTCGAAGGGCCGAATGGCCTCCTCCTGCACCTATTGTCTATTGTCACAGCTGGCAGAGCTGCTTCCCCACAGCGCCAGAGACCCAAGTTCGATCCTGACCTCGGGTGCTGTCTAGACTGAGGGTTTACTGGTTCTCCCTGTGACTGCGTGGGTTTCCTCCGGGCACTTCGGTTTCCTCCCACATCCCAAGACGTGTGGGGTTTGAAGGTTAATCCGCCTTTGCAAATTGCCTCCAGTGTGGAGGGAGTGGATGAGGCATGGGGATAACATAGAACTAGTGTGAACGGGTGATTGACGGTCAGCGTGGACTCAGTGGGTCAAAGGACCGGTTTCCATGCTGTATCTCAAACTTTGAGTTACTTAATGTTATGACAGAGTGTTTCAAACAAGCACACCAAGAGTCCGAATCATCTTGAATCCGGACCAAATGGGTACTTGGAGAATGAATCTTTCACTGTTCTGCCCAGTTCACGTGACAGGACCATTGTCAACAGGTGAGAGGGGCAAATTTTAATGGAGATGTGCGGGCAAGTATATTTTACACAGGGTGGGGGCCTGGAACGTGCTGCCAGGTGTGGTGGTGGAGGGAGATATACGATGGTGGTGTTTTAAGAGGCTTTTAGATGGGCACATGGATGAGCAAATGGGTGAAGGGATGGGTCACATTTCGGCAGAGGAGATTAGTTTATCGTGGCATCATGTTCAGCATGGACATTGTACTGTTCTACCTTCTCTGTTGAAGGCTCATCCTTTTAACTAAAATGTTACGGCCTTTCAGGTGGATATAGACATTCCGAAGGAAATATTTGAGAGAGGCAATTGGGAAATCCTCTTGTGAATGTGTTAATGATTGTCTCTCAATAAAGGTCACCTGGACAGATTATCTGGTTATTGTCAAAGCTATCACATGGCGGGCAATTTTGGTGCCATGCTTCTTACGTTACGTTATTGGCCGTGTCTAAAATGTATTGGCTGCCTGTCGCTCTGAATCGTGAAAGAGGCAATGGGAACGCACCTTTCCCTTATTCCTGATGGCCCATAGAAACATTGGATCAGGCAGCTGGGATATAAAAGGCAGCGCAGTGGGTAGAGCCGTTGCCTCTCAGGGGCCTTTTTCGATCGTGACCTCGAGTGTTATCATCATATCATATCATATATATACAGCCGGAAACAGGCCTTTTCGGCCCACCAAGTCCGTGCCGCCCAGCGATCCCCGCACATTCACACTATCCTACACCCACTAGGGAGAATTTTTACCTTTACCCAGCCAATTAACCTACATACCTGTACGTCTTTGGAGTGTGGGAGGAAACCGAAGATCTCGGAGAAAACCCACGCAGGTCACGGGGAGAACGTACAAACTCCTTACAGTGCAGCACCCGTAGTCAGGATCGAACCTGAGTCTCCGGCGCTGCATTCGCTGTAAAGCAGCAACTCTACCGCTGCGCTACCGTGCCACCGTATCTGTGTGTGAGTTTGCACATTCTCCTTATGATGGCATAGGTTTCCTCCGGGTGCTCCGGTTTACTCCCACATTCCACTGGTGTGTTGGCTTGTAGGTTAATTGGCTCTCTGCAAATTGCCCCGAGTTTGTAGGGTGTGGGTGAGTGAGTAAGCGGAATAACATAGAACTAGTGTGAACAGGTGATCGATGGTCAGTGTGGACCCGGTGGGCTGAAGGGCCTGTTTACATGCTGTCTGGCTCACTCAATCAACTCCGTACAATACAATATGATATGACAGAACTTTATTTATCCCAGGAGGGAAATTGGTCTGCCAACAGTCATTAAAAAAACAACAAGATACGTGAAACATGAAATTAAAGTAACAAGTGGAAAGTCTAGGATTGGAGATGTGCAAAGATTGGGGGTGGGGGGGGGGGGGGTTAGAAGGGGAGTCATAAGGGGGAGGAACTGTACAGAAGGGGGAGGAACTGTGCACTTTGACAGCCACAGAGAAGAAGGATCTCCTGTGGCGTTCTGTGCTGCATCTTGGTGGAACCAGTCTGTTGCTGAAGGTGCTCCTCAGGTTGCCCAGTGTGTCATGGAAGGGGTATTGTCCAGGATGCTCCGCAGTTTGAGGAGCATCCTCCCCTCCAAGACCACCTCCCATGAATCCCACTCTACCCCCAGGACGGAGCCAGCCTTCCTGATCAGTTTGTTAATTCTGTTGAAGTCCGCAGCCTTTGCCCTCCTGCCCCAGCACACGACAGCGGAAGTAGATGGCACTGGCTACCACAGATTGGTGGAACATCTGTAGCATCTCACTGCAGACGTTGAAGGAGCGGAGCCTCCTCAGAAAGTACAGCTGGCTCTGTCCCTTCTTGTACAGGGCCTCAGCATTCCTGGGCCAGTCCAGTTTACTGTCCAGTTACACTACAAGGTATTTGTACTCGCTGGTAAACTGCACATCCACACCATTGATGGAGACAGGGGACAGGGGTGTTCCTCTCCTCCCAAAGTCCACCACCAACTCCTTAGTCTTGTCGGTGTTGAGCTGCAGGTGATTCAGCCCCCGCCACGCAACAAAGTCGTTGACTACACCTTTTCCCTCCCCTCACTGATGCGGTCCACAATTGCAGAGTCATCTGAGAACTTCTGCAGGTGGCAGGAGTCCGAGTTGTATCTGAATTCCGAGGTGTAGATGGTGAACAGGGAGGGAGACAGAGCCATCCCCTACGGATAGTGTTGTTCACTACCGTCACTTAGATACAGTTCTGTAGCCTGGCATTAATGTGGCCAGCATTAATTCCCATTGTGTTGTATAGTCAGAGAGTCATTCAGCACAGAAACAGGCCCTTCTGTCCAACTCATCCATGCCGACCAAGATGCACCGTCTACGCTAGTCCCACCGGCCTGGATTCGGTCCATATCTCTCTAAACCTTTCCTATCCATGCACCTGCCCATGGACTGTATATCTCACTGCATCAGGACTCGCTTTCTGTTTTTTCTTTCCTGATGTGAGCTGTCTTGCCGCAGGCCTCCAATGGCTATGATCTGATGAAAAGACAAACCTTTTGACCTGCACAGTTGTGTCTTGGTGACTGCTGCAGAGGGAATGCGTCATGGCAACTCCCTGGGAAGGCAACTTTGACGTACAGGGTTTTCTTCCACCATTTGTAGAACCTTGTAGAAAGGAAAGCCTTTCTGCTCATGAGAACATTGAAGATTCTCGTGAATTTAATAAAGTTATAATGTTTGCAATCCTGCAAAGAAAAGCATTCATTCGTCATTGAACCACCAGTGATGTTTGCAAGCTTTGATCTCACTGTCTTCGACTTTTGATCTCACTGTCTTCGACTGTCTTCGACTTACAGATTATTAATTTATTGTGTCATTGATTATTGTTTATTTTTGATTGATTGATTATTGATTATTGTTTATTTATGGTGTGTTGTTGCTGTAATGGGCCTGCAAAGCTGGAAAATGTAAGGATTTTATGTTTCCATTGCCAATACATAGAAACATAGAAAATAGGTGCAGGAGGAGGCCATTCGGCCCTTCGAGCCAGCACTGCCATTCATTGTGATCATGACTGATCGTCCCCAATCAATATCCCGTGCCTGCCTTCTCCCCATATCCCTTGATTCCACTAGCCCCTAGAGCTCTATCTAACTCTCTCTTAAATCCATCCAGTGATTTGGCTTCCACTGCCCTCTGTGGCAGAGAATTCCACAAATTCACAACTCTCTGCATGAAAAAGTTTCTTCTCTCCTCAGTTTTAAATGGCCTCCCCTTTATTCTATGACTGTGGCCCCTGGTTCTGGACTCGCCCAACATTGGGAAAATGTTTCCTGCATCAAGCTGGTCCAGTCCTTTTATAATTTTATATGTTTCTATAAGATCCCCTCTCATCCTTCTAAACTCAGTGAACGCAAGCCTAGTCTTTTCAATCTTTCCTCATATGACAGTCCCGCCATCCCAGGGATCAATCTCGTGAACGTACGCTGCACTGCCTCAATTACAAGGATGTCCTTCCTCAAATTAGGAGACCAAAACTGCACACAATACTCCAGATGTGGTCTTACCAGGGCCCTATACAACTGCAGAAGAACCTCTTTACTCCTATACTGAAATCCTCTTGTTATGAAGGCCAACATTCCATTAGCTTTCTTCACTGCCTGCTGTATCTGCACGCCAACTTTCAGTGACTGGTGTACAAGGACACCTAGGTCTCGCTGCACCTCCCCCTTACCTAACCTAACTCCATTGAGATAATAATCTGCCTCCTTGTTTCTGCCGCCAAAGTGGATAACCTCACATTTATCTATTTTATACTGCATCTGCCACGCATCTGCCCGCTCACTCAACCTGTCAAGGTCACCCTGCAACCTCCTTACATCCTCTTCATAGTTTACACTGCCACCCAGCTTGCTAGTGTTGCTTCTAATTCCCTCTTTCAAATCATTAATATATATGGTAAACAGTTGCGGCCCCAACACCGAGCCTTGCAGCACTCCACTCGCCATTGCCTGCCATTCTGAAAAGGACCCGTTTACTCCTACTCGTTGCTTCCTGTCTGCCAACCAATTTTCTATCCATGTCAACACCCTACCCCCAATACCATGTGCTCTAATTTTAGTCACCAATCTCCCGTGCGGGACCTTATCAAGGCTTTCTGGAAGTCTAGATACACTGCATCCACTGGCTCCCCTTCATCCATTTTACTTGTCACGTCCTCTCAAAATTCCAGAAGATTAGTCAAGCATGATTTCCCTTTCATAAATCCATGCTGACTTGGACTTATTCTTTTACTGCTATCCAAATGCACTGTTATTACCTTTTTAATAATTGACTCCAGCATCTTCCCCACCACCGAAGTCAGGCTAACTGGTCCGTAATTCTCCATTTTCTCTCTCGCTCCTTTCTTGAAAAGTGGGATAACATTAGCTATCCTCCAATCCACAGGAACTGATCCTGAATCTATTGAACATTGGAAAATGATCACCAATGCATCCACTGTTTCTAGAGCCACCTCCCTGAGGACCCTGGGATGCAGACCATCAGGCCCAGGGGATTTATCATCCTTCAGTCCCATTAGTCTACCCAATACTATTTCTCACCGAATGAAAATTTCTTTCAGTTCCTCTACCCCCCTAGATCCTTTGTCCTCCAGTACATCTGGGAGATTGTTTGTGTCTTCCTTAGTGAAGACAGATCCGAAGTACCTGTTCAACTCAATACATATGATAATTAAACACTGTTGACTCTTGTTCCTTGACCATTGACTCTGGACTCTACTATGCATGAATCTAAGTCATGGTGGGCCCAGAACAGGAAACCCCTCCACCTCCCCAAGTCCCGAAGGCTCTTGAATCTTTGATTTCTCTTTACAGCTGATGCATATTTGGTTATATTTACTTTAAGGGAAGAAAGCATTCTTTTTTATATAATGTACAGAAATATGGATTTAAAATAAATAGAATTAGTTATTTGGACCTTGTATTGCAGAGTCATAGAGTCACAAAGTCATAGAGGAAATAGGCCCTTCAGCCCAACTTGTCCATGCCAACCAAGATGCCAACTATCTAAGCTAGTCCCCATTTGCCCATATTTGGCTGCAATCTCTCTAAACCTTTCCTATTCATGTACCTATCCAAGAGTCTTTTAAACATTGTTATAGTATCTGCCTCAACTATCTCCACTGGCAGCTTGTTCCATATACCCACCATCCTGTGTGAAAAAGTTGGCCTTTTTTGTTCCTATTAAATATTTCCCCTCTCAACTTAAACCTATGTCCTCTGGTTCTTGATTCCCTTACCCTGGGTAAAAGATAGTACATTCACTCCTATCCATTCTTTGATGCTCCCTGTATATAGTAAGGGGTGACTTGTACAAAAGGGACGGGTTGCATCTTAACAGCAGGGGGACAAACATTCTGGCAGGCAGGTTTGCTAGTGTGACACCTGTGGCTTTAAACTAAGTAGTGGGGGGGAGGGGTTAACAAATTGTGAATATGAAGATGAGGTAAAAGGGAATACAGGAGATATTGCAAAAGACTCTAGGAAGAATGGGAACAGAAGTTCCAGAGCGGAAAAGAAATTAAGGGCAGGGCCAATTGTGAACGATGTGAGAGGGGAGGTAAATACAGAAGTTAAAGTGTTGTACTTAAATGCGCGTAGTATAAAAAATAAAGTGGATGAGCTTGAGGCTCAGTTAGTCATGGGCAAGTATGATGTTGTAGGGATCACTGAGACATGGCTACAAGAGGACCAGGGCTGGGAACTGAATATTCAGGGGTACACAACGTATAGAAAAGACAGACAGGTGGGCAGAGGGGGTGGGGTTGCTCTGATGGTAAGGAATGATATTCATTCCCTTGCAAGGGGTGACATAGAATCAGGAGATGTTGAATCAGTATGGATAGAAATGAGAAATTGTAAGGGTAAAAAGACCCTAATGGGAGTTATCTATAGGCCCCCAAACAGTAGCCTCGACTTAGGGTGCAAGTTAAATCAGGAGATAAAATTGGCGTGTCAAAAATGTAATGCTACGGTGGTTATGGGAGATTTCAACATGCAGGTAGACTGGGAAAATCAGGTTGGAAATGGACCCCAGGAAAGAGAGTTTGTAGAGTGCCTTCGAGATGGATTCTTAGAACAGCTTGTACTGGAGCCTACCAGGGAGAAGGCAATTCTGGATTTAGTGTTGTGTAATGATCCTGATCTGGTAAGGGGACTAGAGGTAAAAGAGCCATTAGGAGGCAGTGATCACAACATGATAAGTTTTACTCTGCAAATGGAAAGGCAGAAGGGAAAATCGGAAGTGTCGGTATTGCAGTATAGCAAAGGGGATTACAGAGGCATGAGGCGGGAGCTGGCCAAAATTGATTGGAAGGAGGCCCTAGCAGGGAAGACGGTAGAACAGCAATGGCAGGTATTCCTGGGAATAATGCAGAGGTTGCAGGATCAATTTATTCCAAAGAGGTGGAAAGACTCTAAGGGGAGTAAGAGACACCTGTGGCTGACAAGGGAAGTCAGGGACAGCATAAAAATTAAGGAGAGGAAGTATAACATAGCAAAGAAGAGTGGGAAGACAGAGGATTGGGACTCTTTTAAAGAGCAACAAAAGTTAACTAAAAAGGCAATACGGGGAGAAAAGATGAGGTACGAGGGTAAACTAGCCAATAATATAAAGGAGGATAGCAAAAGTTTTTTTAGGTACGTGAAGAGGAAAAAAATAGTCAAGGCAAATGTGGGTCCCTTGAAGACAGAAGCAGGGGAATTTATTATGGGGAACAAAGAAATGGCAGACGAGTTAAACCGTTACTTTGGATCTGTCTTCACTGAGGAAGATACACACAATCTCCCAAATGTTCTAGGGGCTGGAGAACCTAGGGTGATGGAGGAACTGAAGGAAATCCACATTAGGCAGGAAATGGTTTTGGGTAGACTGATGGGACTGAAGGCTGATAAATCCCCAGGGCCTGATGGTCTGCATCCCAGAGTACTTAAGGAGGTGGCTCTAGAAATAGTGGAAGCATTGGAGATCATTTTTCAATGTTCTATAGATTCAGGATCAGTTCCTGTGGATTGGAGAATAGCAAATGTTATCCCACTTTTTAAGAAAGGAGGGAGAGAGAAAACGGGTAATTATAGACCAGTTAGTCTGACATCAGTGGTGGGGAAAATGCTGGAGTCAATTATAAAAGACGAAATTGCTGAGCATTTGGATAGCAGTAACGGGATCGTTCCGAGTCAGCATGGATTTACGAAGGGGAAATCATGCTTGACAAATCTACTGGAATTTTTTGAGGATGTAACTAGGAAAATTGACAAGGGAGAGTCAGTGGATGTGGTGTACCTCGACTTTCAGAAAGCCTTCGACAAGGTCCCACATAGGAGATTAGTGGGCAAAATTAGGGCACATGGTATTGGGGGTAGGGTACTGACATGGATAGAAAATTGGTTAACAGACAGAAAGCAAAGAGTGGGGATAAATGGGTCCCTTTCGGAATGGCAGGCAGTGACCAGTGGGGTACCGCAAGGTTCGGTGCTGGGACCCCAGCTATTTACGATATACATTAATGACTTAGACGAAGGGATTAAAAGTACCATTAGCAAATTTGCAGATGATACTAAGTTGGGGGGTAGTGTGAATTGTGAGGAAGATGCAATAAGGCTGCAGGGTGACCTGGACAGGTTGTGTGAGTGGGCGGATACATGGCAGATGCAGTTTAATGTAGATAAGTGTGAGGTTATTCACTTTGGAAGTAAGAATAGAAAGGCAGATTATTATCTGAATGGTGTCAAGTTAGGAGGAGGGGGAGTTCAACGAGATCTGGGTGTCCTAGTGCATCAGTCAATGAAAGGAAGCATGCAGGTTCAGCAGGCAGTGAAGAAAGCCAATGGAATGTTGGCCTTCGTAACAAGAGGAGTTGAGTATAGGAGCAAAGAGGTCCTTCTACAGTTGTACCGGGCCCTGGTGAGACCGCACCTGGAGTACTGTGTGCAGTTTTGGTCTCCAAATTTGAGGAAGGATATTCTTGCTATGGAGGGCGTGCAGCGTAGGTTCACTAGATTAATTCCCGGAATGGCGGGACTGTCGTATGTTGAAAGGCTGGAGCGATTGGGCTTGTATACACTGGAATTTAGAAGGATGAGGGGGGATCTTATTGAAACATATAAGATAATTAGGGGATTGGACACATTAGAGGCAGATAACATGTTCCCAATGTTGGGGGAGTCCAGAACAAGGGGCCACAGTTTGAGAATAAGGGGTAGGCCATTTAGAACGGAGATGAGGAAGAACTTTTTCAGTCAGAGGGTGGTGAAGGTGTGGAATTCTCTGCCTCAGAAGGCAGTGGAGGCCAGTTCGTTGGATGCTTTCAAGAGAGAGCTGGATAGAGCTCTTAAGGATAGCGGAGTGAGGGGGTATGGGGAGAAAGCAGGAACGGGGTACTGATTGATAGTGATCAGCCATGATCGCATTGAATGGCGGTGCTGGCTCGAAGGGCTGAATGGCCTACTCCTGCACCTATTGTCTATTGTCTATTGTCTATTGTCAATCCCATTATTGTACAGCCAAATATCCTCTTGCACTGAACATTAAATACACGCCTTTGCTGTATATTAATAATTAGATCAAGTTCATCTGTTTATACAAAATATTCTGTTCCCAGCAGCAGTTTGGCTCAGAGGGTTACAGATGTTGTTTACTGTTAATATGGTTTTAAATTATTAAATGGCTCAACCAATCTGAAACTAAGAGATTTTCTCTTGTAATTTTTCTGTTCTTGTGTTTATTTGGGAGAGGAAACATTTTACATTATAAAATTATAATAGGGCAGACAGTCAGTGCCTTTTTAACCAGGATGGAAAAGACAAATACTAGTGGGCATAGCTTTAAGGTGAGAGGGGAAAAGTTTAAAGGGGACTAGACTGGCGTGGACCCATTGGGTGCAAACCTCTCCTGTGGGCCCGGCAACCCTGCCCCAACTGACGACCCGTGAATCCGTTGCTGGCCAGGGAGTCTCCCCCGGGGCTGTGGGGGGGCGAGGGGGGAGAGGAAAGGGAAGAGGGAGCCACTCACCCCGGCCCCGGGTGGCCAGTGCTGCAGCCAGAGCGAGCCGCGGACCCGTTGGGTGCAAACCTCTCCTGCAGCTCGGCGGCGACGGCCATCTTGTTTGACCTTCTGCCGCCGCGTTGCGCCATGGGAGGAACGGAGGAAGGTCAGGCACGGGGCACGTTGGAATGGGCGCCGGTCCTCCCGGCGGCGGGGGGGGGGGAGCGCATTTATTAAAGTTTATTAAGTTAATTGCTTTTAAAATGTAAGAAAACTTGATCAATCGAGACCGCAGGCGAATGGTGAGTAGGGTGGGCCTAAAATTGATGCACTATCATGTACCCTTTTGGCTGTATTTCGGGTACGTACAATCAAACTAACAAACTGACAAACAAACAAACAAGATGAGAGTTTTAGTAATAGATAGATAGATAGATAGATAGATATAGAGATAGATAGATATAGAGATAGATAGATATAGAGATAGATATAGAGATAGATAGATAGATATAGAGATAGATAGATATAGAGATAGATATAGAGATAGATAGATATAGAGATAGATAGATATAGAGATAGATATAGAGATAGATAGATATAGAGATAGATAGATAGATAGATAAATAGATAAATAGATAAATAGATAAATAGATAAATAGATAAATAGATAAATAGATAAATAGATAAATAGATAAATAGATAGATAGATAGATATAGAGATAGATAGCTATAGAGATAGAGAGATAGATAGAGAGATAGAGAGAGAGATGGATGGATGGATGGATGGATGGATGGATGGATGGATGGACGGACGGACGGACGGACGGACGGACGGACGGACGGACGGACGGACGGACGGACGGACGGACGGACGGAGTTTTTTTTACACAGGGTGGTGAGTGCCGGGAAGGAGCTGCCGGGGGTGGTGATGGAAGTGGTGTTTAAGAGGCTTTGGGATTGGCACATGGACATGGAGGGCTATGGGTTACGTGCAGGTAGATACGTAATGGCATCATGTTCAGCACAGACATTGTGGGCCAAAGGGCCTGTTCTTGTGCAATGCTGTTACTATGTTCTACGCTTTATTTTTCTCACTGTCGATTCTGCCACCAGTTGCTTGCCAGTCAGTAAATGATGATGTGAAGAGCGATTGATGTAATCAAATGATGTCCTGCAGTACTGATGGTTTAATTCTGCAATCGTTTTTGTTATATATTAAAAAAAAGGAGCGTGCTGTAACTGTTAAAAATGGCCCGAGTTCATTTAACTGGGGTTGGATTCCAGATCATTCATGTCTGTCTGTGCATGAGACAGACATGAGTCTCTATTCTTGCACCGTGTTCCAAAGACCGGGTTTAATGTTCAAAAACCAGGGGCCAGCACGGTGGCGCAGCGGTAAAGTTGCTGCATCACAGCGTGAGAGACCCGGGTTCGATCCTGACCACGGTGCTGTCCGTACGAAGTTTGTGCGTACTCCCTGTGACCACGTGGGATTTGCCCGGGTGCTCCGGTTTCCTCCCGCTTCCCAAAGACATCCAGGCTTGTAGATTAACTGGCTTCTGTAAATTGTTATCCTAGTGTCTAGGATAGAACTAGTGCACGGGTGATCGCTGGTCGACGTGGACTCGGTGGGGGGGGAGGCCTGCTTTTGCACTGCATCTTTAAACTAAACTGAACTAAAATCAGTGGACAGCGCCCACTGCTAAAATGTCACCTGTCTGTGGACTTTTGTACGGCAAGTCCCTGCCAGTAAAGTAGGCAGCAATAAAATCTACGCTAATTTCAACAGGGCAGCTGGATCCTCTCTGTACAAGGAAGCTGAGGAACAAACTGTTTCCTAAACTGATTAGATGAAAGAGCTTTTAATGACCAAGCAAAGTCTGGAGCATGAAATCGTAGTTGGAATTAAACACAGTGTTAAATTAGAGACGAGGCCACGAACTACAGCGGAGAGGTTTAAGGAGAGAGGGGAAATATTTAAGGGACAGAATACTTTGTACAAAACAGGATGAACTTGATCTAATTACAAATATATCACAGAAGATTAATTTAATGTTCGGTCTAAGAGGATATTTATACAATATTGACATTTATGCTGTATATGGAGAAGATCAGAGAATAGATAGGGTGAATGCATAGTCGTTTACCCAGAGTAGGGGAATCAAGAACCAGAGGACATCGGGTTATGGTGAAGGGGGGGTAGATTTAATGGGAACATTGGGGACAAATTTTTCACAAAGAGGGTGGTGGGTATATGGAAGCTTTTATACGTTAATAGGTAATATTAACAAAGCTTTTGGTGGATAAAACATAACATACAGCAATTTCTGGATTTATTTGCTTGCAGGACATTTATTATTGATTCTTTATTGACTCCAAAACTGGGTAATGAGGGTAATGGCAGATAGAGTTGACACATCCATGTGCCTTGGGTTCCTCTTCAATCAGGGTGGGGAACAATGGCAGATTGTCTGCAGATGCTGGAGTATACTGAAGATAGACACAGAGTCCTGGGGTAACTCAGCGGGTCGTGCAGCGTCTCTTGGAGAAAAAGGATGGGTGACGTTTTGGGTCAGGACTCTTGTTGAGATTTTGGAGTAAAAGGATTGGTGATGTTTCAGGTTGGGACCTTTCTTCAGACTGCTCTGGAGAAAAAGGATGGGGGACAATGAGTCTGAAGAAGGGTCCCAACCCGAAACGTCACGCATCCTTTTTCTCCAAAGATGTTGCCTGACGTGCTGAGTTACTCCAGCACTCTGTGTCTATCTTTGGGTAACAATAATAATAATAATAATAATAAGCATTTATTTTATATAGCGCCTTATCAGGTGCTCAAAGCGCTTTACATAAACAATCAAACATAAAAACAAACAGACAAACTATCCTAACGGAGAAGCGGCGAATAAACAACGCCAGCGTCCTCTCACGTCAGGGTCCGGCAGTAGACAGCAAAAAGCACAGGACACACAGATACAATTTTTACACAAGTTTTACACAATTTTTACACAAACAGCCATCACAGTGATTGCTCTAGGCACACCCTCACTGTGATGGAAGGCAAAGTCTTATCTCCTCCTGATTTCTTCTCCCGTGGTGCCACGAGGTGATCGAGGCTCCCAACTTTTTGAAGCCCCCACCGGGCGATGGAAAGTCCCAGGGCCGAGCCGAGCAGGCCGATGAAAGTCCTGAGCCCCCACTGGGAGATGGAAAGTCCCAGGGCCGAGCCGAGCAGGCCGATGAAGGTCCTGAGCCCCCACCGGGCGATGGAAAGTCCCAGGGCCGAGCCAAGCAGGCCGATGAAAGTCCTGAGCCCCCACCGGGCGATGGAAAGTCCCAGGGCCGAGCCAAGCAGGCCGATGAAGGTCCTGAGCCCCCACCGGGCGATGGAAAGTGCTGCGGCCGAGCCACGCAGGGCGATGAAGGGCCTGCGAGCGGGTCGATCATACCTCGCACTTCGAATGGCAGGTTGTGTAAGGTCATTAAGGATAGGAGTAGAATTAGGCCATTTGGCCTATCAAATCTACTCCGCCAATCAATCATGGATGATCTATCTCACCATCCTAACCCCATTCTCCTGCCTTCTCCCCACAACCTCTAACACCTATACTAATGAAAAATCTCTCTAACTCCACCTTAAAAATATCCACTGACTTGCTCTTTGCAGCCTTCTGTGGCAAAGAAATCCGCAGATTCACCACCACCTGACTAAATAAATTTCTCCTCATCTCCTTCCTTAAAGAACGTCCTCTAATTCTGAGGCTATGACTAGTCCTAGACTCTCCCACTTGTGGAAACATCCTCTCCACATCCACTCTATCTAAGCCTTTCACTATTCTGTATGTTTCAATGAGGTCTTGAAGTAAAGGAGATTTGAGAAATAATTTGTTATTAATGTCAATTCAGAGGTTCAGTAGTCACTATTACTAAAGCTAGCTTTTTATTCCAAATGTACTTAACTTTAACTTCTATTGCTAGTGCAATTGCATTAGCACTTCGGGTCTCCCTCTGCATATAAGCCTGCAAAGCTTCTTTTGTCTAACCTCCTTACAATCACAAGTTGCTTACAGGTGAGCCAAACCATTTAGGCTCATCTCAATTCATTCACCCAGGCAGCCCTGCTACAATACTCCCCTATGTAGGAAGGAACTGCAGATGCTGGCTTATACTGAAGATGGATGGGGGGGGGGGGGGATGTAACAAACTGGAGGCAAGAAAAGGCCAGAACAAATTAGGGCCAGCCATGGATGACCTCCGGAAGAGTGGAGCCCACAATGGTCCACTGTTGGCTTGGGAAGGTGTGACAACGAGGGATACAAGGATGCATCAATAGAACTGGTAGGATGACTAGGGTGGGGAGGGGAGAGAGATAAGGGGATGGAATGCAATAGGTAATTTAAATCTCTCCTTCCTGTGCCCACCCATTGTCTACCACCCTCCACCTGCTTCTTTTGCACAGATTTATTCTGCCAACCAATCCTTCCTCATATGTGTCCACCTATCACATCAGCTTTTTGGCCATTTCTTCCTCCCTCCCCACTCATCTCTTAACACCGGCTATCTTCATTCTATTCTTTCAGTCCATGCGAAGGGTCCAGAGCTAAAACGTCAACTGCCCATTTCCCCCCACAGATGCTGCTCGGCCTGTTGAGAATTTCATTGAAGAATCTCATTGTTCCCTCGTCGGCACGTGTGACATTTGAACACTGTGGACTCTTGACTTTTATGAATTGCACCAGCAGGTGGTTTCTGGTTCCAGATACCAGCATCTTCAACCCTTTGTTTGAGATCTTGTTGAATATCTTTGTACACTATAGAAGCAAACTTGCAGATGCCAAGTGAAATGATGAAAGGGGTGACTAGTGCTGAACGGGCTAAGCTGCAAGAGGATATTAATCTTACTGTGAGTTGACAGATGGCAAATGAAATGTAGAGAAATGCACAGTGTTTCATGTGGAGACAAAAAAACATCAAATACTTTACATAAAGTGTTTGGAGAAGATGAAAGCGAGTTAGATGCTCTGGTGGACAATCAATTGAAATGATTGCAAAATTTCTCTGGAATGCAAAATACCAACCGAATAAGATCATAAGACATCGGGGCAGAATTCGGCCATTTGGCCCATTGAGTCTACTCTGTCATTTGATCATGGCAAATCTATTTTTCCCTCCATTCTCCTGCCTTCGCCCCATAACCTGTGACACCCTTCGTAATCAAGAACTTGTCAATCTCCCCATTTAAAAATACCCCATGTCTTGGCCTCCACAGCCACCTGTGGCAATGTATTCCGCAGATTCATCACCCTCCGGCTAAAGAAATTCCTCCTCATTGCCAACCTAGGCCAATTATAAGATAATATAATGGGTGGCACGGTGGCGCAGCGGTAGAGTTGCTGCCTTACAGCGAATGTAGCGCCGGAGACTCGGGTTCGATCCTGACTACGGGCGCCGTCTGGGCGGAGTTTGTACGTTCTCCCCGTGACCTGCGTGGGTTTTCTCCGAGATCTTCGGTTTCCTCCCACACTCCAAAGACGTACAGGTATGTAGGTTAATTGACTGGGTAAATGTAAAAATTGTCCCTAGTGTGTGTAGGATAGTGTTAATGTGCGGGGATCGCTGGGCGGCGCGGACCCGGTGGGCCGAAGGGCCTGTTTCCGCGCTGTATCTCTAAATCTAAAAATCTAAATCTAAATGGTAATGCAGTGCTCCTAATTTTATTTTGGTTTGACTGCAGATACCGTTATGTGTGGTTTTGATGATCAAAGTTGGAAAATGGTGAGAGGGGCAAGTTTTAAAGTAGATGTGTTGGGCTGGTTTTTATACAAAGGGATGGTGGTGGAGGCAGATACAATAGTGGTGTTTAATGGGCACATGCAAGTGCAGGGAATAGAAGGACACGAATCATGTGCAGGCAGATGAGATCAGATTAACGGCATCATGTTTAGCACAAACATTGTGGGCTGAACGGCCAGGTCCTGTGTTCTATGTTATTTCTATGATCTCTGTTACTCAGAGGTGAACAGAATCTGTTAATAAATGTGCATGCAGTTTGATTCCTGCAATATTACTCTTTATGTTAATTTCCATTGATAGAATCTAATGGAACAAATGGGAGTTAGGAACTGAGAAATGGATGGATATTCACCGGCAGAAACATTAAAGTCCTTTATGAAATATCTATAATTTTATCTTAAAAGCATTTTCTCTGTATAGATAGCTTTTTTGTTTTGTCAGTGTAAAGAGAAAATGATCCCATTTAGGTTTAGTTTAGTTTGGAGATACAGCATGGAAACAGGCCCTTCGGCCCACCGAGTCCATGCCAACCTCCGATCACCAGTTCACACTAGTTCTATGTTTTCCCACTTTCTCATCCACTTCCGACACACTAGGGGCAATTTACAGAGGACGATTAGCCTAGAAATCCACACGTCTTTGGGGTGTGGGAGAAAACTGGAGCACCCGGGGGTAACCCACACAGTCACAGGGAGAACGTGCGAACTCCAGACACACACACACGCACAGACAGCAGCTGAGGTCAGGATTAAACCTGGGTGTCAGGCCCTGTGAGGCAGCAGCTTTACCCGCTGCGCCACTGTGTCGCTCTTTGGAAAGGGCAATGACAACTGGGGGAGGGGGAATGTAGTTTGGAACTGTCAATCTCATAAACAAGCACACCAGTTAGGGCTTTTCATTTTGGCAATTTTGTACAATGATGTGGATGGAGCCTTGCAGCCACACAACGTTGCATCAGTGTAGCATTTATTTCCCAGCAGAAGAAATCCAGGCAAATGTGGTGTAGAAATTCAGAAACGTCTTTTCGGTACATTCTGGCCGTAACGAGGTGTCATCATTAAGAGAGACTATTTGGGGGAGTTGTATACTTACCCATTTTGACCTCCATTCATAAGTTGCTCATTATTGATATCCAGAGGTGAGATGTCCTGAGGATACGGTACGGTAGCGCAGCGGTAGAGTTGCTGCTTTACAGCGAATGCAGCGCCGGAGACTCAGGTTCGATCCTGACTACGGGTGCTGCACTGTAAGGAGTTTGTACGTTCTCCCCGTGACCTGCGTGGGTTTTCTCCGAGATCTTCGGTTTCCTCCCACACTCCAAAGACGTACAGGTATGTAGGTTAATTGGCTGGGTAAATGTAAAAATTGTCCCTAGTGGGTGTAGGATAGTGTTAATGTGCGGGGATCGCTGGGCGGCACAGACTTGGAGGGCCGAAAAGGCCTGTTTCCGGCTGTATATATATGATATGATGATATGATATGATAATTGTTTTTAAAAATAGGATTCGTTCTCGTTGACATAGAAACATAGTAGAAACATAGAAAATAGGTGCAGGAGTAGGCCATTTGGCCCTTCGAGCCTGCACCGCCATTCAATATGATCATGGCTGATCATCCAACTCAGTATCCCGTATCTGCCTTCTCTCCATACCCCCTGATCCCTTTAGCCACGAGGGCCACATCTAACTCCCTCTTAAATATAGCTAATGAACTGGCCTCAACTACCTTCTGTGGCAGAGAATTCCACAGATTCACCACTCTCTGTGTGAAAAAAAACTTTCTCATCTCGGTCCTAAAAGATTTCCCCCTTATCCTTAAACTGTGACCCCTTGTTCTGGACTTCCCCAACATCGGGAACGATCTTCCTGCATCTAGCCTGTCCAACTCCTTAAGAATTTTGACTTTCTAAATTGTGCCATCAGTCCTGTCGGGAAACGGCAGGGCTCAGAACGCCCCCCTGCTTGCCTTAGTTGGCTTTCTCTGCAGCTGCATGATGGCATGTTCAAAAATTCACTTTAGCTCTCATTTGATCTGCAGCTGAATCAGACAGGGAGAAAAGTTCACACTGACAATTTCAAAAGGAATAAATCTGGTGAATATTTCACAAGAAGCCATTTTGTGGACATGCATGGGTAACATTTTTGGAATGTATTAACATGACTGCTCAGCAGAACAAACTATTCTTATCATTTCAGTCGAAATGATTGTTCAATGGCTAAATATTAGTTGCTTATTTGTCGCAGTGAAAAACGTTGGAGTGTTTTCTAATCTCAATTATTTCTTGATTATAGCACTGTTCCTCTCCGACACCATTTTTATTGAAAGAACATTTGGAAGAGATGGAATTTACATTAGGCACGACCCTGTCAATGGAAGCAATGTCTCTTTTCTCACTTGTTTCCCTCATGCATTAAAAATAAGGTTTATTCAGTCACGATTGTGAACCTTATTTTTACCATTTTAAAGGAGAGAAAATGATGCAGTTTTGACTTGTTTGGGGCTGCTATTTTGAACGCGGGTGAGCTGTCGAGAAATTGAAATGTTCTCTTCTGTAATGTATCTCTATGCATGAATGTCAATGATGTTATATTTTGACAGTGGCTCATTTTGCAGTGATGTTTATCAAAGGAAGATTCATTTTACTTGAACTTTTTAACGTGGCTATGGGTTTAGTTAGAGTATGTTATTAACAATTTCAGTGGAGCTTCAATATATCATTAATTTAAAGTTACTGACTTTCATAAATTAGTAAGTCAAAGGAGCAGAATTAGGCCATTCGGCCCATCAAGTCTACTCCGCCATTCAATCATGGCTGATCTATCTATCCCTCTCAACCCCATTCTCCTGCCTTCTCTCAATAATCCTTGACACCTTTACTAATCAAGAATCTGTCAATGTGCGTGGTAAAATTACCCAATGAGTTGGCCTCCACAGCCAAGTATTCTCAGTGGTTTTGTGAATAAATGGCAATGATGGTGAATGTGAAACCAATCAAGAGGCCTGCTCTGTCTTGGATGTTACCAACGAGGAACTGCAGATGCGCGGCGGCACGGTGGCGCAGCGGTAGAGTTGCTGCCTTACAGCGAATGCAGCGCCGGAGACTCAGGTTCGGTCCTGACTAAGGGCACCGTCTGTACGGAGTTTGTACGTTCTCCCCGTGACCTGCGTGGGTTTTCGCTGAGATCTTCGGTTTCCTCCCACACTCCAAAGACGTACAGGTTTGTAGGTTAATTGACTGGGTAAATGTAAAAATTGTCCCTAGTGTGTGTAGGATAGTGTTAATGTGCGGGGATCGCTGAGCGGCGCGGACTCGGTGGGCCGAAGGGCCTGTTTCCGCGCTGTATCTCTAAATCTATTTTTAAAAATAATAATTACCAAGAAAAGACACAAAGTGCTGGAGTAATTCCATGGGTCAGGCAGCATCCCTTGGAGAACATGGATAGGTGACGTCTCGGGTCGGTATGGTGTTGAGTTCTGCCAGGGGGGTGAAACCTCAAACTTATTGCACTCCCTGTTATTGACTGCAGAATTCAAAATTAAGCAAATGCGCCTTCCTCCACCGACTCTTGTGGCAATGGGCAGGAAATACTGACTGCTCAATTATTTATAGTGTGTCCTGGTAGACCACATTGCCAGCTCAAAGCAGATTTTTACATAGCGTACACTGTGTATACTGTATTCTACAGTGGAAACATTTGACCAGATGAAAGTAAATCATATTCCCTCCTCATTTTTACTTCAGTCTAAATAATTTTAAAATTTCATAAAACATAGAACAGGCCCTTTGGCCCATAATGTCCGTGCTGAACATGATGCCACGATAAACTAATCTCTCCCTTCGTGGGATCCTTTTCCCTCCATTTCCTGCATATCCATGAGCAAATAATCTTAATTCTAGTTTAGTCTGGGCAATGATGCAAACCTAAGAATCATTAGATTGTACCGTATCACAGGTAAAGTGCTGATAATATAATATTTGCGTTCACAGGAAGCTCACTGATAGCAATCGTCTTGGCATACCTATTTTAACACTGATTTATCTTTAGACCCATTCATACTGAATGGATTCCACATGTGTATTTGTTGAATGTCCACATTGAGTGGCTATGCATCAATATCGGAGAGATGCACTTCAGTTCCAGACTCGAATGCCATGGATTCCAGTGGGTTTTCTTGCAGGCAGCTGCTGACATTTACACTTGTGTGGCAGTAAGTTTGGGTTAACTCCCAACTGTGGCAATTATTCCCTCTCTTTTTCTACTCCAGTCTAAATATTTATTGACTTTCATAAAACGAAGAACTGTTCAGCACAGGAACATGCCCTTTGGCCCACAATATCTCTGCCGAACATGATGCCAAGCTAATCTAATCTTCTAACCTTAAGGGAGGGGGTTGAGAGGGGGGGAGAGAGGGGGGAGGGGGGAGGATAAGGGGGGTTGGGAGGGATGGTGGGGGGGAGGGGAAGGGGGTTGGGGGGGAGGATGGGAGGGAGAGGATGGGAGGAGGAGGAGGGGGGAGGGGGGAGGAGGGAGGATAAGGGGGGTTGGGAGGGATGGAGTTGGGGGGAGGGGAAGGGGGTTGGGGGGGAGGAGGAGAGGGGGGGAGGAGAGGGTGCTGCACCAATGCAGGAGAGGTTTGGGCCCAACGGGTTCACTTGATCCTTTAAACTTTGCCCCTCTCACCTTAAAGCTATGCCCTCTCGTGTTTGCTATTTCCATTCTGGGAGACTGTCAACCCATATCTTTGCTTTGCAGCCACCATTATCCATAAATCTTGTTTCGCCTGCCCCTCGATCTTGAATATTTAATGCATTTAATTTATTTATTTGATTAATTAAGGAGCTTGAACTATCGATTTTTAACTGGGAACAGTAGTTCAATTATTCCTTCCAATTGGTTCTCCAGTGCAACAATTGCTCCTGGAGTACAGGACAAATTAATTACTTTGATTTCCTTGCTTTTCATTTTATGGGAATTGTCATTCTGTAAAACCTATTAGGGCGCAAAATAACCTAAAACTTTATGGATAATTTATTTTATCAAGTTTTCACCTGTACATTTTAAAAAAATCACTGCAATCTGACAGGCAAATAAAATGTTCTTCTTTTTATCAATAAAATACTTTCAAGAAGGTTACAGATCGGCGGAAGGGGAATTATTAAACAGGTGAAGTATAACTTTTTCTAATCAGCATGTGAATTTGCTCATTTCAAGGTAATAATTTTCATATCGATTCCATGTTTAATGCAGAGTGAAGCTTGTACCATTGTTATTAGAAGGCGGTTCTTGATTGCAATCAAAATGATTTGCCATCATTTTGCATCAGTTTTAATTAAGGAAAAAAATCGTGACTTTCTTGCAATCCTTTTCATTTTACTCTTCATTATAAACTTCAAGCAATCTCTTTGTTTAAAGGGCTACTTTTAGAACATAGCAGGTGCAACAGTACAGCACAAGATCAGGCCCTTCGGCCCACAATGTCTGTGCCAAGCATGATGCTCCATCTACACTTGTCCCACCTGCCCACCTTTGGGCAATACCCCCCTAAACCTTTCCTATCCAATACCTGTCCAAATGTCTTTTAAATGCTGTTATAGTCCCTGCCTCAACTACCTCCTCTGACAGCTCGTTCCATATCGCCGTCGTTGTCGAGGCTATCCCTCGAGGTCGAGGATGATGGTCTACGTTGCGATGTCAGAACGAAGCCGCCTGTGCGTGCGTTTGTTTAACGTGTACTTGATGTTGCACTCCAAGAGGCACACGGTCCTTCACAAATCAATCAACTAATTCCAATGGCAAGGGAACCAAGACGATTGGAGCTGATAGATCGGTTGCCGCCTTCATCCGCCTTCACAGCCGTTGAGTTCTAGATAATTCTAGAGTTGCTGCCTTACGGCGAATGCAGCGCCGGAGACTCGGATTCGATCCTGACTACGGGCGCCGTCTGTACAGAGTTTGTACGTTCTCCCCGTGACCTTCGTGGGTTTTCTCCGAGATCTTCGGTTTCCTCCCACACTCCAAAGACGTACAGGTTTGTAGGGACTGGGTAAATGTAAAAATTGTCCCTAGTGTGTGTAGGATAGTGTTAATGTGCGGGGATCGCTGGGCGGCACGGACTCGGTGGGCCGAAGGGCCTGTTTCTGCGCTGTATCTCTAAATCTAAAAAAAAAAAAAATCTAATCTTTGTCCGCCTGGTCTGCCGTTGAGGTCTTGTACGTTGGATCGTTCTTAGTCTGGACCCTCATCCTCGACCTTACCGCCATGGGCGGCCCTACCAGAAGCTAGTGCTTCCGACGGCATCGCTCTCGGAATCATTGGAGCACGCAAGCCTCTTCACCACAACAAGGTGAACGATCCGAAGAGGTCCTTTCCATATACCCACCACCCTATGTGTGAGAAAGTAGCCCCTCAAGATCCCATTAAATCTTTCCCCCTCTCGCCTTAAATTGTCCTCTGGTTTTTGATTGGCATCTGTACACAGTAAATGGATAGATTGTAATCATGCATTGTCTTTCTGCCGACTGGATAGCACGCAACAAAAGCTTTTCACTGTACCTCAGTATATGTATAAATAAACTAATCTAAACTAAACTGATTCCATAACTCTGGGTAAAAGACTGTGCATTCTCCCTATCCATTCCACTCATGATCTTATACACCTCTATAATATCACCTCCTCACCCCCTGTGCTAAAATGAGATTTAATTTACAAAATTACGACTGGTTTTGACACAGCAACCATCCTTAGAATTCTACTTCTTCCTACGCTAATTTTAAAGTGTCATCTTGTTCCCTGTTTCCTGGAAGTGCTAACTCGATTTGGAATCGAGTTTAAGGTGAGGGACGATTTTCTGAACCGCTTATTATCTTGTATTTTAGTGATGGATGGTTGAGTTAAAGAGCTCCCAGGCTCTTGTACAATAGCAGCATTTTAGCCTCTTGGGAGATAAAATCAAAAGTCGAAAGCTGGATCGTGGGAGAAATGAAGCAAGGTGAGGATTAATGTAGTACGATGCAGAAATGTTACCGCTTCCTCATTGTCGGGCAATAAATACTTGAAATTCACCTTTTTATCTGAATTAATCGTGGCGTGGTGGTCGATTTTAAATGTTTGATATTGAATGAATACCCTGAGGCGGTGGGTGCCTGGAACGCGCTGCCAGGAGGTGTTGGAGTAGATCCGATTGTGGCGTTTAAGAGGCTTTTGGATAGGCACATGGAGAAGCAGGGAATGGAGGGGAATGGATCACGTGAGAACAGACAAAATGAATTGAACTTGGCATCATGTCTGGCATGGACATTGAGGGCCGAAGGGCCTCCTCCAGTGCTTTACTGTTCTGAGTTCTATAAATGGCTGTTAATCATAGATGACTATGAGCATTCATGAACCGCCTTTTTTATAAAGTGTTTCCTGTGCTGATGGAGAATCACTGCTGGAAATCATTACGATTTCTAGGAAGATTTACTCTTCGTGGGCCTGTTCTGACTATAAATGTTAAACAATGCAATTCCGATGCAAGATTTTCTTGGTAGGTTTTGCCGTAACAAGTTAAAAAAAAAAATCTGTTTTTCTAAATACAAACAGTCCTGACCACAATATGTGCTGGAGGAACTCAGCGGGACAGGCAGCATCTACGGAGGGAATGGATAGGCAACATCTTGGGTGGGGACCCTTCTTCAGACCGATGGCATGGAGGAGGGGTGGCTGGATAAAGCTGTAAAAGAGAGCAGGGGTGGGGGTGATTGGCAGATGTGTCTGTGGTTCTCTCTGTTCTTGTGACCTGTTCGAGTCAGGGTGTTGACCCCTGATAGACATAAAATGCTGGAGTAACTCAGCGGGTCAGGCGGCATCTCTGAAGAAATAGGATGGGGGTGACGTTTCGGGTGGGAACCCTTCTTCAGACTGAAGAACAGGTCCGGCCCGAAATGTCACCCGTCCTTTCTCTCTAGAGATGCTGCCTGACTTGCTGAGTTACTGCAGCACTTTGTATCTACCTTCAGTCTAAACCAGCATCTGCAGTTCCTTTCTGCACACTGACTGATATCTTTATGCAATTCTATTAGAGCTCGTAAAATGTATTTTCTCAACAATTTGCTTGTAGTTGAAATCCTTGTTTACAGTCGAGTCAAATATGTGCATATTTCAGCTACAAATATGAATGCAAAAGCAAATTGCCTGGAATAAATAAAAGCACAATGGTTGCAGCTCGCCTGTTTATCAGCAGCTTATCTTTAAATATCAAGCGTCAGCAAGCAATGAGGGTGGGTTGGTCAAGTCTAGTTTAGCTTAGATTATTGCTGTTATGTGCACCGAGGTAAAGTGCAAAGCTTTTTGTCACCTGCTATCTCGTCAGTGGAAAGACTATACATGATTACATGGGAGGTCAGGACCGCTCTCTAGTTGGCGATAGGATGATTCAGTTGCATGATAGCAGCTGGGAAGAAACTGTCCCTGAATCTGGAGGTGTGGGTTTTCACACTTCTGTACCTCTTGCCCGATGGCAGAGGGGAGAAGAGGGAGTGACCAGGGTGAGACTGGTTCTTGATTAGTCATCATCTGTTGTGGGTGGGATCAGAGCCGAGGGAAAGGATCTGATGGGATGTAGTTCGTCGGACCTTTTGTGAGCCAACATGAGGCATTTTCCAAGTGAATGAATGCCTTTGTAATAAATACACTAATGTAGCAAACAAGAATGACATGCTTAAAAACTGGACCAACGCCTGCCACAAATTGTGCAGTGGGTGGAAGATCAAACAGATGGTTATTGGGGACTTCTTGCAGGTGACACGAAGCTACAGTTATTATATGGGTTATCCCTATGGTTCATATATGGGGACTTATGGACAATACTGAATGCAAGGTGGATTCAACTGAATTGGAATTCTATATACATCATGTTTCAACCCATCTATATATGAAGCTTCAACTTGTGCATTGAACTTCAAAGAGCAACAATCTAGATCAGCGCAAAGCGGTGGAAAATCTCAAACATTGACTGACCCATCAGAATATATCTTATCCGCGCATTTTAGTTTACAGCGCATTGACAGTTCAAATTTAGTCCCATTACAAGTTGGTCAGGACAAGTGTAGATGGCCTGATGATATGGAGTGTTCTCCTCGATAAAGTCTCACTTTGTTATATTCCACTGTTGATCAGACTCCAGTCTAATTGTTTCCATGTAATGTTCCTCAATTTCTTTTGAAGCATATGTAGGAATTGGATTTGATTTCCTCTCTGTGCTAATTGCAGAGCAGCTGGGACCGTGTAGCACTAAAACCAATCAGCTGTAAATCGCATCCCATGAAAAATGAATTTAATTTCAGTTGCTACTTCCACTTTCCCTTGTTATCACCAATCTAATTCACATTAAGTGTTAATCAAGTGAAATCATGCCTTCTGACAACAGCAACAGGGAGTAGTGTTTAAACAAGTTGGAAATTTTGTTGGGTCGAGTTGGGATGTACCACAGGGTTGTACTCCATAACTCCAAATGTGGCCTAACTAAAGTGTTATACAGCTGTAATATGACGACCAGGCCTTTATACTCAATGCCTCAACCGATAAAGGCAAGCCTGCAGTACGGATTCTGTATCACCCTCTCCACTTTGGACATGCACCCCAAAATCTCTCTGTACCAGAATGCCCCGAAGGCTTCTGCCATTTACTGTATGCTTTCCCCTTGCATTTGATCGCCAAAAATGCAGCACCTGGATTAAACAGGATTAATAACCATATAACCATATAACAACTACAGCACGGAAACAGGCCCGTTCGGCCCTACCAGTCCACGCCGACCACTCTCCCTGACCTAGTCTCATCTACCTGCACTCAGACCATAACCCTCTAATCCCCTCTTATCCATATACCTATCCAATTTACTCTTAAATAATAAAATCAAGCCTGCCTCCACCACTTCCACCGGAAGCCCATTCCATACAGCCACCACCCTCTGAGTAAAGAAGTTACCCCTCATGTTACCCCTAAACTTTTGTCCCTCAATTCTGAAGCTATGTCCCCTTGTTGGAATCTTCCCCACTCTCAAAGGGAAAAGCCTACCCACGTCAACTCTGTCCGTCCCTCTCAAAATTTAAAAAACCTCTATCAAGTCCCCCCTCAACCTTCTACGCTCCAAAGAATAAAGACCCAACCTGCTCAACCTCTCTCTGTAGCTTAAGTGCTGAAACCCAGGCAACATTCTAGTAAATCTCCTCTGTACCCTCTCCATTTTGTCGACATCCTTCCTATAATTTGGCGACCAGAACTGCACACCATACTCTAGATTCGGCCTCACCAATGCCCTGTACAATTTTAACATTACATCCCAACTTCTATACTCGATGCTCTGATTTATAAAGGCAAGCATACCAAACGCCTTCTTCACCACCCTATCCACATGAGATTCCACCTTCAGGGAACAATGCACAGTTATTCCCAGATCCCTCTGTTCCACTGCATTCCTCAATTCCCTACCATTTACCCTGTACGTCCTATTTTGATTTGTCCTACCAAAATGCACCTCACACTTATCAGCATTAAACTCCATCTGCCATCTTTCAGCCCACCCTTCCAAAAGGCCCAAGTCTCTCTGTAGACTTTGAAACTCTACTTCATTATTAACTACACCACCTATCTTAGTATCATCTGCATATTTACTAATCCAATTTGCCACACCATCATCCAGATCATTAATGTAAATGACAAACAACAGTGGACCCAACACAGATCCTTGGGGTACTCCACTAGACACTGGCCTCCAACCTGACATACAATTGTCAACCATTACCCTCTGGTATCTCCCATTCAGCCACTGTTGAATCCATCTTGCAACCTCACTATTAATACCCAACGATTTAACCTTCTTAATCAACCTTCCATGTGGAACCTTGTCAAATGCCTTACTGAAGTCCATATAGACAACATCCACAGCCTTGCCCTTATCAATTTCCCTAGTAACCTCTTCAAAAAATTCAAGAAGATTAGTCAAACATGACCTTCCAGGCACAAATCCATGTTGACTGTTTCTAATCAGGCCTTGTTTATCCAAATAATTATATATATTGTCCCTAAGTATCTTTTCCATTAATTTCCCCACCACAGACGTCAAACTAACAGGTCTATAATTGCTAGGTTTACTTTTAGAACCTTTTTTAAACAAAGGCACAACATGCGCAATGCGCCAATCTTCCGGCACCATCCCCGTTTCTAATGACGTTTGAAATATTTCCGTCATAGCCCCTGCTATTTCTGCATTAACTTCCCTCAATGTCCTTGGGAATATCCTATCAGGACCTGGAGACTTATCCACTTTTATATTTTTCAAAAGTGTCCGTACCTCCTCTTCTTTAATCCTCATAATTTCCATCACTACTCTACTTGTTTCGCTTACCTCACATAATCCAATATCCTTCTCCTCGGTGAATACCGAAGAAAAGAAATTGTTTAATATCTCCCCCATTTCTTCCGGCTCAGCACATAGCTGTCCACTCTGACTCTCTAATGGACCAATTTTATCCCTCGCTATCCTTTTGCTATTGACATATCTATAGAACCCCTTGGGGTTTACTTTTACATTACTTGCCAAAGCAGCCTCATATCTTTTTTTCGCTTTTCTAATTTCCTTCTTAAGATTCCTTTTACATTCTTTATATTCCTCAAGAACCTCATTTACTCCCTGCTGCTTATATTTTTATTGTATATCTCCCTCTTTTTCCGAACCGTGTCCAATTTCCCTGGAAATCCACGGCTCTTTCAAATTATTATTCTTTCCTTTCCACCGAACGGGGACATAAAGACTCTGTACTCTCAAAATTTCACCTTTAAATATCCTCCATTTCTCTATTATATCCTTTTCATAAAACAAAAAGTTCCATTTCACTCCTTTTAAATCCTTTCTCATCTCCTCAAAATTAGCCTTTCTCCAATCCAAAATCTCAACCCTTGGTCCAGATTTGACCTTCTCCATAATTATATTGAAACTAATGGCATTGTGATCACTAGACCCAAAGTGCTCCTCAACACATACCTCCTCCGTCACCTGACCCGTCTCATTTCCTAACAGGAGGTCTAACACTGCCCCTTCTCTGGTAGGCACCTCTACGTATTGCTGCAAAAAACTATCCTGCACACATTTTACAAACTCCAAACCATCCAGCCCTTTAACAGAATGTGATTCCCAGTCTATATATGGAAAATTGAAATCACCCACAATCACTACTCTGTGCTTACTACTAATATCTGCTATCTCCTTACATATTTGCTCTTCCAATTCTCGTTCCCTATTTGGCGGTCTATAATACACCCCTATAAGTGTTGCTAAACCTTTCTCATTTCTGAGTTCCACCCAAACAGCCTCCCTAATCGAGCCTTCTAATCTGTCCTGCCAAAGCACTGCTGTGATATCCTCCCTGACAAGCAATGCAACACCCCCACCTCTTGCCCCTCCTATTCTATCACATCTGAAACAATGAAATCCTGGAATATTTAATTGCCAATCGCAACCCTCCTGCAACCACGTTTCACTGATCGCCACAACATCATACTTCCAGATGTCAATCCAGGCTCTAAGCTCATCCACCTTTCTTACAATGCTCCTAGCATTAAAATATACACATTTAAGGGACCCATCATTTCTTATTCTCAGTTTATTTCTTTTCACTTCTTTCTCTCCTACATATTGGGTCTGAGTGTTTCCCTTTTCTGCCTCCTGCCTCACACACTGCCCATTAGCTATCTGTGTTTGAGTCCCTCCCCCCAACCGTACTAGTTTAAAGTCTCCGCAATTACCTTAGCAAATCTCCCCGCCAGGATATTGGTTCCTCTCAGGTTCAGATGCAACCCGTCCTTTTTGTACAGGTCATACTTCCCCCAGAAGAGGTCCCAATGATCCAGAAACTTGAATCCCTGCTCCCTGCACCAGTTCCTCAGCCACGTATTTATCCTCCACCTCACTCCATTCCTATTCTCACTATCGCGTGGCACAGGCAGTAAGCCTGAGATTATTGCTTTGGAAGTCCTTTTTTTTAACTCTCTTCCTAGCCCCCTAAATTCTCCTTTCAGGACCTCTTCCCTTATCCTACCTATATTGTTGGTACCTATATGTAGCACGACCTCTGGCTCCTCTCCCTCCCCTTTCAGGATATCCTGGACACGCTCAGACACATCCTGGACACCGGCACCTGGGAGGCAAACCACCATCCGGGTCTCCCGACTGCGTCCACAGAATCGCCTATCTGACCCCCTCACTATAGAGTCCCCTATTACTATCGCTCTCCTCTTCCTTTCCCCTACCCTTCTGAGCAACAGGGCCGGACTCCTTGCCAGAGGCCCGGGCACCGTCGCTGCCCCCAGGTAGGCTGTTCCCCCCAACAGTACTTAAACAGGAGTACTTATTTCCAATGTGAAGCTACTACTCCACATAAAGGTTAGCTTTAGGTTTATGAATGTCGCGTATACTGAGGTACAGTGAAAAGATTTGTTTTGCATGGTATCCAATCAGATCGGACAAGCCAACACATAAATGAAATAAAGCCAAACTCGATAGGTTGAGCGAAGGGGAAGATACAGAGTGCAGAATACAGTTCTCAGCATTGTAGCGCACCAGTTCCATAGACAAAGTCCAATGTCTGAAATGGGTTAGAGGTGAATCGGACAGCACCCTAGCTTGTGGAAGGACCGTTCAGAAGTATGACAACAGAGGGGAAGTAGCTGTTCCTGAGTCTGGTGGTGCACGCTTTCAAGTTTCTGTATTTTTTGCCGGACAGGATCAGGATGAAGAAGGAATGACCATGTAGGCCTCTAACACCCTTGTTCCTGTTAATTTAAAGAAAAGCGTCCATTATTCAGCCTGCTCAGGGAAGAAAGAACCAATGCTAAGTTTCCAGCACTGCCTCAGTGCTTTTCCAAACCACTCTAGATATGCAATGGTCAAGGATCAGGTCAGGAGTGTGTCATTGTCATAGGTGGGTGGCAAGTGTCAGTAATTGTCATCGGTGTCACAATAAAAGTGTGTGATGATCACCAGTGTGATTATAACTAGAATGATTATGACTGGATTTTGACTGGTTTCACATTAAGTGTGATTGTCGAAAGTGCGTCACAAGTCAAGAGTGTATAATTATCATTGAACTTTCCAATCGATCTTTATCCTAATGCATCCTATATGAGCCTTTCTCGCTATGCACACTATACTAACGAGACCCAAAACATCACCTATCCATGTTCTCCAGAGATGCTGTCTGACCGGCAGAGTTACTCCAGCACCTTGTGTCCTTTTATGTAATTAAGCAGCATCTGCAGTTATTTGATTTTCCTTCTGAACCTTGCCAATCTTATTTAAGCATTGACGAGGGTCAGTGTGTTATTTAAGATTTATTTTTCTTATCTCATCACAAATTGATATTGTTTCCCTGTTGGAGTGATAGGGTAATTGTGTTAATTACTGCACAAACAACAGGAGATTACTTTGTGAACAATGCTTAAGACAAAAGCTGTCATTTCAGCTGCGATGCTTCCCGGAGAAGCATTGTGTACTTCAAACGATTGGGAATACGCACGTTTCTTCCATTCCCGCTCCTTCTGCCTTCCCAGGGACAGCGACAATGGCTGGGATAGGGACCAGAATGTCAACATCAATCAGGCATGAGAATTAAACCGTTAATTAGAATTAAAGGACGTTCCTTTTTGGGAAGGAGATGAGGAGAAATCTATTTAGTCAGAGGGTGGTGAATCTGTGGAATTCTTTGCCACAGAAGGCTGCGGAGGCCAAGTCAGTGGATATTGTTAAGGCAGAGATAGATAGATTCTTGATTAGTTCGGGTGTCAGGGGTTATGGGGAGAAGGCCAGGAGAATGGGGTCAGGAGGGAGAGATAGATCAGCCATGAATGATTGAATGGCGGAGTGGACTTGATGGGCCGAATGGCCTAATTCTGCTCCTATCACTTAAGACCTTATACTTTAAAATGCTAAAATAGCTGTGGGAGACGTCCCTGGGCACCAAAGCTGAAGGTGCTGGGCGAGGAGAGGGACGACTGTTCGGTGGACGATCCAAATGGAGTCGAAGGCTGCAATGGGCCTTTGTAGTCAGCTGCAGCTAGGACTGTAAAATGGCGCCAAAACCCAGAGACTCTTGTAGAGAGACTTAGTGGGCTGTTCTCATACGCTCTATACTTAATTGGGTCATACGCTCTATATTTGATTGTACCCACGCATGGCAATAATTTTACTGAAATGCACGCAGGAAAAATATTTCACTGTACATGTGATAATAAATAACCATTGAACCATTAATCTAGTCATTGCTGTTTAATATGGCAAACATTAACGTCAATCTCGTTCCCACATAACCAAAGTAGCCTGGTTGTCAATTGTGCATTAAATTTCAGATCGTTTTTTTTTCTCTCGCTGAAGTCAAGTCGAGGTAATCTTGAAACAGATAAAAAGCTATTTGCTGCGGTTAGAATTTGTCTTTCCCTGCGACAGAAGAAGGCAGGCACAAAATGCTGGAGTAACTCAGCGGGTCAGGCAGCATCTCGGGAGAGAAGGAATGGGTGGCGTTTCGGGTCGTGACCCTTCTTCAGCCAGAAGATGGTGATTGCAAAGTTCCCTGCAGATATTGTGCACATGACCTAGGGTGATTTTTCCGTTGAGTGGTCACAAGTGTGCTGAATTTTTGAAGGTGCTTCAACAAACATATTAAATACAAGTGTAAGAATTTGTATTCTTACAAATGTCACCTATCCCTTTTCCAAGATCGACACAAAAAGATCGACACAAAGATCGACACAAAAAGCTAGAGCAACTCAGCGGGTCAGACAGCATCTCTGGAGAAAAGGGACATTTCGGGTCTGAGGAAGGGTCTCGACCCGAAACATCACCCATTCCTTCTCTCCAGAAATGCTGTCTGACCCGCTGAGTTACTCCAGCATTTTGTGTCTATCTTCATGTTAAATACAGGTCTGCTTTAATTGTTGACACAAGGAACTGGAGGGGGAAGGGGGGGGGAAGATTTAATAGGAACCTCAGGGGCAACCTTTTTACACAAAGGGTGGTGGATGTGTGGAACCAGCTACCAGAGGAGGTATTTATGGCAGGTAGGATGTGGACAGGTACATGGATAGGATAGGTTTAGAGGGATCTGGGCCAAACACAGGCAGGTGGGACTAGTGTAGATGGGGCATGTTGGTCGGCTGAAGTTAGGTTGAGGGGCCAGTTTCCACGCTCAATAACTATGCAGATGCTGGTTTTCAAAAAGAATGCAAAGCCTCAGTTTACTTCCTGGGGAGACAGAGGAATTCGGGCATGTCTTCAGTGACTCTTAGAAACTTCTACAGAAGCACCATAGAAAGCATACTGTCGGGTTGCATCAAAGCTCGGTTTGGAAACAGCTCTGCCCAACACCCCAAGAAATTGCAGAGAGTTGTGGATGTACCTCAGTCCATCACACAGACCAGACTTCCCACCCATCGACTCCATCCACACTTCACTCTGCCTGAGAAAAGCAGTCGGTCTTTCCTTTTTCTCCCGTCGGGCTGAAGGTACAGAAGCTTGAAAGCACGCACCACCTGTCTCAGGAAAAGCTTCTTCCCGTCTGTTATCAAGCTTTTGAACAGTCCTTCCATAAGCTAGGGTACTGTCCAATTCACCTCTACCCCATTGCAGATATCGGACTTTGTCTGTGGAACTGATGCACTACAAATTTAGAATTTAGAAGGATGAGAGGGGATCTTATCGAAACGTATAAGATTATTAAGGGGTTGGACACGTTAGAGGCAGGAAACATGTTCCCAATGTTGGGGGAGTCCAGGACCAGGGGCCACAGTTTAAGAATAAGAGGTAGGCCATTTAGAACTGAGATGAGGAAAAACCTTTTCAGTCAGAGAGTTGTGAATCTGTGGAATTCTCTGCCTCAGAAGGCAGTGGAGGCCAATTCTCTGAATGCATTCAAGAGTGAGCTAGATAGAGCTCTTAAGGATAGCGGAGTCAGGGGGTATGGGGAGAGGGCAGGAACGGGGTACTGATTGAGAATGATCAGCCATGATCACATTGAATGGCGGTGCTGGCTCGAAGGGCCGAATGGCCTCCTCCTGCACCTATTGTCTATTGTCTACAAAGCTGAGAACTCTATTCTGCACTCTGCATCTTCCCTTCTGCTCTACCTTTTGTCCTTGAGTTTGATTTGATTGTATTCATGTATGGTATATCTGATCTGTTTGTATAGCATGCAAAACAAAGCTTTACATTGTACCACGGAACACGTGACAATAATAAATCTAAACCTGAAACTTTACACCAGCAACAGCAAATACTGGTTTATAAAAGAAAGACACAAAGTTCTAGAGTATGTCAGCAGGTCAGGCAGCATCTCTGGAGGACATGGATAGGAGGTGTTTAACTTGGAAGAAGGGCCCGACCTGAAATGTCACCTATTCACGTTCTCCAGTGATGCTGCCTGACCTGCTGAGTTACTCCAGCACTTTGCGTCTTCCTTCATGTGTTGAATGGATGCACATAGTTCCAAATCAGGCAGATTTAGTCATTCATCTAACGTGAACTTTGTAGAATTTTCTGGTGCGCAAATTAACTGCAGTTCTTGGTCAGATAATAATAATTATGTTTGAAGAGTCATTGGCTTTGAACCGTTGAGAATGTAATCAGCTCGTGTGGTAATTATAAGGTCCTCTTTCCTGGGCCGATCAGCACAGTATCATGGTGTACTTGTATTGCTCATCTGCGCTTCCCCACTAAACATCTTAATTATGTTTAACATTGGTTTATTTTTGGAAATGTTTTCTTGGATGAACAGCTGCCCATTGGATAGACTGCTTCAGGATTGTGTTAACTCACTTGGTGTGGCGTAACGTTTAGCAGTTGTAGAAAGCATAGGACTGGACAGGACACAAAGTGCCGGAGTAACTCAGCGGGCCTTGAGAACATGGACAGGTGATATTTCAGATCGGGACACTTGTGCAGTCCGAAGAAGGGTCCCTAACCCGAAATGCCACTTATACCGGTATTATTATAATGGATGGGACATGGACACCACACAAAGTATTCTGAAGATAGACACGGATCTGAAGATTGGTCAGGCAGTATCTGGAGAAAAAGGATGGGTGGGATATTTTGGGTCGGAACCCTTCTTGACTCTGAAAGTAGAGGGGGGGGGGGGGGGGGGGGATGGGGATGGGACACTGCCCGACTTTCAGTCTGAAGAAGTGTTCCGACCCGAAAAATCGCCCATCCTTTCACTCTAGATACTGCCTAACACTCTGGGTTACTCCAGCCTTTTGTGTCTATCTTCGATCTCAACCTGCACCTGCAGTTCCTTTCTGCACACAAAGTTAATCTTTGTGGATTATTTCATGTTCTTTGCCAGGTTTTATCCATTGAAGCTCTGCAATGAAATCCATGTTCTCAGCCATTGTTTTTCCACGACTTCCAGGCTCAATTTTCAGTGAGCTTTAATAATGTAGATGTAACAAGAAACATTAGTAATGACATTAAGCTGATATTGTGATCAGTGGTGAAGAAATGGCACCAGATACTGGCTTCAGCAAAGGCGCCAGAGCATTATGTTTATTTTCAGCTGCATTATGATTTTTAATAAATTAACTTTGGTGCCATCAAAAGAGCTATGTAGCGACACAAAGGCTGAATTCTGAGTCCGATTGAAAGATTCCAGCCAGGAAGTAGGATTGTATTTCACTTTTTAATCATTTCATAGGAAACAAAATAAAGGCTTGGATATGCACACAAGATCAAGGTGAAAGATAAAATTAAAATATAAATGTATATTTTCTTAATGTTATTGCAAATTAGAATCATACTCAGCATGTGCGGGCAAAGGAGATTAATTTAACTTGGCATCATGTTAGGTAAGACAATGTAGGCTGAAGGGTCTGTTCCTGTGCTGCCCTGTTCCATGTCTCAATTGATTGATTTAACGATTCAACATGGACACAGGCCCTTTGGTCCACTGAGTCCGCACCGGCCATCGATCGCCTGTTCCATAATAGTTCCATATTATCCCACTTTTTCTATCCACTCCCTGCACTCCACCAGGGGCCATTTATTGAGACCAATATTGAGGGCGGCACGGTGGCGCAGCGGTAGAGTTGCTGCCTTACAGCGAATGCAGCGCCGGAGACTCAGGTTCGATCCCGACTACGGGCGCCGTCTGTACGGAGTTTGTACGTTCTCCCCGTGACCTGTGTGGGTTTTCTCCGAGATCTTCGGTTTCCTCCCACACTCCAAAGACGTACAGGTATGTAGGTTAATGGACTGGGTAGATGTAAAAAATGTCCCTAGTGTGTGTAGGATAGTGTTAGTGTGCGGGGATCGCTGGGCGGCGCGGACTCGGTGGACCGAAGGGCCTGTTTCCGCGCTGTATCTCTAAATCTAAAAAAAAACCTACACATCTTTGAGATGTGGGTGGAAACCGAAGCAGCTGGTGGAAACCCACGCAGTCACAGGGAGAACATGCAGACTCCACACCTGTGGACACGATTAAACCCAGATCTCTGGCATTGTGAGCTCTACCCATTGCACCACTTATGATTAAAACAGTAAAGCCATTGAAGTTGTATCATGATTGGAAGGGCCAACACTCTACCATGAAGACAGTGGTTATTTATTTATGAGTAATTTGGTTCTTCAAGTCTTGTTGCACTTCATTCCATGAGGATTACTTTTAAGGGGAGTGTAGTGCGTACAACAAAACTGAAGTTGCTGATTCAGCGTTTAGATCTGCAGAGACTGAGAGAGGTTAGCATGTAGCCCAGCCAGGTAGAAATACCAAAATGCAGAATATAGTTCCCCAGCTTTTGTAGCTGAACAGTTCCAGGGAAAAAAACTCCAATGTCTGCAATGAGGTTACCTAGTATTACTGTAAGTAATTTATTGTATTGTTGACATACAACATATATTTATCTGTGTGTTATTGTGCTTATGGGTATGTTAAGCTGCAGCAAGTAAGAGTTTTATTGTTCCAATGTTGGTACATTTGACAATTAAACACTTTTGACTCAAACAAAATTCCCCTTTGCACTGAACGCTATCAATGTGCTATTATTTAAGCCTGGGTCAACTCCACTATGGCCAGTTGCATTACTATCAAATATTTATCCAGCGTTTCTCAGAAGTATTTCATCAATATGGCAAGAGTTCGTATTTTATGACCTCGTACTCTGCAGGGAATAAAAATGACTAATCTCAAATTTTGTATTTGTTTGCAGTCATGTTTGTGTGTCCAATTATTCTCTTTACTGATTGGGCGTTTTCACAAGGTCATAAATGATCGCAGTGGAATTAGACTATTTGGCCCATCAAGTCTACTCTGCCATTCAATCATGACTGATCAATTTCTCCCCCCCAACCCCATTCTCCTGCCTTCTCCCCATGTGGAGGAACCCAGTGGAGTCTGTGATATTTGCAAAAGAGATTATCAACCGTCAGTCAGCTTTGACAATGGATTCTGCTTCATAGTGAGTGGCTACAGATATAATCAAGGGAAGTTGGGAGCACTTGCACATACACGGGTAATAATATTGCTTTGAGAAGCTGCTAAATACCAGCTAGCTGCTTTGTGAGCAAGTGCACATTGAGATAGATAGACATCCTGGTAATGCAAACTTTGAAATGTGACTCTTTGGATCATCACATCCACAGTATATGTCTATTAATATTGGAGTATCAACATCTTCACTCAGTCCGCCTTAACCAACGCGATTTCCCAGTGGCTGAGCACTTCAACTCCCTCTCCCACTCCCAGTCTGACCTTTCTGTCATGGGCCTCCTCCAGTGCCATAGTGAGGGGCCCACCGGAAATTGGAGGAACAGCACCTCAAATTTCGCTTGGGCAGCTTGCAGCCCAGCGGTATGAACATCGACTTCTCCAACTTTAGATAGTTCCTCTGTCCCTCCCGTCCCCTCCTACTTCCCAGTTCTCCCTCTATCTTCCTGTCTCCACCTATATCCTTCCTTTGTCCCGCCCCCCCTGACATCAGTCTGAAGAAGGGTCTCGACCCGAAACGTCACCCATTCCTTCTCTCCTGAGATGCTGCCTGACCTGCTGAATTACATTTTGCGAAATAAATACCTTCGATTTGTACCAGCATCTGCAATTAGTTTCTTACACTAATATTGGACATATCGATGAGGATGGAGATGAAGATCTACACTTCACACTGCCTTGGCAAGGCCAGCAGCATAATCAAGGACCAGTCTCACTCCGGTCACTCCCTCTTCTCCCCTCTCCTACCAGGCAAGAGGTACAGAAGTGTGAAAACGCACACCTCCAGATTCAGGGACTGTTTCTTCCCAGCTGCTATCACGCAACTGACCCATCCTATCACCAACTAGAGAGCGGTCCTGACCTCCCATCTACTTCACTGGAGAAACTTGGACTATCTTTAATCAGACTTTACCAGACTTTATCTTGCACTAAACATTATTCCCTTTATTCTGCAACAGATGATGCCTCTGGCCTGACTTCTTTCTCAGGAAGGTTGGTGAGATTTCATGGAATTTTTTCAGATAAATTGATGGATGCTATTAGTACTCCAGCCACTATTTCCAATGATTTCATTGCACAGGCTTGTAGGTTAATTGGCAAATGTAAATTATCCCTAGTGGCACTAGTGCCAGCAAATGGGGTGATTGCTGGTCGACCCGGACATTGTGGGCCGAAGGGCCTGTTTCCAAACTGTATCTCCGAAGTCTGATGTCTCAAGACGTAAATCTGAATTGTAAGAACCGTGACCAAATAATTGAAGAAATGCTAACCCATCGAGTCCTGCAGTAAGCATGGCTCCAAACCCAGAACAAAATCTCCATGAGAACAAAAGCCAAGACAAAGAAGAGATCTGAGGGCGAACTGTAATTAGATGTGGATGAGGGTAATGATCTCATGGGGTCAAATCCAAGTGGAAGCTTCCCAGCTCAAGTCTGCAGAGTCTGATATTTGACTCTGCATTAAAGTTTGACAAGCAAGTCAACGCTGTGGTAAAAGCCAGCTTCTTCCAGCTTCGTACCATAGCTAAAATCAAACCATTCCTCCAATTTGACGACATTGAAAAAATCATCCACGCATTCATTTCCTCCCGCCTAGACTACTGCAACTCCCCATACACTGGGATCAGCCAATCATCCCTGTCCCGCCTGCAATTGGTCCAAAACGCCGCAGCGAGACTCCTGACGGGTACCTGTAAAAGGGACCACATCACCCCGATTCTGGCCTCTCTCCACTGGCTCCCAGTACGGTACAGAATCAACTTCAAGCTCCTCCTATTCACATACAAAGCCCTAAACGGGCTTACCCCCCCATATCAAAAATCTTCTAACCCACCACTCTATCTCCAGGTCCCTCAGGTCGGCCGATTTGGGGCTACTGACTATCCCGTGGTCTAGGCTTAAGCTCAGGGGTGACCGCGCTTTTGCGGTTGCAGCTCCGAGACTGTGGAACACCATCCCTCTCCCCATCAGAACTGCCCCCTCCATCGACTCCTTTAAGTCCAGGCTCAAAACCTATTTCTACTCCCTAGCGTTTGAGGCCCTCTGAGGGGGCGCTGTGAACTGTTTATGTATGTGCTGTTATGTTTGTGTGCCATTGTATGTTTGTTCTTAGTACCTGAACTGATGTACAGCACTTTGGTCCACGTGGGTTGTTTTTAAATGTGCTATACAAATAAAATTGACTTGACTTGACTTGACTTTTTCCAGCAGGAGAGTCAAGAATGTTCAATTGCTGTACAGTCTTAGAGTCATACAGCACAGAAACCGGCCTTTCAGGCCAACTTGCCCACGCCAACCTACATGCCCCATCTACACTAGTCCCACCTGTCCGTGTTCAGCCCATATCCCTCCAAAGCTGTCCTATCTGTGCACCTGTCTAAAAGCTTCTTAAATGTTGCAATAGTGTACAGTTAATCGTAGAGTAAATACTCCTTCAATGTAACAATTGCGCACTCATTCTTGCAGCAGCATAACAGACCTGCAAACACAATACACACAGATAATATATAATAAACAAAAAAGCACGTTAATAGCTATAATACTAGTGCCAAAGAAATCCCAGTCCTTAGTGCAACCAAAGACAGTCCATAGAAATTCATAGTCAAGGTTAGTGTTGTGCGGTGTTCAAGAACATGATGGTTGTTGGGAAGAAGCTGTTCTTGAACCTGGTAGTCATGGTTTACAGACTCCTGTACCTTCTTCCCAATGGTAGCAGTGAGATGAGTGGGTGGCCAGGGTGGTTTGATGATTAATTTGGCCCCTATTTTGTTTCAGCACCTCATATAGATCCATTTGATGGTGGGGAGGTCAGTATCTGTGATGGACTGGGCAGTGTCCACCACTCTCTGTAACCTCTTTCATTCCTGGGTGTTTGGACTTTGCCTCCCAAAACAAACAAACTCTCAGTTAATTAGTGCAACCCATGAAGGGTCCTGACCCGAAACATCACCTATCCATGTTCACCAGAGATGTTGCCTGACTCGCTGAGTTACTTTAGCACTTCATGTCTTCCATTGAAACCTGCCATTGGACAGGTTCATGGATAGAACAGGTTTGGAGGGAATGGTTTCAGGCGTACCCACCAAAATAGTGGGACTATTATAGTGGGACTATTTTGGTTGGACAATTTGGTCAGCATGAACCACTTTAGCTGAAGAGCCGGTTTCCATGCTGCGTAACTCTATCACTTAATGACTTGTGTCCAGCGGAGATGGAAGGAACATCTGTTTTTTATCTTGTGTAAGAAAATAACTGCAGATGCTGGTACAAATCGAAGGTATTTATTCACAAAATGCTGGAGTAACTCAGCAGGTCAGGCAGCATCTCAGGAGAGAAGGAATGGGTGACGTTTCGGGTCGAGACCCTTCTTCAGACTGATGTCAGGGGGGCGGGACAAAGGAAGGATATAGGTGGAGACAGGAAGATAGAGGGAAAACTGGGAAGGGGGAGGGGAAGAGAGGGACAGAGGAACTATCTAAAGTTGGAGGTCGATGTTCATACCGCTGGGCTGCAAGCTGCCCAAGCGGAATATGAGGTGATGTTCCTCCAATTTCCGGTGGGCCTCACTGTTGTGAGACAAATGAGAATTCCGATTTACTTAAACTTTATTTAAGCTTTAAGTAACTCATTTCATTAATACATCTCTTCGAAACGCCTGTAAATTATCACTGATTCCACAGGCGCACACTTCACTCACTATGGCACTGGAGGAGGCCCATGACAGAAAGGTCAGACTGGGAGTGGGAGGGGGAGTTGAAGTGCTCAGCCACCGGGAGATCAGGTTGGTTAAGGCGGACTGAGCGAAATCATTTTGTAGTAATAATAACACTTGGTTGGTGTTGGGTAAAAAATTTCCATTGGCTGAAATTAAATAGTTCAGATTAAATAGTAGATTTAGTGCAAATTTAAGAGAAGGTGCAAGCTGTTTAGAGGAGAAGATAAAAGGTAAATGAATATTAGGATACAAAATCTGCTTCAGAGTCATAAAATCATACAGCACAGAAACAGGCCCTTTGGCCAAACTGGTCCGTGCCAACCAAGATGCCTCATCTATACTAATATCTATGTTTGGCCCAAATCCCTCTAAACCTTTCTTTTCTATAGACCTGTCCAAGTGTCTTTTAAATGCTATTAGTTAGTTTAGTTTAGTTTATTGCCACATCGAGCGAGGGGCAGTGAACAACTTTTTTGTTGCATGCTATCTAGTCTGTGGAAAGACTATACATGATTGCAATCGAGCTGTCCGCAGTGTATTGATACAGGATAATGGGAATAATGTTCAATTAAAGATAATCTGGTTACCTCCCTCTGGCAGCTTTAATTGGGATGTATTTGACGCTGGGGAAAAGAGTGGAAATGTCCTGACTAAAAATAGAAAAACCATAATTTTAAGCCACACATTGCACTATGTAAATTATGTTTCTGGTTTGTTACTCTTCTCTCTGATCCTCATGGTGAATAGATTGCCACCTCTATGGAGTCATTGGGAAACAAAAGGCATGTTTTGCATCTTGCAGATAGAGTAAGAGTTACAGCAGATGTTATAGTTTCGTTTCGTCTTTTGTTAGTTTAGAGATACAGCGCGGAAACAGACCCTTCGGCCTACCGAGTCCACACTGACCAACGATCCTCACACACTAACACTATCCTACACACACTAGGGACAATTTACAATTTTTTAACCAAAGCTAATTAACCTATAAACCCGTATGCCTTTTGGTGCGTGAGAGGAAACCTGTGGGAGGTTACGGGGAGAACGTACAAACTCCGTACAGACAGCACCCGTGGTCAGGGTCGAACCCGGGTCTCTGGTGCTGCACTCTACCGCTGCACCACCGTGCCACCCAATATATGAAAAACAATGTTGTGAATTATTTACTGGTCATTGTTTTCTCACAACGTGAAAGTGCATCTCCTTTCATGACTCCTCTTTTAACATTGTGTAAAAAAAAATCACATCTAAAAGACACTTGGACAGATACATGGTTAGTAAAGGTTAGGATATAGGCCAAATGTGGGCAAATGGACTGGCTTGGATGGGGCATCTTTGCCAGCATGGATGATTTGGGCCAAAGGGCCTGTTTCGGTGCTGTATGGCTCTACGACTACGCCATCATACTCTGACCCAAGCTGTGTGCTGGCTTGCTAGGTGGGACTGTCTTCCAATGGTTCCACTCTGCGCTGTCTAATTATCGTCAGGGTATCGACATTCAAGGTATTTGTGGTGTATTTGAATAGACTGAATCCAATGGGATAAAAGCAAAAGATTGCAGTTGCTTCTCTTGCAACTTGTAATCAAGTACCTTTACCGAACCTGCACATATGTGGTCAGGGCAGTCTCTCCCAGAAACTGGGAACAACTACCGAAAGTGCGCCACAAACGAGGAACGATCAGTTGTGCTTGATACTTAGAAACGCACTCTGAATGAAACAAAGTTGAGAGGGGTGAACCTGTGGAATTCTCTGCCTCAGAAGGCAGTGGAGGCCAATTCTCTGGATGCTTTCAAGAGAGATTTAGATAGAGCTCTTAAAGATAGCAGAGTCAAAGGATATGGGGAGAAGGCAGGAACAGATTACTGATTGTGGATGATCAGCCATGATCACGGTGAATGGCGGTGCTGGCTCAAAGGGCTGAATGGCCTCCTCCTGCACCTGTTGACTATTGTCTATAAAAACAGATAATGCTGGAAGAGCTCAACCCGTTGAGCAGTGCGTGTGCAAAGAGGAACCAGCTAATATTTCAGATTGTGGTTCCTTGTCAGGGTAGTTTGTATAGATGTAGGACTGAGACCACTTTGCTTTTGGTGAAGTGAGTAAGCATGCAATTCTTTTTTTAAAAGGGGTATCTCATAGTTTTAAGACCTAAGGTGTTAACATACCAAGAAGAAAACATGCAGTGCTGGAGTAACTCAGCGGGTCAGGCAGCACCTCTGGAGAACATGGATAGGTGACGTTTCACATAGTGCTGGAGTAACTCAGGGGGTCAGGCAGCATCTCTGGAGGACATGGAATGGTGACGTTTCACGGAGTGCTGGAGTAACTCAGGGGGTCAGGCAGCATCTCTGGAGAACATTGACAGGTGACGCTTTAAGATGGGACCCTTCTTCTGGCTGGAGTCTGAAGAAGGGTTCCGTCTGTCCATTCTCTCCGCGGATGCGATCTGACCCACTGAGTTCCTTGTATTTTGCTCAGGATTCCAAGATCTGCAGTTGCTTGTTTCTACGTGTGAACCTACCACTTGGCCAGGTACATGGATAGGATAGGTTCAGATGGCTTTGGCCCAAATCTGGGCAAGTGGGACTACATTAGATGGGCATGGGCGGGTTGGGCACTGTTTATGTGCTGTATGATTCTATTACTCTCTATGGACACGCAGGAATGATAGAAATGAAAGCATGTGCTCATGGTTCATGCTTTTTATATCAGTCTGAAGAAGGATGCTGACCCAAAATGTCCCTCTCGATGTTCCCTGTGTATGGTTTGATTGTGTTCAGGTAGACAATTATCTGATTGGATGGAATAGCATGAACGCAAAAGCTTTTCACTGTACCTCGGTGCACGTGACAATAATAAGCCAAAAGATATCAAACCAAACCCATTAATCTATTGAATGGAACCACAAGGAATTGCAGATGGTGCTTTACAAAAAAAGACACAAGGTGCTGGAGTAACTCGGCGGATCAGAAACACTTCTTCTGTTTGAAGAAGGGTCCCGTCCCAAAATATCACCTCTTGGTGAAGAAGAGTCCCAACACCTGTTCATGTTCTCCAGCGATGCTGCTGGACCTGTTGAGTAACTCCAACGCTTTGTGTCGTCATTTATTGAATTTGTGATTATTATATTTATCTGTGTGTTTACTGGCCTGATATGCTGCTGCAGGTTAAGAATTTAATTGTTCCATTGTCGGAACATGTGACAATAAAACACTCTTGAGTCTCGAATGTTTGCAGATTGTCTGTCTATCTTCCCAGATTCCCTGACATTCCAACATTCCCCAGTCTTGCCAATTATCAAGAATATATAAGCTTTCTTATTTTTTTCTGCAAAAGTATAACCGCAAGGTGTATAAAATCATGAGGGGAATAGATCGGATAGATGCACATAGTCTCCTGCCCAGAGTAGGTGAATCGAGGACCAGAAGACATATGTTTCAGGTGAAGGGGAAAAGATTTAGTTGTAATCTGAGGGGTATCTTTTTCCACACAAAGGGTGGTGGGTGTATGGAACAAGCTGCCAGAGGAGGTACTCCTGCACCTATTGTCTATTGTCTATTGTCTATTGTAGTTGAGGCTGGGACCATCCCAACGTTTAAGAAACAGTTAGACAGGTACATGGATAGGACAGGTTTGGAGGGATAGGACAGGTTTGGCACTAGTCCCAAGCACGAGCAGGTGGGACTAGTGCAGCTGGGACATATTGGCCAGTGTGGATAAATTGGGCATAAGGGCCTGTCTCCACACTGTATCACTCCATGACTCGAAGCTTCAAAGTGGTCAGATTTCCACTTTCAGTGCATTCAACAATTCACCGCTTTGCTTTTTTGCTGCATTGCCTGATTGAAAGCAGAAGAGTTGTCGGGCATTATTCTGTCATGTAAGTCACAGGCAGCAATATCTGAATGATGATTATCCTGTGGGGGAGAATGGGACTCGGTCCCACTTGATATCACTGTCCATTCATTCGCTTCCTTTGAGATCTAATTATCCATCCCTGATTTGCACCTGGTACTGTGAATATTCCCCAGTCATTTGGCCAAATCTCACGTATTTCAAACTTGCTCCAAATAAGATGCAAATAATTGTAGAATTGTAATTTCTCTGTGGGGGGAAAAAAACAAAACTTTTTGGCTGAAGTATCAATGTGCATTTCTAGCAGTTTCAGATTCTTTTGGCAATGAGGATACAATTTGTCAGATACCTTCTAGATTTTGGGAGGTACACTAAGGATTTTTGATGTGAGCCCAAGGGGGTTAATTGTGTTCACTTGATTATACGTGGAGGGGGGGGGGAACCTCATCAATTTTATTTGATGCCACAATAAAGGCATCGATCGTGGCAGTGAAATTATGATTCTTTAGTGGAATTTTATTTGCCACACAGAATATGTTATTCTGTGGAACAGAGTGATTACACTGTGTGTGTGTGTGTGTGTGTGTGTGTGTGTGTGTGTGTGTGTAAAAAAAACAAAGAAAAAAAACAAATGTTCCATCTTTTTAAGAGACTCTTGAGAATGGCTTTGAGTGTCAAAAATCATCAAACTCATCGCAGATCATTTTCACTGCCGACAACAAACGCAGGCTTCAATCTGTGAATGATCGAACTTGAAAGGACCAGCACAGATGTGGAATACATGGCGATCGTAAAATGTTTCTGCAGAGTATGCTGTGAAATAGCGGGCAGTGTTGTGCAAGTGTTAATGTTTTTAATTAATTAAAACGAGCAAGTGTAAAGCACATGTGAGCCAGTATCGTCTCCTTTGCTCTATCTATTGCACTTGAGTTTGACCTGATTGTATCTATGAAAGGTATATCTGATCTGTTGGGATAGCATGCAAAACCAAGTTGCTCACTGTACCTCGGTACTCATAACAATAATAAATCTAAACTCAAATCTATATTTAAGCCATTCAAATAAATTATATTCACAAAATGCTGGAGTAACTCAGCAGGTCAGGCAGCATCTCAGGAGAGAAGGAATGGGTGACGTTTCGGGTCGAGACCCTTCTTCAGACCCTTCCCAAAACGTCACCCATTCCTTCTCTCCTGAGATGCTGCCTGACCTGCTGAGTTACTCCAGCATTTTGTGAATAAATACCTTCGATTTGTACCAGCATCTGCAGTTATTTTCTTACAGATAAATTATATAGTACCATTTGTAACAGATATATTTTTTGTGGACGCAGCCCAGACCATCATACAAACCAACCTCCCTTCCATTGACTCCATCTACACTTCACATTGCCACAGCAATGCCACCAGTATTATCTTGGAACAATTTCACCCCAGTCACTCTTTCTTCTCCCCACTCCCATCAGGCAAGAGGTGCGAAAAATTGAAAATGCATGACTCCAGATTCAGGGAGAGTTTGTTCCCAGATGTGATCAGGCAACCATTCCATCACCAACTAGATAGTGGTCCTGACCTCCCTTCTACCTCATTGGAGATTTTTGAAATATCTTTGATCAGACTTTACTGGACTTTATCTTGCATTAAACATTAAACGGCACGGTGGCGTAGCGGTAGAGTTGCTGCCTTACAGCGAATGCAGCGCCAGAGACTCAGGTTCGATCCTGACTACGGGTACTGTACTGTACGGAGTTTGTACGTTCTCCCCGTGACCTGCGTGGGTTTTCTCCGAGATCTTCGGTTTCCTCCCACACTCCAAAGACGTACAGGTATGTAGGTTAATTGACTGGGTAATATGTAAAAATTGTCCCTAGTGTGTGTAGGATAGTGTTAGTGTGCGGGGATCGCTGGGCGGCACGGACCCGGTGGGCCGAAGGGCCTGTTTCCGTGCTGTATCAAAATCTAAAAATCTATTCCCTTTACCCTGTATCTATACACGGCTTGATTGTAATCATGTGCCGTCTTTTTGCTGACTGGTTAGCACACAACTCGGTACATGTGACATTAATATGTAAAAGGTGATGATTTCCGTTTGACTGAGTTGGAAGCCAAATTGTTACTGTTATAGTTTAGAGATAAGCCTTTCAGCCCACCAAGATGCCAACCATTGATCACCCATTCGCGCTGGTTTTATGTTATCCCACTTTCTCGTCCACTCCCTGCGCACTCGGGGCAATTTACAGAGGGACAATTGACCTACAAACCTGCACGTCTTTGGGATGCGGGAGGAAACCGGAGTACCCGGAGAAAACCCACGTGGTCACAGGGAGAACGTGCAAACTCTCAACAGACATGAATGGAAGGTTGTCAAAAGAAATTGTAAGATATGTAAGTCGGGAAATACTTTATCACAGAGGAGGAGGTGCAATAGTCTACACTGACCTTGTTGTGGGACATTTTATTCTGGGAATCATTGTTGAATTGGCTGGCTGTAACAAATGGGTAATGAGATGAGCTCCAAGCCATCGTAGAGAGGATGCTTCTTCTGCTAAACAGCTACAACCCAAAGGCTCTCTACTATCCAGCCCAATCTATGATTTTAGACTTTAGACTTTAGAGATACAGTGTGCACGTCTTTGGATTCTTGGAGGAAACCAGAGCACCTGGAGAAAACCCACTCAGTCACAGGGAGAACACACAAATTCCGTACAGAGAGCACCCACAGTCAGCATTGAACCTGGGTCCCTTGTGGTGTAAGGCACTAACTCTACCGCTGCGCCACGATGCCGCCCCTGATGATATGCCACTCCAACATCGCCTCATGGCGATACCCCTTGAGACAAGGGCCTATTTCCATGCTGTATCTCCAAACTAAACAGAGATTATGATCACAGAGAGACAGGTGACTACAGATGCTGGGGTATCTTGAGCAAAACACAAAGTGCTGGAGGAACTCAGTGGGCCAGAGCTGATACAAACAGATGATATAAACCTGCACGGACAAAGCTTCATTTGAAATTATCTCCCCTCCTTTCTTTCAAGAGCCATTTTGTAATGTTGTTCCAGCATGAAGCGTAGTTAACAATTTAATTTGGAGCTTAATTTGAATCTCAGTGGAGAATGAATAGAACGCAGCAGTGCTTTTCAAACCTAAACTGCATGGGGAGCAGGAAGCTCCATCTGCCTTTGCATAAATCAAGCTCTAACTCAGCTAGCAGAGAGCAGTAGCAAGCATTGCACAGCGTCATTAAGTAGGAAATGACCCCTGCTAAAAGACATTGAACAATGGAACTGGAACTGAAATAGAAGCAGAAATTACTGCATTACTCACTTAGTCAGGCATCTCCTGCGGACAGGGTGATAAAGGGCAGCATGGTGACGCAGCTGGTAGATTTGCCGCCTCACAGCACCAGAGACCCGGGTTCGATCCTGACCACGGGTGCTGTCTGTACGGAGTTCGTTCGTTCTCCCTGTGATCGCGTGGGTTTCCTCCGAGCGCTCCGGTTTCCTCCCACATCCCCAAAGACGTTCGGGTATGTAGTTTAATTGGCTCTCTGTAAATTTCACCAAGTGTGTGGGGAGTGGATGGGAAAGTAGGATAACATAAGACTGGTGTGAAGGGGTGATCGATCGATGATGGTCAGTGTAGACTCGGTAACTATTGGCTGTGCTGCTTTTATAGATGAAAAGGTGCTGATGTGCACTTTTAATAAAGTTATGTATCACGTGCTAGGAAACAAAGTCATGATGTTTAACCCTTTGAAGGTGCCGGGGCGTACAAGAGTCACAAGTCAAGAGTGTTTTATTGTCATTTGTCCTGAAATGGAACAATAAAATTCTTACTTACAGCAGCACAACAGATATGTAAACATAGCACTTTGTAAACGCCATCACGATAATAACACGGGTCATCAATATGAAATATTTTCTGTTTCTCTCTCTGTCAATGCTGCCTGACCTGTTGAGTAAGTTTAGCAGTTTTGTTTTTATTTACCTGATTAAGAAAGCTAGGTGGGTTAGATTTACATCCCACCTTGCATTGCTATTGTGGGGCCACCAACAATATTCAATTACGTTTAGTTCAGTCCAGTTTAGTTTATTGTCATGCAAAACAAGATACAGTGAAAAGCCTTTGTTGCGTGCTATCCAGTCAGTGGAAAGACAATACATTACAATCAAGGTATCCACAGTGTACAAGTAAAGGGAATAATGTTTAGTGCAATATAAAGTCAGGTAAAGTCTGATTAAAGATAGTGTGAGGGTCTCCAATGGGGTACTCCCTAGTTGTTGATAGGACGGTTCAGTTGCCTGATAACAACTAGGAAGAAACTCTCCCTGAATCTGGGGGTGTGCGTTTTCACACTTCTGTACCTCTTGCCTGATGGGAGAGGGGAGAAGAGGGATTGACCGGGGTGCAACTCGTCCTTGATTGACCTTGCTGGGGCAGCGTAAACTGTAAAAAGTGTCAACAGAAGGGTGTAGGAAGGAACTGCAGATGCTGGTTTACACCGAAGATAGACACAAAATGCCGGAGTAGCTCAACGGGACAGGAAGCATCTCTGGAGAGAAGGAATGGGTGATGTTTCGTGTTGAGACCAGTCTGAAGAAGGGTCTCGACCCAAAATGTCACCCATTCTCTCCAGAGATGTTGCCTGTCCTGCTGAGTTACTCCAACATTTTGTGCCTATCAATGGAAGGGAGGTTGGTTTGTGAGATGGTCTGGGCTGCGTCCACAATGTCCTCAAAAATGATATATGTTGCAAATAGTAATGAAATTTATCTTGGCTTTACATTTAAGTTTAGTTTTATTATTGTCACATGTACCGGGGGTACTGTGAGTAACTTTGTTTTGCGTGCTATCCAAACCGATCAGATAATACTGTACATAAATGCAATCGTCAAGCTCAAGTGCAACTTCTTGCGGTCTTGGATGGAGCTGTTCCCAAACCATGCTGTGATCCATCCCAATAAAATGCTTTCTATCTGCAGAAGTTGGTGAGAGGTGTTGGGGTTATGCCGAACTTCCTAAGCCTTCTGTGGAAGTAGTGTCTGCTAAGTGTCTGTGAGCTTCATCAAACTGTAGAAGATTCTCTCAGTTTCCATGCACCATTCATCAGGAGCATCTGATGCCCAAGCATCTGAATCGAGGAACACTTTGGAAGTTGGGAACGCAGTGGAAACTATTGCACTCAATGAATGACAAGTCACGCAGTCAGACTGAGAATTTCCATTATCTCTCTTCAGCGGCAAGACTTCACTCAATGATTACAATGTTTTCTCTGAAGTAAATGTCCAGTTTTTGCTAACTTCCCAACTTCAATTTATTGAGTAAAAGAGCAAAACGTGCCTTGGCCTGCTGTTCATTACTTCTGTAAACCATTTTGATGAGAATGTAGAAACAAGGAACTGCAGATGTTAGTTTACGCAAAAGGATACAAAGTGCTGGAGTAACTCAGCTGGTCAGCCAGCATCTCTGGAGAGCTTAGATAGGTGAGGATTTGGGTTGGGGCCCTTCTTTAGATTAATTAGGTAGGGGGGGGGGGGGAAGAGAAAGCTGCAAGAGAAGTGGGGGCTGAGCCTGGCAAGTAATAGGTAGGTACAGGTGAGGGGGGTTTTGATAGCAAACATAACTCTCCTTCTTAAGAGAGGACAGAGAGAAAAAATTAAACATTAAATTAAAGCACCTCTTTTCCAGCTTTCTCCCTCCCACTACAATCTGTGTTAAGAAGGGTCCCCATCAAAAACGTCAGCTATTTCATGTTCTCCAGAGATGCTGCTTGACCCGCTGAGTTATCCAGCACTTTGTATCCTTTTAATGAGGATGGAGATAGTATGATTAGTAAGGTTGCAGATGACACTAAAATTGGTGATATGGCTGACAGTGAAGAGGATCATCTACGAGTATAACATGATCTTGATTTAGATTTTAGATTTAGAGATACAGCGCGGAAACAGGCCCTTCGGCCCACCGAGTCTGCTCCGCCCAGCGATCCCCGCACATTAACACTATCCTACACATACTAGGGACAATTTTTACATATTACCCAGTCAATTAACCTACATACCTGTACGTCTTTGGAGTGTGGGAGGAAACCGAAGATCTCTGAGAAAACCCACGCAGGGGAGAACGTACCAACTCCATACAGACGGCGCCTGTAGTCAGGATCGAACCTGAGTCTCCGGCGCTGCATTCGCTGTAAGGCAGCAACTCTACCGCTGCGCCACCGTGCCGCCCATTGATCAATCGGGCAAATGGGCCGGGGAATGGCGGACGTGGTCACAAAGTGCTGGAGTAACTCAACGGGTCAGGCAGCATCTCTGGAGAACATGGATCCAAGGTAATTGTATTGAGCTTTATCCTGTATCTGTACACTGTGGATGGCTTGATTGTAATCATCAATTGTCTTTCCGCTGACTGGTTAGCACTCAACAAAAGTTTTTCACTGTACCCCAGCACATGTGACAATAAACTAAACTCAAACTCAAACTAATCTGGTGAGGGGAGAGGGTGAAAAAAACAGCAAACAATCCCTGCACTTCAAGTTAAATCTTTCTCCTCTCACCTGAAACCTGTGCCCCTTAGTTTCAAGGGCCTGTCCCACTTAGGCGATTTTTTTAGGCGACTGCCGCCGACTGTCATAGTCGTGGCAGGTTGCCGAAAAACCGGCGACTGGACCCCCCCCCCACGACAATGTCTATGACAAGCTACAACAACCTACCACCTAGTCGACGTCAAGCTACCGACAACCGGCGACCCAATCGTCGCGACTTAGGACGTCCACCTACGACCGCGCCTACGACAGCCTGCGACAACTGAAGTGAACCTATGTCTACCCGCGGCAAGCTACGACCCTGTGGGTGACAACTGAAGACAATTCATGTCATTTTGGCCTCCGGTTTTGTCGCTAGTACCTGTCGCCGGTTGACGTAAATTGACGTAGGTAGTCGCCAAAGGAATTCATTGAAGTCAGCACCGGCGACAACCTACGTCACCTGGTGACAACCTGGCGACAATCTACGACAGCGCCCACGTCAGGAGACGTCAAGCTACGATCATTGGCGCCAAACCAATAGTCGCCAAAAAATTTTAAACATTTGAAAATTCAGCGGCGACCAGAAAAACGCTACGACTCTTTGGAGGCTACTCACGACCGTACAGACGACCATGTGGTGACAGCCTAGTCGCCTGTAGTCACCTAAATAATCTCCTAAGTGGGACAGGGGCTTCAGACTTCCCTACGCCTGGAAAAAGTAGGTGAATATTCATATTAGTCATTAGTCATTTTATACACCACTGAGATCACCCTCGGCCTTCTAGGCTCCAGAGAAAAAAGTCCCAGTCCATCCAGCCTTCATTAGTTCATATGTCATAGGAGTAGAAAGAGGCCATTCAGCCCAACGATACCACTCTGCCCTTCAATCATGGCACACCTACCTTTCCTTCTCAACCCCATTCTCCTGCCCTGTAACCTTTACTCATCAAGAACCTGTCAATCCCTGCTTTAAAATGACCCAATGACGGCCTCCACAGGCTTCCGTGGCAACGAATTCCGCAGATTCTCCAACCTCTGACTAAAGAAATTCTTCTCCTTACTAAAGATACATTCTTTTTTTATAAGCCTCTCCTTATCATTCAGACCTTCCAGGCCTGGTAACATCCTCGTAAGATGTGGATATGAGGCACGACTGCCAGAGGAATCTTGCGTACAACCCTAAATGCCGAAGTAACTCAGCGGATCAGGCAGCATCTCTGGAGAATCCTAAGACATAAGAGCAAAATTAGGCCATTTGGGCAAGGGGAAAGGTTTAGAAGGTCTAACTTTGAAGTGCAATGATTGTTTACTGCATTCTTCTCCCTCCACCCTCACTGGATTATATTTCGATATACACAGTAGTGAACGAGGTCTCTTTGCCGTGACTGTTTTACAAACTCTGTATTTTATTCCTATGCAGCTTTAACTAGCTTTGGCAGAACAGAATGTCCCATTGATTATTGCCTATAATTCCTCAAGCAACATTTCTGCCAAGGTTCAAAGTAAGAGGGATGAAGGGTGAAAGGAACCCTGAAGAGGGGAATATAAAATGATGACAGACATAGATAGAGCAGGCAGTCAGAACCTTCTTCCCTGAGTGGAAGTGTCAGACTACAGGGCTCAGCTTTAAGGTGAGAGGGGCGATGTTTAAACAAGATGTAAAGGGAAAGCTTTTTACACAGAGTGGTGGGTGCCTGGAATGAGCTGCTGGAAGCAGATACATTAAATGGTGTTTTAGGGGCTTTTAGATAAGCACGTGGATATAGAGGGAATGTTGGGATATGTATCACGGGCAGGCAGCAGAGATTAGTTAACCTTGGCATCATATTCGGCATGGACATTGTGGGCCGAAGAGCCTGTTCCTGTGCTGTACTGTTCTATGTTCTGTTATCCAGGGAATTCCACATTTACCGCCCATTTTCCAGTATTATGTTTCTGTTTGTTTTCTTTCATGTATGCTGAACCTTTTTTGTTTACTACGGGTTTTACAGAGTATTGTTTTTCTGTACCTGCTGTGCTGCCGCAAGTAAGCATTCCGTTGTTCTGTTTCGGGACATATGTGACAATAGATTACTCTTGACTCTTGCCTTTCCTTGCTTTCAAGAGAGAGCTAGATAGAGCTCTCAAGGATAGCGGAGTCAGGGGGTATGGGGAGAAGGCAGGAACGGGGTACTGATTGAGAATGATCAGCCATGATCACATTGAATGGCGGTGCTGGCTCGAAGGGCCGAATGGCCTCCTCCTGCACCTATTGTCTATTGTCTATTGACAACTTGTAGCTTGTAAATTGCCTCAACACAGGATGCATTTCATCCATGCACCACAGAGTCATATAACAAGGAAGCAGGCCCGTCAGTTCTACTCGCCCACGCCAACCAAGATGCCCCATCGACACTAGTCCTACCTGCCTGCATTTGGCCGATATTCCCCAAAACCTTCCCTATCCATTTACCTGTCCAGAAATCTTTTAAAGTGCTGTCATAGTACCTGCCTCAACTACCTCCTCTGGCAGCTCGTTCCATACACCCGCCACCCTCACTCAGTTGCGCCTCAGGTTCCTGTTTAATCTTTCCCCTCTCACCTTAAACCTATGTGGTCTGGTTCTTCACACACAAAAAAAAATAAAAAAATACATAAATTGCACATAGATTCTGCAAGTCAGCATTAAAAAACAATTGGTATTGAGTATAGAAGTTGCGAGGTAGAGATATAAGATGTTGGTGAGGCTACATTTAGAGCATTGTGTTCAGTTTTGGGCACCATGTTATATGAACGATGTTGTCAAGCGGGAAAGGGTGCAGAGATTTACGAGGATGTCGGCAAGCTGGGCCGAAGGGCCTGCTTCCACGCTGTCTGACTCTGACTCCAAATTGAACCACAAAACAACACATTTTTTGCAAAATACAAGGAGAAAAATGAAACCTGTCCGTGGTAGTGCAAGGGGTACTCCGTGCTGATCTGTCATGCTACTGAACAAAAGCTTTTCACTGTACCTCGGTGCACGTGACAATAAACGAAACGAAACGAAACACTGCAGTTAGTAGTTCCAGAGCTGGCGGAGGTCGATGCATGCTGGAGAAGCACTCATTGATTTTCACGATCTTTGAAAGCCTGTGACATTCAGAGACATTTAAAAACCAGTGACAAATGTTAATGATTTTTTAAAAATAACTAAATAGAACCACAAATAATAACATGAAAGTGAAGTAAAATACCCTGAAAATAGCACATTGCCTTTCGCTTTGTCTCGAAAGACTTTGTCCTTCAAATGAATTAAACTGGGTCTTAGACAAGTCTCATGGACAAGGATAGGCGAGGCATTATCCCAGGCAAAATGGTAAGGCATTGCGCAAGGCTGGGAAGGACCTCTACCCTCCTTCTCCTCCTGATTACTTTAGTTTAACAAGCCTTTCGGCCCACCAAGTCAGAATTGCTGCCTCACAGCGTCAGAGACCCGAGTTTGATTCTGACTCCGGCTGCTGTCTGTGTGGAGTTTGCATGTTCTTCCAGTGACCCCGCGTGGGTTTTCTCCAGGTGCTCCGGTTTCCTCCCACCTTCCAGAGACTTGCAGTGTGTAGGATGGCGCTTGTGTTCGGGGTGATCGATGGTCGGTGGGGCCTCGGTGGGCCGAAGGGCCTGTTTCCACGCTGTATCTCTAAACTAAACTAAAAACTGAGATGCTATCTGACTGGTGGAGTTACTCTAGTACTTTGTCTTTTTTGTTGTTGTAAACCAGCATCTGCAATTCCTTGTGTCTGCATTTACTTCATCGGCTTCAGGGCGATGATTCAGCTCACTGATTTAACTCCTCAGCTCGGCCTGTGGTCTCGGACATGAGCCTCTCGCCCCGGATCCTCTGGGTTTAGTTTAGTGTAGTCTATTGCCACATGTGCCGAAGTACAGTGGAAAGGTTTTTGTTGCGTGCTAACCAGTCAGTGGAAAGACTATACATGATTACAATGGAGCCGTCCACAGTGTACAGATACAGGATGAAGGGAACAACGTTTAGCACAAGGTAAGTAAATAGACCGATTAAAAATAGTCTGAGGGTCTTCAATGAGGTAGATATTAGTTCAGGACTGCTCTCTGATTGGTGATTAGATGGTTCAGTTGCCTGCTAACACCTGGCAAGAAACTGTCCCTAAATCTGGAAGTGCGTGTTTTCACACTTCTATGCCTCTTGCCTGATGGGGGAAGAGGGAGTGACTGGGTTGAGACCGGACCTTGATTATACTGGTGGCCTTGCTGAGGCAGCGTCAAGTGTAGATGGGGGTCAATGGAAGGGAGCTCACGTGCACCTCTTTCAACATCATCCACCACATTTGTTGCTCCTGAGGTGGCCTAATTTATACAGACGAGACAAC